>NW_010972992.1:1534560-1566190 GCF_000737465.1 Haliaeetus leucocephalus | reverse complement strand
GCCTCTCCCCCCCCCCCCCCCAATCTTAGCCGAATTTTTTTTCGCATACAAATAGGAGCATGCTCAACCCTGTCGGCCTACCAGAAGAGATTAAAAATATTCAGGTGGTCTCTACAGTGCAAAATTTATGTGGAGTTATTTAAAATCAACAAAGGCCAACTCACAGATTGTCAAATAAAGACAGAACAGCTACATTTAACCTCGTTCTTCCTGGTTTTTCAGCTGTCCCCAGCAGAGGCATCTCTCAACCCACTCAAAAACCCTAAATCCCATTCTAATTCAGTGATTCATCACTTGCTGGCAGACAAACTAAGCGGGGGGGGGAAAAGGAGATGAAGACAATGGTAGGGAAAGGTTTGCATTATGTAATGAAACTAAATTCACTTTTTTCTGCTTTCACTTCAGTTTGAACAGGCTGAGAAAGTCCCTGACAAAATACACTGCAGCATCCATGCGAGGTTTCAGGGAGCCTCTTTTTCCCATGATTGAAATTCTGGCAGTATTTTGCATCAGTTTATTTAGAATCATTAGGTTGGAAAAGACCTTTAAGATCATCAAGTTCAACATTAAGACACATAAAATAACAGTTATTCCTTTCCAACTGTAACTCATTGCTCCAGAAAGAATTTCATCACAAGAGAAATCTAAAATTAAAAAACAATCTCTAATTACTTTAGGAAACCCTTGCCCACTTGTCTTTAGAACTTTTAAATATAGCTATCACAATTACCGAAAGAAATAAATTTTCAGACTACTGTATATGCAACTTCTTACCATTGCTTTAATTCCACACTACAGGAATGACTATGTTCACCTAAATCCTGGTAAAAATAAAGTCACTTTGCATCTAAGCTGAACTTGCTTTTTAATTCCAGAGCAAGATCTATTTTACATTACAAGCTATAGGAAATTACTCATCTAACTAGTAAATCCTCCAGCATCCTTGACATCAGACAACCGAATAAGCACTCTTAAAAAATAAAGAAGGTGGCAAAAGGAAATGTCAGGTCATTTCTCTATAAATTTACACACACATACACATGCAGTGTTCACACTTTCACATTCTGGACATCACCTATAGGAAATCAAACACTTCTGCCAGGATTTTGTAAGTCAGTTTAAATCCCATCTCAACAAGGTACTTCACCACGTGCCCAGCTTTTAAAACCGAAACGTCCCGCTGCTCAGTGCCATGTGGTTCGGTACATCGCTGCAGTAAAGCTTTAAAAATAATCACTAACACATGGAACAGTAAGAAATGTGTCAAGCCATTTGACATTACAAAACTGAATAAAAAAAGCACAGAAAAAAATTTTTAGCCCATTAGAACACCTCGACAAGCAGCCTAGAAAAGATCTTTTTCTACTAAAAAAAAAGGGGGGGGGGGGGCCCTTCTAAGAGGTTGGGCAGGGCACAAACAAAATCTGGTTTGCTTCCTATGGGATCACACAGCTCCCATGCATATTCAGCTTCTTCCATGACACAGTACAGAAAATATGTTTGCTAACAGATCATTTGTGGTGCACATTCAAATCAACGAAACTCAGAAATTAAGGCTTCTGGTGGTGGGAAATTCAAGTATCGTTCTCGAGGTTTTTTGCTCTTTCAAGGTGATTAAAAAAACCCCGACGACCCTTTTCCATAACATGGGTAGGGAATGAGCAATCTCACATTAAGAAGACTTCAGAACACAAACTCTTCCTCAAATCCATGCAGGTGATGCCATCTGAGAAAGTGGCTCCCGCAGAAAGCATTCCACATCCACCAGAAAGCATCCATCCACTCAGCCTGGTGAGCAACTTCTGAGAGGCCACAAAATACACCAAATAATGCCCTGCTTCAGAGAATATGGTTTATTTTTAACGTGTTCTTTTTGGTCTTATCTTCTAAATTACTCCTTTGCAGCTTCCATTACATATCCCTTCCAAAGGCCTCCAAATATACATCTGAAGCAAAGCTTAGCTGCGATCCAATGCAACGAACACCAAACCTTTATGAAATAAAGGCTTTTTTCATTTTTTTTAAAACAATCTGCAGAGCATCTTTCCTCACAATACTGCCCAGGAAAATCATCTCCATTTAATGAAAGTCGTATTTACTTCACACAGCTCTTTGAAAACCACAAGGGACAAAGCCCAAACTTCTCCTTCGCCACCTTTCTGCTCATTTTTCACAGCACCTGAAGGATGGTGCCACACACAAAAATTCTCACAAGTGTGCAACACCCACGAGTTTCCACAGGCTCCAGCGTTTGTCCCCAAATGTTCACAGGAGCGTGGGTAAGAGACCCACCTCTCTAAGTGAACACAACTTGTTCTGCATTTTCCACCCTGCTAAGTTGAGAGAGAGACAGGATGAGACTTGAGTGACAAAGTTCTTCAAGACATACAATTTCAGCAGAAGTCAGTGTCATAAAGACCTTGATAATTTCACAGCGTCACAAAATCGGCCAATTCCACTTATAATAAAGCCATAAGAGGATCTCCAGTTTGCTAAAACCCCTGAAAAATACTACAGAAATTGCAAGAATTCTTTCTCAGACAATAACAAACTGTCCTTAGTTATTCCAGATAAATCCCACTCTAGAAATGAAAAATATATAGGGAATTTGGTAAATCAATCTGGGGATGACACAGCCCGAATTTACTGCTCGGGGTTTGGAGATGCAAATAAATTTCTGCCTGGTCTGGGTATGTCAAACCTGAATCTATTGCACTGTGAGTAGGAGCACCTTCCCAGTAAAAAGGGGGCGAGCTAGCTTTCGTTCACCACAGGGTACCAGGGGTTTATATATTTACATTGCTAAACTCAAAGTGTGTTACCAAATAAACAGAAAAGTCCACTTGTGCTTTAAAAGACTTCAAGGCCAGGTAGGATTTTGCTTTAGAAAGTAAAGATATGGTTAAATGTTTATTAATGTCTAACTCATTGCTTAGAAACATGTAAAACTCCTTTCTGATCCTTCAAAATGAAATATACTATCCACCAGATTCCATTACTTGCTCTATTAAATTTAAATTTACTGTATTAATAAGAAAAAAAAAAATCTTTATTTCCTTTTCCTCCCAGAGTATCATCTAGTTTTCCATTACTACAACTAGAAATTGCCAAGAAAATGAAATGCTAAGGCACAGCAGACACTGCTTATCTTCTGATTAAATCTTAAGACTTTGTTCCAGTGGGATCATATTTAGTTCTCTCAAATTCAGAACAGTATTTCATCCCGTCTCGACATCCCAACAACGACATTTTATAAATATTACGAGTTTCTTGGACTCCCTTCTATCCATGCTGCAACGAGCAAAGGAGCACCAGAAGAGAGATTTTTTTTCCTGCGTGGGATTTTTTTTTAAACCTTAAATGTAACCCAGCCTTCTTTCAATTCATCTTCTCTAGGGTTTTTTTGGAGACATCTGGAAGTCTCACCAATTTTTTTAAGCTGTAGCAAGTGTGAAAATCTTTGACAAAGGGTTGTCTTTAAAGTGTTAAGATCTTGTTGAGAGAGAGGTGTTAGAAATAATAAACAAGCCTTTAAAGCAGCCTAGAAGTTCTTTCAAATATTCTAAAGGCTGGGGAGCAGGTGGAGAGAGAGGCACCAAGACGGGACCTGGATTTCTAAATCCAGGAGGAGAAAACAGTAATTAAAAGTAAATAAAACTCTGCACAGTTCTTTAGACATCAGGGGGGGCGGGGAAATCAGAAGAGGAGAAACTAATTTCCTCACTTTCACTTCCGCACACTCTCCTCAGTGTTAGCCCATCTAATCCTCCCAGAAGGTCCAATGTTCAAGCAGGTAAGATTTTATGAGAATAATTACCTTGATTAGAGAGTTACCAGTAGTAAAATTCCATTCATAGTGATAATCAAATGCTGATTATTTATTTTACTGATGTACTTATTTACTTAATGAATATTTTCAGTTTTGGAAAAGAACTGGTATGCAAAGGAAACTTTTCCAATTCTGCAAACCCTTCTGAAGAGCAGAGCTCTTCACCAAACAGAGCATAAAAAATTTATGTGTACAATGGCAGCTTCTTGGTTTCCACTCTTAGGGTGAATTTGCTTTTAAAAAGCTAAGTATCTGAGAGGCATTTCAACATGAATTTTCAAATTATTAAAAGAAATCCAGTGATTAGCTCTAGCACCCTTTTTTTCCCCTGTATGTAGTTTATAAAGCCACACAAATATAGAACTATCGCTGCTATTACAGAACCAAGGACATGGGTGTATTGCTAGGAAATGCATACTTGGACTTACTGTTTTTTTTTAAATTCTTCCAAGTCTACGATTTTTGCTGCGAGGCAACAGGGGAAAAAATGGAAAGGCAACACATCAACCTTTTAAATGTTAGCGGTGACAGGGAATGAGAGGAGACTGAACGATACCACCCATCATTTCCCAAAGTATTTTAAAATGTGTCCTGTAAAAAGTAGTTGACCTTAAAATTTGCTTATTCCCTCACTTAAGCAAAGAGTTACCCCATTCTCCAAGCACGCAGGCAGCAGCCGGGGTGTACGTAGCAAGACCTCGTGTCCTCACATCCCTGCTTTGACTAGCTAGCGCCTTATAGATGCACCATGGAAAATAATTAACAACAGCAACAGCATTCCCCTTGGATCTGTTTTGTGCCAACTTAGCCTTTTTACATTTCACGCCGGTTTACTTCTACATCAATGAATAATGCTTTGCCATGAAACACCTTCTATTTTCACAGCCCGGGCTTACAGCTCCTCACCGTGCCTCGGAAAACGACCCGCAAAACCCATGGGACGGTCGCTTTGGGTTGGGCGAGAACGCCCAGTGACCTTACCTGTCGCTGCTGGTACTGCTGCTGCTGCTGATGGAGTCGCTGCTGGAAGATCTGCTCCTGGATCCGCTGCCGCTGGGGGAGCGGGTGGGTCTGGACGCCTGGCTGGCCAGCCTCTGCGGGGACTGGGTCCTGGACTGGGACGAATGTGGCGACCGACTCCTGCTGTGCTGGTAATTCCTCTCTGGCCTTCTGCCTCGTACCTCCCGTGTAATATCATCCCTGTAGATATCCCTGTGTACCACACTGGGCAATGTAAACTGCTCCCGGGCCCTAGGTTCGTAACGGGGGTCGTGAGCATCAAAACGGTTTGGACTTCGACTCCGAGAAGTATAATAGAGCCCGTGTTGTAAAGTCCGCTCTCGAGGATCTCTATAGTAATCCTGATCGTAATGTCTCGTCCGATCAAATCCTCCCGTCCCCCGCTCATGGTGTCCATAGGCACTATGTTCATAAGCACGCTCCCTGTTATCTGAAGCCCTGCGTTTAGGAAGGGGGAAAAATACTTCATCAGAAAGGGGCAAGCACAACTAAAAGCATATCATGCAAACATTCACATCAGCACTGAACTTATTTTTGCTACTGCTTCTCCACTAAACAGCAAAAACCTATCAAGCGAACACTGACAAACTTAACATTTTACTTGACTCCAAAGTTACATTCGTATACAACAAAGCTGAGCAATCATTTTGTTTTAATCACAATATCAGGCTTTCATGACCAGCATCTTGCCTGCACAGGAAAAAAATACTGCTTTCCAGTGCAGAAACTTCATTTAAGTTGTGTTTGGTTTTCTTCTTTTTCTTTTAAATTCAGTAAACAACAAAAACTTCATGTTTGTGGACATCATAATTAACTTCTTTTTTTTCCCCTCCATTTTTGCTAAAGAGCTTCAAAAATTTTTCTGGAATTTTGTAATTACTGGAGCTCTTCTAATTATCCTTCTGCAAAAATGGCATCACAAATTGGGCTGTAGCCATGAAAGCCTCCGTGCAAAGCATGACCCAGAGGTAAGAAGCTGCTTTCAAAAGGGGTAGCATAGCCCATAGAGAAGACCCAGAAAATTATGGGTTTTCTTGCTGCTGTTCTAAAGTATTTCATCCTCTTAGAGGGAATTTTGTTTTTATCAGACTGCTACACTTGATTCTCATCAAAGCTGCATACACTAAATAATGTCAGAATACTTAAAACTGCAAGGGTGCAGGCCCCTAGAAGACACTAAGACCCTACACAAGGAGTATAAATTAAAGTTTTCAGTAGATGTTTTTGTTTGTTGAGGCTGTTCTTGTTACTGCAATCACAGAATTTATATCTTCACAAGCACACTACTTTCAAGTAGCTATGGTCCATTTTGTTTCAGTATTTCAAACGTTTTGTATGTCAACTGAGGAAGGCTCTATGTTCTAAGACAGTTAGTGTGATCTCTCAAATAAAGAGATAGTAAAACTGACAGATAAAGTTAAAAGAACACTGCAAATAGTTTAGTAGTCTAATTTAGACAAGTACCAGGATGGTATGTCTAAGTTACGTCCACAAAATGAAAGATCAAGAATGATTTCATTGAATGTTTAAAAAATACTTGCAAAATTCTAAATATGTCAGGGTAGCCAAAGTTAATTTAAAAATTTAATTATCCATCTTATGAAGGACATTTCAACCTTTTTTTTTTTTTAAGCCTTCTCTCTCAGATTCTTCCTTCAGAATCAATTATTAGTCACTTAAATCCCCTGAATCCTAATAACCCAATTCTGCCTTGTGCTTCCTCCTCCTCCTCTCCTGCATCACAAGTCTGTCTTCTATTTAAAATGGCAGAAATACTTCAGGTATCTTTTATAAACTGAAAATGGGATTTGAATCTTTTTCGATTAGCATCTCAGGAAGTTCCTTCCATTCCTTCTCCAATGAATCACTAGATCCTTAATCCTCTAAATATATTCATCCTCTGTTGTTAAATTATAACTAATTTTCAAGCTTTCTACAGAGCTAGCTCATGTTTTGCCTGCATTTTTTCTCTCAAACTATATATAAGAAACTACCTAACCAGTGCAACAGAAATGTCATTAACTTATACGTCGGCTTGAAATTCATTGTTGCCTTTCTATTTTCATTATCTCTTGCTTGCAACAATGGCATTTTGAAAGATATTTCAGGATCTGGCACGGAAATGTGTCTCTCTCTTTTTCCCCCTTTTGAAGGACCAAGATCAACAATTTTATAAACGATTGCATTTAGCATCCTACAAAGTGTTAATCAGTGAAAGCTGATTTAATGAGGTAAGAGAAAAAGCAGTATTTTCTAGAGGGTTACTGCTATATAGCTGACATAAAAGAACAAAGTCCTTATCCATGAAAAGGACACAGAAGACAGACAGAGGAGCTAGCAGAGCTGAAAATCTAATGGCTACAGTGCTTTTTTGATTTATCTATTAGTACTAAGTACTACTGGAGTTAGTGGAAAGAGAGGGTTTGACTTGGGTTAGGAGAGGGGCTAATATACACAGGGCAGGACATACCAACCTTTTCCAAGTGTGGAAACACGACCTATATTCCCAATTAAATCTAGGGAGAGAATTGTGAACATAACTTCCCCAATTTTGGCCCCTCTTACAGGGGTAATCCACCTTCTTAATGGGCAAGGGTGTCAAATGATATTTTGGATGAACCAACAAGGAAAAAAAAAAATCTTAGTGACAAGACAAAAAAAAAAAATTCCACTGGAAGGAAGTAGTCCCAGACTGAAACCATAACTCTGAAACCCCCAGACTTCTTTCTTGAGACAGTAGGCACTTAAATAGATCCATTATTTTAATTTCCAGCCCTATGTCTGAATCAAGCAGCTGGTAGAAGATCACCCAATGCACGAGGGCACTCATCGCTGCTGGCCAGCAGGCATCCTCTAGCCGCCTTTGTAACCATCCAGCCCAGTCATTTTTCACTGGTGTATCCACAAACTGGTATTAGCACCACGTCCTTAAAACTAAAGTATGTTTAATGTGGAGTAGCAAAGAGCTTTTTAAGAGACTAGATAGTAATCCACTCCCCATGGCTATTGGCGTCTTGACTGTATACCATCCAATAAATTCAAGGCAGTAGTTCTTATCCCAGCATTAAAAAAAAAACACTATAATTTCCAAAATTTAGTAATGTCCATCATCTCTTTTTGCCAATACCATCAGAAAGAATAATCCCAATAACTTGGAAATGATGTAGATCCAAAATGGAAGCGTCACAAGCTGCCTTCGGTCTTCTCCATCCAAGCGTTATTTCCATGGCTAAGTGTTGTCTGTAGAATCCAAGGGGCTGCATCATTAAAGTCTACTAGAAATTTTGTGGTGACAATCCAATTAACATACCAACTGCGTACAGTGAGAACTGAGAACTAGGCATCAAGCTTTCACAGAATTTTAGGTTCTAGTATTCCGAAGATACTCCATAGAGAACTTCACCACATGTTGTAGAGTTAAGATAGCTCCATCTGGCAGCAGGGATACATCCGAGCAAGGCCTTAATATTATCCAAGAAATGGAATCATTACTTCTAGAAAAGAGTAACTCCAATATCGATGCTGGCCAAAGGAAATCTTCCATCTTAAAACCACCTTATTTCAAGTGTAGATATCCAACCAGCTGCAGAAAACATCCTCTATGGATCCACAAGGTACCAGCCACTGGGATAGAAATCACTTCCGTTTCCAACCCAAAATAGGAAACATAGATAATTCCCAAAATTTTAAATCCATCTGGGGGCCCTAGATACGAGTTTGTGTTTCTCACCATATCAAATACAAAATACCTGCCTAGAGAAACCTTGGAACTTACCCATCAAGTCTCCGCTCATAACGTCCTTCCCGTGCATGAAGCGATGGTGGGGGGCCGTAAGTGGGCCCCCCCCCACCTCCTCTGAACCCAGAAACCTCTCTACTACGAGATGCTATGGAAACTGTATCATCCAATCCCCGAGCAGCACTGGGAATGGTTCCTGGTTCATTATAATCCGTCCGTAGGTCTCTATCTCCCATTTTGTTGACAGAGTTGTGTGCCTTCTGCGCACTTTTGATGTCCACAAAATCCACAAATGCTGCCACTCCACCTTCCGACCCCCTCTTAGGGAGTATTTTGACACTTTCAACACGTCCATATCTGGAAGAAAGGCAAAGCAGAGCACATATATTAGTGCTGGTAGAAAAAGACCGCATGTAACAACATTGCCTCCTGCAAAATCAACATCAGTTTCACACAGTTCGCCCTTCCCATATGGCAGGAAAATCAACCTCAAAGCATGGTAGAGGTTGGAAGACCTTTTTTTCAAGAAGAGGGAAAAGCCATTTGTGGAGGGGAAAAAGCCATTTAAACTTTCTATCATTATATTTAAAACTCCTCTCTTTTGGTTAGCCTACCATGAGATTGCCCTTTTTGTAATAACAGCAACAGCAGCTGAAGAAATAGAAAGGTATTCGCAATTAGAGCAGCCCTTCTCATTTTCAATCTGATGAACAAGACATAATTAAAACAAAACTGTGTCACAATAAGTAAAAATAAAGACATCCCAACAATTTTCTTAAGAAAAAAATGACCTTGACACAGCAATTCCACTACTCCGATCTATATTTAATCCATTCAGCACTAAAACAAGAGTCTTCGTTCTGATCCTTGTTCCTGATCTCAAACCCATTTATTTACAACAGGCTCGCAGGACACTTTTGAAATGTGGCTGACACAGGCACCCCCGGAGTGGGGTGCTTCTGGGGTTCAACTTTACATCCCCTGCCATGGACCAAGCCGCACAACAGGCATGCTGAGGAAAGCTGATGGGAACGTGACGCCACCCTACTTAATGTATGTAAAGTAATTGCAACACAGGCACTTACGGATGAGTAAATGTCTACGTAAAAAAAAAAAATCAAACATGTTTGTGTCCACAAGAAAACATGATGTAAAAATTTTTTTAAATAACTTGCATCAACTGATAGCAGAAAGGATAAAATGGGAAATATGAACATAGCAACGTTTTAAAACAGCCAAGAACTGCAGGTCGCATTTTGGTTGCTCATTCCTCTCAGCCAAGAGATTTTGAGCAAAACAGGTAAGGGCTTTTAACTGCAGTTGTTAATCCACAACAAAAAGAGGTAAAGCATATTTTTGAATGCACTGACAAATGGGAAAGGGACACACAAATTAAAAAACTAATCAAGAAATCTTTGTAAACTCTATGAAGAACGATTGCAAAAAATTTTCCATTCGCAAAGGCAGCACAATGCTGAACAGATCTTAAACAAGAAAAGCTGTTTTCAGCTATACACGTAGGAAAAAGCTAATACAACTGCCTGTCTGAGGAGCAAATGCTGTCAGAACCTGCATCTGACTGTTTTACGCATGGCTTTCCATACACCTTAAAATTCCATTATTGCTGTTGGATGACTAATCCTCAAATACAATTTGAAAACCTGCCTCACTGGCTGCTGGCTTCTCACTCCAACCTGACCTACTACACTTTATACATAGTCAGGTTTGGATTTAGATCTCATTTTCTCTCATTTATACTCCACCGAATACAGCGCACTGTCCATTAAGGAATATGCATGCAAACAAGAGCATCTTTCAAGTCAAGAAGTGCTTTGTTAGGCATAAAATGGCAACGTCGCATATGGCGTGCATTCTTGCATCTAAACTGTCCAAACCAGAGCTTGCCACCTTTGTACTCATGGGTACAGCACGGTGACGTTAACTCTCTGGAGTTTCCTAACCTGTGATACCAAACTGATGCAATGGTTATTTTTTATTCTAATTAAAAGCTGCAAGAGGCAAATAATGGCAAATGGTACTGCAGGAAAGACACTTCTGGAAGTCTGCACTCTTCCGAAGCTGGATATGGTTATCTTGCCTCAAAGGCAAGATTTAGAAAGACCAGAAGAGTAGAAGATATGGTTAATAAAATCTGTGCAAGGAAGAAAATGGCCTAATTGGATGGGGCACATGTAAAGAGAGAAGAAACAGGAAAGGAAGAAGGGGGAAGGAAACCACGAAAGAGCCTATTTGAAAAAATGTTCATGCCATGAATGAATGCGACAAAAAATATGAAAAATAATTAGGTATCCTAGTTAGCATCACCCTTTAACAGGCGTTTCAGTGCCAGTTCTCTACAGACAACAAAGGAAAGAGGTGATAGGACAGAGTGCTCTAACTCTCATACCCATTGAGTTTTTCTTCTAAATAATGTAGTTACAGAAGTGACTGGTTAGAACATGTACTCTCCTTTTGCTCACTGTTTACACATTCAGTTTCTGGCAACAACAAGCACATACTTTGTCTACAATCTTCGGGGGGGGGGGGGGAAAGGAATCAAACAATTACTAAAAAAAACTAAAATCCCAATTGACCTTCTGACTGCAGTCACCACAGCCTACTTTGTATGAAGTGCTGCCTGCCAGTTACATCAGAAATGGGCTCTGAAAGACTTCCCGCTCACCATCCTGACAATTATTTCCTAATTCTGAAATCATAACACGTATGTGTTATTGGAACACACGCGCAGACAGACCTCAATTATTTTTCTTTTGCTGCAGAAGATCCAGAAATGTGTTAAAATGTTCAAATATTCAAGCTAATGCTGCCCAGAAAGCGCAGAAGATACAGAACATCGACATAATATCCCCACCATGTACCAACAAATTACCCAGCAAATGCACAACTCTTGCAGATGGAGCTTAATTTTTATATTGGGAAAAGCGTACCTTGGTTGCCATTACTTAAAAAATTATTTAGTTTTTTTTTTCTGAATAAGAAATGGATGGGGGAGGCTACTACTGTATTCCACTGCAGCCATGCTCCTAAATCACCCCACTCGGAAACGGCGCGTTTTAATCCGTCGGTTATCCAGATACATAAATATACGCTGCGCTTTGGTGCCCTGCACCGTACCCTTGACGAGCACCGAGGATAATCTGTGACAATCGTCTTTGCTGAAAGCGAGGGAGGCAGACGGGGGGAGGAGAAAGGGAGCAGAAGTGGGGGGATGAAAGAAAACCGAGGAGAGAGCCCTGAGTATTCAAGGACAGCTGCTGGAAGAGGAAGGTTTGCATTTTCCTTGCCCCAACGTGGTCCTGTGATTACACACATCCTTCGGTCCCCCACCGTGAAGATTAATCTGTCTAGTGATCCGACCCAGCCCCACCCGTTGGCGTCTCTCCGAGCTGCTCCCGTCTTGGCAGATGCTGCTGGGAGGAGGACCGCATCGAGGGGAGAGGAGGGGAGATCTGCAGTGCTGCATCACCAGACGGGTTTACTGCAGCAGAATAATACATTACAAGAAAAAAAAAAAAAAAAGAAAAAAAAAGATGCTTTCTGGAGGGCCAGGCGAAGAGAGGCGGCAATAATGCCATTTCATTACGCAGATCACAAGGCAAGATGGAGGCGAACACGCTCCAAGGAGCAACCTTTGTCCAGATGCCGAGGGCTGGGAAGAGGGGACAAAAGACAAGGGGAGGCATCGCCACGACCTTTGGTAACGTTCGCAGAGCGGCTCCTCTCAACCTTCACCTCGTATCTTTATACCTGTGCGTCAGCCTTTTCCAAGAAGGCTGTGTTTCACAATCACTGGCAGACCGAACAGAAAACAAAGAGGCGTGTTCGCTCAGCTTGGAATCCGCAGGCCCTAACAAAAACAAGGCTTTTTAGCGCCTCTTCCCGTCTGCAACTCATGCCGATTAATCATTAGCTCCATATTGTAATGAAGGCGGCCGAGGCCATATTTTTGGAGGGGTTTACAGTTCAACCCGAAGCAGAGGAGACAAGGACGTGCGAGAGCTGTTATGTCACTGAGCCCCTCCACCAGCACAGCACGATCGCAGCACCCAGCTGTAAACAGAAATCTAGTGGCCTTTTCAGAAAAAAAAGTTGCTCGATAATCACTGCTTGAACAAAGCCACACTAATCCAGCTTTTCAGACAAAGAAAAGGAATTCATAATTTAAGCATTATCGGTTTATTCACTGTAGATCAAAGCACCTCTATATTCAAACAGCTGAAATGTCTCTGGGCTCTTGGCATGGCTCCTCAGCATGTTTCTCTCGCTCTCCAGCCCTTCCTCCTCCCCAGCTCTTCCTCCCGTACCAGCAGTCAGCGCGGCCGGGTTGGGAAACGCAGTCTCCGCCAATGCAAGGCCAGGCTGGTTCCTCCTCCCCAGGGGCGACGTGTCACCCAAACACAGCCGAAGTCATCCCTCACTCTACAACTTTCCCTACACGGGGGTATTCCCACCCTCAGCACCGTTGCCTTTCCATTTCTAATTAACCATTTCTTCTTGGGTGATTACTCCAAACATTCATTTTTCTGCCCAGTCTCTGCTATTCTCAAGCAAAAGAATTTTAAACAAAGGATGGACTATGAGAAAGCCAGCCAGGAAATGTTTAGTAAGCAAATGTTACCATTTAGCCACAATATTTTATAAACTGATTAGGATCTTTATAGAATGATATATACATGATGGGAAAAGGTAGGTCGAAATCAGGGAGATTTGCTTTTTGCATTTAAATCATATTTAAATCATATTACCGCCCTATTTCTCATGTTAAGCTCCCCTCGAGCTTCTGAAGACCTCTTATCCCAACCATTTTCATTACTGCAGAATTCTGCAGGTCAGCTACATCCCGGTGTAAAAAACTTCACCATATTTTTATTCAGAAGCTGGCACAACACTATGCTCCAGATACTTTTAAATGCAAGACACATTGCAAGATCAAAAATAACCCAGGAGTTTTTCATGCTTGTTTCTGCACCGCTCATTAAGAGCATAATTTGACAAGACCTCCTGATACAGCAGGACATCTGAATATTTTGGATTCACTTGGATTCACTTTGACTAAAGCCAGATATCTTTTAGCCATCTGAAAAGCATGGGTGATTTTTTCCGTGCCACGCTCAAACTCCTTCCTCCTCCATTATTATATAAACCAGGCAAGCCCCAGCCTGCATTATTCAGTAAAACGCTCGCACAGCTTGAAGCTTTTCTTGGCCAATCGCATTCCTCTTGCTTTGTTGTTATTTCATAACAAAATAATGTGACCTGAAATAATACTTAACCAGATGTCTGCACCTCTTCTCCTTATTCATAACTCCAAATGAGTCCAAATATCCCATGCTAGGGGCTACTCTGGTCCTGTACAAAGCAGATCTGCTCCAGATAGAGGGAAATGCAAGATGTGCAAATACTAAAGCTGCCATAAAGAAGGTTGCCATCGCCCGCTCCGCAGGGAGTTTTTAGCCAGGCTGCTGAACTCCATTAACATCAGTCTCCTGCTACCACGGACATTCATTTCACAGTCTAAGAACTTGGCCCACTGCAACAGCACATGCGGCTACTTCCCACCCATGTAATACGCAAAATAACACGCCAGAAGAGCAGCAAAACCCACTGCACTGCAGTCTTACCAGCAGCAGCAGGACACCAAGCCATGGTGACACCTACCCTGAAGAAATCCTGCTCTGAGTTAAGCATCAGCTTCTAGTATCACCAACTCACGCCATGAACTGCACAGTGAGCGTCTCCCTCCCACACCACCACCAAAAGCAGTGTTTAATATTCACCGCTGTAAAAGCTCCAGCAACACAAAGGGACTTGTGTCTTTACACAGGCATTTGTAAAGAATAAGGCACTGTAATTGATCACAATGACGGTGTTAATATAATAAAAAAATATACCATATAATAGTTGTAACATGCTTGGCCTAAGAAAATTACATACCACCACGTTCCATGCTTCATATTCATTACAGCCACATACTTTACTTGCCACAAAAACTATTTTCATACTTCTAAATATTTTTAGAAAGGGAATTTCATATCAAGAGTGGTCTGAGACAGTATTTCACCACCTTCAGACCTGAGCAGCACAAGTCTTTGGTATTACACTCTGCTTCAAGTAATGCAGAGTATCAGTTCAGAATCTGACAATATCATCATGTGCCTAGCACGGAAGGAAGACTTGAGAACTTACAAATATACAAGAATAAAGGAATCTAAACAAAAAGCACTCAAAAATGCACAGACTGCATTGTTGGGTTTGGGTCCTATCATAAATACAGTAACTGATCTATACCAGACAGCAAAACCAAAGACAGACCAAAAAGAAGCATGTGCACAGGGGTGGGTTGAAAATAACGCAAGTTAATTGAAATGTATCTTGATAGAAAGAACAAGCAGAATTCCAGAGTCCTGGAAAACTACACTGAAAATCAACTTCAACAAATGTGGGGAACTGTCACCCCATGAGCCACAATCACTTGTCTCTGTAGGACTGTCACTCACCCCCAGAGAATTTGTCAAACGATATCTCAAATGCTTAACGACAAATATGGCAACGTACACACGGCTGCTGGCCTTCGCTAGCAGCTGCGCTTAAGGGAGGTCAAAAGCAGTATTTACTATGCACAACTCAATGCAACGTCTCATCACTGAGGGCCTGATCCAAAGCTGGCTGAAGGCAGGCACCTTCATTCCCAAGGGCACCAGAGCACGCTCTGCAAGGGAGCTAGCGCACCAGAACGCTCAGGACATCAGAAATCCCTCACATCAATGCATAGGCCTTTCAGTTATATCTTGAAAATTGAAAACTGGCTATTCAGGATTGTGGTGAAAATACTGCAAGTATTTCTCTAATATACATAGACGCACGAGCCCCTTTGAAAAGCCCGACAGCACCATTTTGTAACACTCCTCCAAACACCTGATCTTCCCCCAATTTTCTCAAGAAATAGGTTTAAGTGACAAAACCCACTGGGACGAGGGTACCAGCACAAAGGCTGCCAGCAATGTATGGAGCACTTCCAGCAGCCTTGAGAGGAGATTCAATGTATGGTATTGGCTCTCCTTATCTCCAGCTGCTACACTGCGTTAAAGACAGCTAAAAATAAAACCAATTAAATGCCTCTCTAGTTCTACCTTTCTCGGCACAAAATCATAGAATCATTCGGGTTGGAAAAGACCTTTGAGTCCAACCGTTAACCTAACACTGCCAAGTCCACCACTAAACCATGTCCCTAAGCACCACATCTACATGTCCCCCCTCCAGGGATGGTGACTCAACAAATTCCCTGGGCAGCCTGTTCCAGTGCTTGACAACCCTTTCGGTGAAGAAATTTTTCCTAATATCCAATGTAAACCTCCCCTGGGGCAACCTGAGGCCACCCCTCTTGTCCTATTGCTTGTTACTTGGGAGTAGAGACCGACACCCACCTCACTACAACCTTCTTTCAGGTAGTTGTAGAGAGTGATAAGGTCTCCCCTCAGCCTCCTTTTCTCCAGGCTAAACATCCCCAGTTCCCTCAGCCACTCCTCGTAAGACTTGTGCTCTAGACCCTTCACCAGCTTCGTTGCTCTTCTTTGGACATACTCCAGCACCTCAATGTCTGTCTTGTAGTGAGGGGCCCAAAACTGCATTTCGAGGTGCGGCCTCACCAGTGCCAAGTACAGGGGAACAATCACTGCTCTAGTCCTGCTGGCCACATTATTTCTGATACAAGCCAGGATGCTGTTGGCCTTCCTGGCCACACGGACAGCTCACCCTCAGCCGGCTGTCAACCAGCAACCCAAGGTTCTTTTCCACCAGGCAGCTTTCCAGCCACTCTGCCCCAAGCCTGTAGCGTTGCATGGAGTTGTTGTGACCCAAGTGCAGGACCCAGCACTGAGCCTTGCTGAATCTCACACAGTTGGCCTCAGCCCATCAATCCAGCCCATCCAGATCCCTCTGTAGAGCCTTCCTACCCTCAAGCAGATCAACACTCCCGCCCAGCTTGGTGTTGTCTGCAAACTTACTGAAGGTGCACTCGATCCCCTTGTCCAGATGACTGATAAAGATTTTAAACAGAACTGGGCCCAATACTGAGCCCTGGGGAACACCACTTGTGACTGGCCACCAACTGGATTTAACTCCATTCACCACCACTCTTTGGGCTCAGTCATGCGGCCACTTTTTTACCCAACAAAGAATACACCTGTCCGAGCCATGAGCAGCCAGTTTACTGTGGGAAATGGTGTCAAAGGCTTTACTAAAGTCTAGGTAGACAACATCCACAGCCTTTCCCTCATCCACTGAGCAGGTCACCTTGTCATAGGAGATCAGGTTAGTCAAGCAGGACCTGCCTTTCATAAACCCATGCTGACTAGGCCTGATCACCTGGTTGTCCTGTACGTGCCACGTGATGGCACTCAAGATGATCCGCTCCATAATGTTCCCCAGCACCGAGGTCAGACTGACAGGCCTGTAGTTCCCCCGATCTTCCTTCCGGCCTTTCTTGTAGATGGGTGCTAACCTCCAGTCAACTGGGACCTCCCCAGTTAGCCAGGACTGCTGATAAATGATGGAAAGCGGCTTGATGAGCATTTCCACCAGCTCCCCCAGTACCCTCGGGCGGATCCTATCTGGCCCCACAGGCTGGTGTATGTCTAAGTGGTATAGCAGGTTGCTAACCATTTCCCCTTGGATTATGGGGGCTTCATTCTGCTCCCTGTCTTCCAGCTCAGAGGGCTGGGTACCCCAAGAACAACTGATCTTACTGTTAAAGACTGAGGCAAAGAAGGCATTAAGTACCTCAGTTTTTCCTCAGCCTTTGTCACTATGTTTCCCCACTGCATCCAGTAAAGGATGGAGAGTCTCCTTAGCCCTCGTTTTGTTGCTGATGTATTTATAGAAACATTTTTCATTGTCTTTTATGGCAGTAGCCAAATTAAGTTCTAGTTGGGCTTTGGCCCTTCCAATTTTCTCCCTGCATAACCTCACAACATCCTTGTAGTCCTCCTGACTTGCCTGCCTCTTCTTCCAAAGGTCATAAACTCTCTTTTTTCCCCCAAGTTCCACCCAATGCTCTCTGTTTAGCCAGGCCGGTGGTCTTCCCCCACAGCCCATCTTTCGGCACCAGGGGAATGCCTGCTCCTGCCCCTTGAATATTTCCTTCTTGAACAATGTCCAGCCTTCCTGGACTCCTTTGCCCTTCAGGACTGCCTCTCAAGGGACTCTGTCAACCACGCCCCTAAACAGGCCAAAGGCTGACCTCTGGAAATCCAAGGTGGCAGTTTGATCCCCCTCCTTACTTCTCCAAGAATCAAAAACTCTGCCATTTTGTGACTGCTATGCCCAAGATGGCCTCCAACCATCACATCACCCACAAGTCCTTCTCTGTTTGCAAACAAGAGGTCCAGCAGGACCCCCTCCCTAGTTGGCTCGCTTACCAGCTGTGTCAGAAAGGTCTCTTCCACGCACTCCACGAACCTCCTAGACTGTTTCCTCTGCTGTACTGTATTTCCAGCAGACATCTGGTAAGCTGAAGTTCCCCATCAGAACAAGGGCTAGTGATTACGAGATCTCTCCCAGCGGCTTATAGAATATTTTGTCTGCCTCTTCCTCCTGGTTGGGTGGTCTATAACAGACTCTCACCATGATATCTGCCTTGATATCCTTCCCCCTGATTCTCACCCATAAACACTCAACCCTATTGTCACCATCATTAAGCTCTAGACAATCAAAACACTCCCTAACCTACAGGGCTACCCCACTGCCTCTCCTTCCTTGCCTATCTCTCCTAAAGAGTTTATAGACATCCATTGTAGCACTCCAGTTGTGCGAGTCATTCCACCATGTTTCCATGATGGCAACTACATCACGGTTTTCCTGTTGCGCAATGGCTTCCAGCTCCTCCTGTCTGTTGTCCGTACTGTGAGCATTGGTGTAGACAAACTGCTGTAGATAAACTGCTGTTTCTGTAACGATAAGCCATCGTGAGCAGCCAGGGTAGCATTCTGGATGATCATGAGTAGGAAAGCTCATCAGTGAGCAATAAATCCACACAATGTAAGGCTTTGAAAACCTTTACCTTCCCAAAGCCAGGCAAAATAAAAGCTCCTCATATCACAACGAGTGCTGGTTTTCAAGCCATACCGAGAACAGACCTTGTGACAGCAATGATTCAGAAACATGCCCTAATTACTGAGCTCCCATAATTTTCTAGATTGCAATCTGAGATGCTTTAAAACCTGTTTAGAGTGATCTCTATTGGCCCTGCAACCTTTGGGGGGAGAAAATC
The DNA here is from genome assembly GCF_000737465.1 of Haliaeetus leucocephalus. Lineage (NCBI taxonomy): Eukaryota > Metazoa > Chordata > Aves > Accipitriformes > Accipitridae > Haliaeetus > Haliaeetus leucocephalus. The sequence continues at coordinate 1,547,314 of NW_010972992.1, read as the reverse complement.
AACAATCTTCAGGGCATTCTCTGAACACCTCCTCTTAGCAATAAACATCTTCAGGGAAACCTCAAAATTCAGCAGCAGAAACCATCAACCAAGTTACAGAGCTCAGTCAGACTGCTTACATGACTGGGGTGAGTCCTCAACACGATGCTCCTAGCTCTCCCCTCCTGCTCCACTGCCCAAATTACTCAAACCCAAACCACTCTTAGACTTTGCAGCTCCCTTTAGCCCCCAACAGCACTCAACAGGAAATCTCCCAACTCCGACTACAAATGGGGGTTTTGTTAATGAGATACAGCACGTGTTACTGCCATGCACTGAAAACAGCTAGGGCTTTGTCTACACTCGTAATCCCTCCCTAAGAGATGACAAAGTAGGAAATTAAAAAGCTAGCATAGGCACATTCACTGATACTTCTGATGCCTCTGTTATTTAAGAGCAACATGCTTCACATATCAGATATTCCAGTAGATAACTCTGTGCTGAAATAAGCGCTCGCTTCTTGCTTTACAGCTCAGCTAAATGCTCCATTTTAAGACACAAAGTAAGAGTGATTCCCAATTAAGACATTTTATTTATATCTTTATTGCAAAGTCACCGTTTGGATACTGCTGAGGTATTAATATACAAATGAAATTATTATGTACCACCAGAGAGGGAAGAAACAGAATATTTAAAACCGTTGATTCATGGTTGCCACTGTCAGTAGCAACTACTTCTTCCAACAGTCAACACAGCAGGAAAATCTTCTGCAACCCCCACAACAAAAAAATTTGCCACAGATAAGCTGTTCTAGTGCATACGCATCAGGTGAAACTTGAATATAGATACACCCATTCCTTGAGATATAGATTGGTTCCACTGCAACACCCCTACAACATGAAATAGCGTTCAAAAGGAGTCCTAGAACATTTCAACCTGACGAAGATGACAGAAGGGGAGATGAACCCATGCTTTGGGCACTGGGATTACATGAAGCTGTAAAAATAAAAAAAAAGCCTCAGCTTGTCCTCAGCAACATCTAGCTGGGCTGTATTTAATATCCTCGCCCAAGTCAGCAGTTCCGCTGCCTGCAACGTCAGGCGAACCCAGCATTGCATCAGACCATCCGCAGGCTGCAGTCAGAAGGCAAATCTTGACCGAACTATAATGAAGGGCTTAACACAAAATTACCAAGTTAAAGCTGCCTAAATGTAGCTGAATGATAGAAGTTCCTCATTTGCACAGCCACCTCAGCCAGCAAGAAAAGAGGCAGAAGCTCTGTTATTAAGAAACTTTTCCTAGTTGTCACTTCTGCGTAATTAAGGAAAAGCATGCAAGCATCCATAGCAGTGCTTATTGGTATATACATTATTAAAAAAAAAAAAAGAAATCAAAGTGACTTTGTGAGCAGAAATAATGAAGACTCATTTCTTATGGATGCACGTCTTCAGGACGAATTCTCCAGCGTCCAATAACTTCCAGTTCCCACTGCAGCTTTTCCCACGGTCAGGAACACCTCTCTCCCATGTGGATTCTTTAATGTCTAATAAGGGTTGCACTCTCGCTGCAGCTTTTCTCTCCATGGGGCCACTAATCAGGTCTCTCTCCTCTATTAAAACCGCTTGTTTTCATGAAACTCAAAGGAACATTGTATCTCTGAGACTGCAAGTACCCCCTTCACAATGAACTATAGCTGAAACTGGCTAATGTGTTCAAAATTGATTAGGGAAGATATATATGCACGGCAAGATCACATCAATCTTGCTCTCCAAGCAGATGAGAATAAACATGACTATTTGTTGAAGCCTGAAAAGATTAGCAAAAATTGGTAGAAACTCTGCATGTTCAGCTGTGTTGTATCAAGTATGATGCGCTATGATTCTTTATCCTCCAATCTACACAGATGCGCGGTATCACGTTCCTACATGCTAGACACAGAGCTGCTGAATTCCATCTCCAGGGCATTTTTAATTCCAGCTTAAAGCACAATCTGCAGGTTTGCTTCAAAAATACTGGTGGCGATAGGCTACGTTAAATGCTTTCTGCGCAGGAATTGCTCAACCCTGTTCTTTTGCGTGACCGATTTTAGGATTTGTTTGGATTTGATTTTAAGAATGCACTGCATCACAACTGTAGGGGAATCTCTTGATTTTAATCAAGTTTTTCATTCGTACATGAAAGGGTAACTCCCCATCTCAGTTTTACTTCTCCAAGCCCTGCTTTGCATGTATTCAGCAGCAGATGGAGGAAAATGCAGAGTCATAACATTATGGTCTCCTTGCCATGCTGCAGAGTACTTTAAGTATGTATGATCTTAAGGCTTCGTTAAGTCTTGGTGCTCACTGGTTCATACTTCTCCAGTCAAACACAAACTTCATAACCTCTTCTCCAAGGTTTTCTATATTTTCCAGAAAATGCTATTTCAGAAGAAAATAAAAGTTTATCTGTCCACAGTTTCTTAGACCACCCCAAGTGACAGGATTGCTCTTCCCCCTTGAATCACAACTTGGTTTGAATGAGTGACCGGCTTCAATTCAGCCAATAGGTTCAACAACTTGAAATTAATTTCCAATACAAAGCAGCCATGAATCCAAGGGCGCGGTCAAGCCGCCAACCCCAAAAGCTCACCTACTCCTAAAAGGTTCCAATCTTGAAAACAGGGAGGAAAAAAAGCCCCATCACCTTGAAAAAGAAGTCAGTTCCCAGCCAGTCCAGCCTCCTGCACAAAGCCCTGTATTTAAGCTGGCCACTCCCATACTGCCACACCAGCCAGTCACCCAAATACAGATGTGCAAATTTTATTGCGTTGGTTCGTGACTCACTGCTACCATCACCTTGGAGAAAGTGCTTGTTCCAGTGACTAAACCAACTGGCAGCACAATACTCAGCATAAGCCAGGTGTCAGCCCAAGGAAACCATATTCCCTGCTGACAAGCACCCAGTAAGAGCCAGGCACACACTCAGGTGTTTCATCTGCAGTGACTACCTGTGCTCCAGGCGCTTTCTTCATAGGCGAGAGCTTAAAACTTTCCACAACTGAGCTCCTTAGCCAGCCAGATTTTAATGGCTTTTCTTTTGATGCAACTCAAAGTCAAGGTTTTGCAAAGCCAAGCTGAAAACAGGCTAGCTTGAATTTCATTGCAATTACAGGTGAGGTTTCTCACCTTGGTTGTACGAGCTTACCTAAAAGAGGTTTCATCATACCAAAGAATTCAGCAGACCCTTATCTCGAGGTATATGTGTGCCACCAGACTAACAGGGCTCCTCCTGCAGTTTAAGGATATAGCCAGATACATCGTACCATCCGCAACACAACCGGGTACATCACCATAACCACCAAGAAAGCTGCTTCCTAATTTTACGCCGTTTTGGTGATCAACTTCACCTTTAAATGCTTGTTTTCAAAAATGAGTCTGACACAAGCTAGGCAAGAGCATGAATTGCCAGCACAACCAAGGGACTGTAATCTCTGAATGGATGTAGAGGAAGAGATGCTTCCTGAGCTCAGCTGCTGCCAAAAAACAGCATATCTCACTGTACCCACAACCAGCATATCATCTACAACATCAGTGTTGAAGCCATTTTTATTTTTTATGACATGGCAAAGCTTCCCTGCTACTAATACTTCCAACAAGTTGGTTTAGAGTTAAGAAAAAGACCAAAAGTTTTAGACTTTGATTACAATGAGGTTACTGTGCCGATCCTTAGCTGTCTAGATGCGCATTTAGCTGGCTTTCCAAAGGCAGTGTCTTCACACATACAAGCACAAATCCCTTGGAATTAAATCAGATGTTGATTACGTATACAAGGGAGATACTTATCCATCCTGAGCTTTTATTCTCCTCACAGTTAGGATGTTAATGAGGCCGGAAGACTTTTTTCCTCCAAAGACGGCTACTTTAAACATACAACTTGGCAATTTATTTTTCTTATTTTGCCCTATTAACCATTACAGGTCATCCACAGCTGCCACAGAGAGCCTAAATAGGGAACATTTAAATAAGCCTCTATGCGCTTTTTGGCAGCCGTCACTATTAATGAGGACAGGAGGTATTCACACCAGTGGCAAGAGCAGATGGACCACAGCTCGGTGCTTTGTGCCGCGCGGAAGCTGCGAGCATCTCACCAAAGACGTGTACACCGCAGTTGGGGAAGTCTGCAGCAGGGACATTAAGTTCCTCTCAATGAAGCCCATGGACAGAAAACACAATGTCATGGTTTAACCCCAGCCAGCAACTAAGCACCGTGCAGCCACTCGCTCACTTCACCCCCCACCCAGTGGGATGGGGGAGAAAATCAGGAAAAGAAGTAAAACTCATGGGTTGAGATAAGAACGGTTTAATAGAACAGAAAAGAAGAAACTAGTAATGGTAATAACAGCACTAATAAAATGACAACAGTAATAATAAAAGGATTGGAATATACAAATGATGCACAGTGCAACTGCTCACCACCCGCTGATCGACACCCAGTTAGTCCCCAAGTGGTGATCCCCCGCCCCCACTCCCCCCAGTTTATATACCAGATGTGACGTCACATGGTATGGAATACCCTGTTGACCACTTTGGGTCAGCTGCCCTGGCTGTGTCCCCTCCCAACTTCTTGTGCCCCTCCAGCCTTCTTGCTGGCTGGGCATGAGAAGCTGAAAAATCCTTGACTTTAGACTAAACACTACTTAGCAACAACTGAAAACATCAGTGTTATCAACATTCTTCTCATACCTAGCTCAAAAACATAGCACTGTACCAGCTACTAGGTAGACAATTAACTCTATCCCAGCTGAAACCAGGACACACAACCAGCTCAGTTTTGTACCTGGAGAAAAACTGAAGGCAATTCACCACTTGCTTAAAAAAAAAAAAAAAAAAATACTTACAATCTGGCAATAGTCTTTTTATTGAGCTAAAAGATCATTTCAAACCCAGCTCTGATTGGGCACCTGACCACCTTCGTGACAAGAACTTGCTTTGAAGCCAACTCTGATATCCTACCACATCAGGGGATATAACAAAACACATGCAATCTCTTCTATTTGGATAGAGGAATATTCAAGAGGAACGCACACCCAAGTTAGCACTGTCTCCATCTATAGAAAGAGCCATTGGTATCCAACAGACAGCGGTGCAGATCATCTATTCACACTCCTTCCAGAGATGTTTGGACTTATCTGGCTTTTCAGTGTTGAGATGAGAGCACGTTCAGGGTATTTTGATCAGATTTGGAAGCTCACGCTTCAGATCTAAGTGTGCTTAAAAAAAAGAAGTGCTTTCAATTTTAAGTTGCTAAGCTCAATTAAAAAGAGGAAGAGAAAGGAAGAAAAAAAAAAAAAGCTCCCTTTTGTTCTTAAAAGATGCCCTAGTCTTTAAACAGAAAGTGGTCATTAAGACAGACTGCTGCTCTTCTCCCACGATTAGTTTGTCTCAGCGGAAAATTGATGTTCCTTTCACATCTGAATTCTGCTGCATTCTCACCCAAGTCACCATGAACATTTGGACCTCAGACAAGGCATGAATATACAAATTATAGTACAGAGCCAGCCACATGCAATGCTACAGGACATGCTTCCAAAAAATCCGCCCCGAGAAGGATGTTGTTTCAACTGAATTCAGAGACACAGCCTTCATATTCAATCTATCCTGCTAACAGATCAGATTGCAGCAGGCCCTGGAATATATCCTGGTGTATTTATGAATAGTCTGTAACAATGTTTATTCTTTTACTAAAGGATGTTATCTTCACACTGCAGGATTTTACAGATTGCACCAGACGATTACAGAGTGTTAGTAGGTTAAACAATAACAATGGAAATGCAGAAACCAAAGCAGTTGCTGTGTTCTATTCATCGTACAGAAGCCTTGATCACATCTTAATATATTACTGCAGAACAGCATTTGAGACGTTTTTTCAGAATTGAGGAGACCAGAGCTGCCATTACTCACCAGGCAGACAGAAAGATGAAACCTCCTGCGTTACCCCCAGTTGTACAATCACCAGGTGGGAAACACTACTGACTTGTTAGCTTGGGCAAAGCAAAAAAAGCAGCTTTTGTCTGATTTTCATTAACTGTTCAAGTAGTCTTCAGAACACTACAAAGACTCATGCAAAGGTAAGCCGCGAGGCTGGTTGTACACTGTGAATTTCCATCTTCAGGCTCATATTCCTCCCACGAGATTTCTAAATTGGCATGCCGAAGATGCAGCTAAACTCAAAATCTCATTATGGAAAGTAATCATATTTTCTAGTTTATTCCTCAGTTCATTGTTTAGGAATGTTTGCCCTTGCAGTCTTTGGTTTCAGGGCGTTCTCAGACCTCAGCAAGTTCACTGAACTTAATAAAAAACACAAGCAAAATATCTCACAAGTGCTTATTTTTGGTAGCTACCAAAACCAGAACATATCCGCCCCACTAGCAGCTTAACAACTTACACCCTGGTTGCCAGCAACTCTCACAAAACCTTCAGTAGTCTAAAACCAGCCGAGAAGGGTGACCCTCAGTTTTACCCCTTCCCAAACATCTTCAGAAGACTTTGTTTTGATATTCGTTATTTCTCAGGTGCGTCTTCACGTGCAGAAGGCATCTCCTCCTCTTCTTCACAAGCTGACAACAGTGTGAAACCACCACAACAGCAAGACAGCCTGCAGTTGCAATACATCAGCTAATGAAAACAAAACTCCCAAGGAGCCCCACATTCATCCTGACTCACCGACTCGTCCAAAATCTGCAACCTGCCCTCCACTCATTTGGATATTTACTTCCTTATTTATTAAAAGCCAGCTAGCGCCTCTTTGCCCTTAGTGAAGACAAGGACCTAATTTTGGACACACCTTAAGACGGCAGTAAGGTCATTTGCTGGAGAACTTGGCATGACTTTCTGTCCTATGAAAAGCAAGGAGGGAAAAAAAACAGTCAACAAGGCTATCACAAAACAAATTTAAGCCTTTTCTCATCCCCTGTTCTAACTTGATGAATGGATTTAATACCTCTGTAAGCCTCGCAAGGACTGCTAAGTTCTCAACAGGCGAGTCTGCTTTCTTGCAGTCTGCAAGAAAGGCCTCTAGGATTACTCTAAATTCCTTTGGTACAATGATAAAGTAAGGACAAGAAATACCAAAAGCCAACGTCATTTTGGAACAGCTCAGCAACAACAGAAGCTGCTCTCATCAAATGACAAATAAACACAGCCAGGACCTCTGAAGAAACTTCAGAGAAGAAACAGTGCCAGAAAGGCTCAGCAGATGACAGAATTTTGTAACCAAGTGACATCAACTTATCTTTCTAACATGGCTCAATGTATAAAAACACTTAATAGAAGCTTGGTCTAAATCTACGCTCTTCGCAGCTTTTCATTAAGTTTCTTTGAAATAATTATATAGGCATTTCCTCAGCCGGCGTGGCGTCAACAAGCTGCCACCTCAAGTGCATGCAAAGAGCAGTATCCGGAACAGCCAGAGGATTCATGAATCTTAAACTGTTGAGGAGCTGTCCTCCCCATGACTCAGTCTTGGGGGAAGAAGTAGGTGGCTGCAGACAAACATTGCTCGGTAACACCCCCAGTACACCGCAGAGGTTATGCCTGTGCTGCTTTATGGTGCTCGGTTAATCAGTATTAGGAATAGAATTATTAAAGGAGATCTAGTGGAAAACAGAGATGCAAGCCACCACCAGACCCAGCACAACCACGTCCCCAGTTAGCCACCAAACTGATGAACCTACACCCAGTGCAAGGCTGACCTTCGTCAGGAACCGACTGAGACTCAAGGAGGCAGGACTCGCCTCGTGCCTTCCCCACCTTTCTTTCCCTTCTGATTCTGGGCAATTAATTTAATCCCCTCGCTCTAATCCCCCACCAAATGTCCTCCCATGATCATCTCGGGTTTTATATTCTGCAAAACTAAGATTACCTTCCTGGAGACATTTGTGAAACGCAGCACAAACAAGTCCTGTTACTGCGCAATATTCTAGACATTGCTTCAGCAAAGCATGAGCATAAATTTTACCTTCCCCCTCCTTTCAGAGGCTCTGAACTAAAAAGGCTAGTACCTAATCTATGAAAATACCGTCACTTAAAAATGATACAAATCAAGAAAGAAAACAGGAATAGTTCATTCTGTAGCCTTACTTCTGTACTCTCCTAAAATAAAAATACATCTGGATAGACATCTCTATATGCAAAACTGATTTAGTATAACCATCCATGTGTTTGCATCCTAAGTGATCTCCAAGAACTATTATAAGCAATAAAAGCCTGGGAACATATTTGAGACTTTTACTAGAAAAACAGGAGCACTATTACTTCCGACTCAAGCCTGTTCCTGCAGAAAGGCACTGCAAGACCTGCTGGCGTCAGACATGGGGAAAAAGGCACCAGAAATGGTGCTGTCCTAACAGCCATCACCCTAAATAGGCACGGAGGTTTTTCTTCTCAGTGCTCAAACCAGCACACCAGCAGCAATCTTCACTGCTCTACCCTGTACACAATCTGTAGAAGAGCTGACCAAAATCCCTCTACTCCACCTTAGTCCACAGGGGTGACGTACAGGGCAGAAAGCACAGATTTCACTCTCCCAGACTGAATTTACACTCACAGCTATCAAGACAAAACATCTTGTAAACTGACCAAATATCTTCTAGAAGTTACTGAAAAGAAACATGCACTCGCTGTTACGCCAGTTTTTTGCAGAGCAACTCCTGAGAGCAGTTGTGTTTAAAATGCAAACCACTTCTCCAGAAGGTATCCTATGCATCTCCTCAAAAACAGAAATCGGAACAAGGTGAAGCCAGACAAAGCAGATTTTCCCCCCAAAAAACCTTAACAGTTATTTATCTTTCTCACACAGCTCTGATCTGCAACTTATTTCTAACAATTTTAAAGGAGTACATTTGTTTCCTGAAATCCAGGGCTTCTCCTGGACTCGGCTGCCACTCTGAATGTCTTAATTCTCCCAGAGAATAGGAGATGGCATACCAAAGTCACATGGTTCATAATTAAGAGGCTTTTACTCCTCTTTGCCCTTTAAAACACCAATAAAGGGACAAAGCCATGTTCTTTCAGGCAACTGGAAGAAAACACAGGGAAAAAAATATGGAAGGCCAGCACTTGTGCTGGGTACAACTGTTACTATATTTAGTCGCCTTGTTCTGCAAGCTGCTGAGCATCTGTTTCAATGATGGTGAATGACTTTTTTCCTGCTAGTCAAGACAGCATTAATTAGATGAACCCAAATGATCCCTACCACCGCTTCCCTGAGCACCGAGCTCGTCTCCCATATCCTAACACAGATTTCCTGCTTATTCCATCCTAACAGTGGACCTCCAATCCTGACACCAATTGCTTTTGTATTCAGGAATGCCTTAATAACTAAGTTCAAAGAAAACAGCACACATTAGGAAGAAGTTTTTAAAAAGGGAGTATCCGGGTACAAAACTGAAAGGTCGTTAACAATTTCAACTTGTTAAAATGCACAGAAAATCATTCTTTTGCAATCCCCTTTAATATCAAGGCAATAGATTAAAAAAAAGGGCTCTTAAGGAAAAAGTAACACTGCTCATGTAAGCCAGCGCTTCTTGAGACCAGCTTCAATATTCTCTAACTTGAGAGGAGAATTCGTGAGCGGAGAGGGTTATTTCAATTCACACTAAACATAACCAATCAGGCGCATTTTGCAAAAAAAATACACTTTCTGCAAAACACCTCTTTCATCTTAATTCGTCCCTTAAAAGAATTACTTGTGAGACTGCAAACCCAAGCAAGGTTCCCACAGCAACTGGTTAATTGAAGGGGGGGGGGGGGAGAAGCAGCAAACCCTTCACATTGACCATGCCTGTTGGGTTTTAAGTTTTAGTAGTCTTCCTTCAATTTTTGCTTCTTTAGAAACCGAATGGTTGTGTTTCTCAAATCTGCCCCTAGCACAGACTGTGCAACAGCAAGACCGCTTGCATATAGGCTTTAATATGGAAATGACAATATTTCCTAAGCAAAGTGGAAAAACAAACACTCCTGTGGGTTGCACAGAGGCTTCAGGGGTAACACGATTCCCAGTCGCACCCCAGCTGAGATTTTAGGCGCTATTTCCCCGAATTTTTCCTCTTGCTCCCGTGGCTCAGCCTCTCTGCATGCTCTTCACCCTATTCTCAGGCTGGGGGATGGGTGGGAACTGGGTTTCGCCAAGCCCAGCTCCATCTGAAAAGACTTTCTCTCCAAACTAAACTGCCCTTTTCGACGAGGAAGCCTTCCACATCCCACCTCCATGCTCAGGCAGCTGCCTTCCCTATGGATATACCCACCACGCCATGTAATCCTCGTGTAACGTGTCCCTTCCCCCAGGCAAGTACCAGCATACAAAGGAAACCCTGCTCCATTGTCCACCTACAGCACCTATACATTGAGCCTGAAACCCGGCTAAACATATACTCCTTTACCCCTTTTACAGCCACAAATATTTAGATTTTTACATCCCCAAAAGGGCTACGGAGACAGCATGTCATTTCCCCCCATGCATTAGTACCTGCAGCCACAGCCAAACGTTTTGAAGCATATTTTTACTGTGTTTACTTGCATGAGATCAGCCTCACCCAAACACACAAATCCCAATTAAAAATCAGTTTTGAAAAACAGCAAGAAATTGCAGAGATGAGGGGGATTTGTCTGGCTGCAAATCTCCTTCCCAAACCTCCGACTGAAACTCACAAAGGTAAAAACAACCAAAAAAAGGTAATTAACAATTCAGCGCCTGCCATTTTTTCCCATCCATCTCTAAGCAACAGTACCATAGCAACTTTTTTCCTGCTTTAATACATCTTACAAAAGGAGGAGGACTGGACAAAATAAGACCCAGGAACATCAAATTTCTACTTTTGAGTGACTATCCCTTCAGCTAGCTATGCCTGGAATTAAACAACCAACCCCAGAGTGGGTTTTCTTTCCCCCAAAACCCTGCCTTTGTACAACGCTGGGTCACATAACCTGGACTGATGGACAAGGCAAACCACCTCGAATGCAGAACCACCATCCCGCGCGCTGGCACAGATGAAACGGCAATTCTGGGCTCAGGGGAGAAAATAAAAGGTGAAGCTCAATTAAAACAGGGCAATTTCTAAGGGCTGATGATGCCAAGATGAGGCTTTGCTGCTGCTGCAGCTCAGGCCAGGAAGATGGAGGAGACCCCCGGGGGGTTCCTCCCTGCACCCCGAGGTGACCCCAGCTCACCCCCCCCACTCCAACCGGGGCCCTGCCGCCATTTTAGAGACCGGTTAGCACCACCCGCCCTTGCCGGGGCTGCTCTGCCACCGGGGCGGGGGGCTGCGAGCCCCCCCCCAGCCCCCTCCACAGCGGCAGGCAAGCAGGAGCCGGGGCAGAGGTGGCCGGGGACCTTCCTTTCCCCCCCCCCCCAGTGTCACCGCATCTATTTTTCCCATGGTGACTCATTATTAAGGACGCTCCGTCATTTTTCCAATGCAGGAAGATTAAAGGAAGCTTCAAAATCCTTTTTTTTGCGGGGGGAGAGGAATTAAAACAATCTGGCTGAAGGAGCCGTGAGCTGAGCAGCCACCCTGGGCTGGTTACCTTCTTTTTCCCCTTAAAAAAAAAAAAAAGCTTCCAGCATGGGGTGCCGGGCATCAACTTTGTGCGAAAGCATTTCCCGAGGAAAAAGGTGTTGCTGAGGCGGTGGGGAAGAAGCCTCCTCCTCCTCTCCGCATGAAAAGACGAAGGGAGGAGGGAAAAAATACAACCATGCAAACAACTACTACTTCCTTATGAGCAGGCTTAATCTATGCAACAAAAAGAAGGAAAAAAAAAAACAACAAAACACAACCACAATATAATAAGGAGTCCAGAGCGCTTCCCGCGTGGAGAGATCCAGTGTTTTCTTCGTGGGTTTGTGTGATTTATGTGGGTTTTGTTTGGTTTTTTGCGGGGTTGGTGGGGTTTTTTTGTTTGTTTTTTTGTTTTTTTTAAGAGTCACGTTTTTGGAGCTGCGGGCGCTTCGGTTCCCACCGTTCGCTGCACAGAGCGGCGCGGGCACAGCTGCACCTCGGGGGGTGGCGGGGGGGAACGCAGCATCCTCAGGGCCGCGGTGGCTCCAGATGGAGGAAAACACAGTAAAAACGGGAGGGGAAGGATAAAAGAGAAAACTCCAAACGTTGAATAATTTAAAAAAAAAAAAAAGCAACGGAGAATTAAGATGGCCAGGCTTAAGACTGCCTCCGCGCACCCCCCTCGGCATCAAATCCACTCCGTGCAGAAAGCCGAGCTTCGACACGCTGCTCCTCCGTCTTTCTGTGGTTTATTTTTAGTCGTTATTATTATGTTTTTCTCCGCTCCGGCAGGTCTCCCCGCAGGTCCGTCCACGCCGCCAGCCCTCTGCGGACGATCCTCGGCACGGCGCGGGGGTTATTTACAGCGATTTTGTTTTCCTCCTCCTCTCCACAGGCCGCGGGAGTCACCGTCCCCCCACATTCCTCCCCCACCCCCTTTTTTATGGGTTTGGGGTTTCCCCCCCCCCCTTATTTTCTAGGAGAAGGGGGGGGGAATGGCCTCCCCGGGGGCAGGGTGGGGAGATCGACCCGAAGGCGCGGGAAGGACCGGCGGAGAACACCCCCTCTCCCTCCCTCACCCGCTCCCCACTCACCGCTTGAAGTGCTCGATGATCTTCTCCTCACGCACGTTCTCCGGCAAGTTGCCCACCCAGAGGTGCCTGGTTTCCCGGACCATGCTGCGCGGCGCGGGGCGAGCCCGCCGCCCCTGCCCCGGCTCCCGGTCGCCGCCTCCCCCCG
>NW_010972992.1:1516916-1533984 GCF_000737465.1 Haliaeetus leucocephalus | reverse complement strand
TGCGAGGCGCTAAATAAGGGGGGGGGGGGTGCAATGCAAAACATAAAGGGGGGGGCTGTGCGAAAAGTAAAGGGGGTGCATCGGAAAATGAGGGGAGGCTGTGCAAAAAGTAAAGGGGGTGTATTGCAAAATGAGAGGGGGGCTGTGCAAAAAATAAAGGAGGGCTGCACTGCAAAAAATAAAAGGGTGCATTGCAAAAAATAAAGGGGTGCTATGCAAAAAATGAAGGATGGCTGCATTGCAAAAAAAGGGGTGCTATAAAAAAAATAAAGGGGGGGTTGCAATGGAAAAAATAAAAGGGGGGTTGCAACGCAAGCAAAAAAAAAAAAAAAACGGGGCTGCGATGCAAGTGCAAGGTCCCACCAGCAGCCAGCACCCCGTTTGTACCCAGGCTGCAGGCTCGCGGCACGGATGTGGCCAAAGAGGGCAGAGAAACGCTCGGAGGGGCTTCTCCCAGCCTGGGGCGGGGGCCCTTGCTGGGCATCACAGCCCCTTTACTGCCCGTAAAACCTACAACCCTCACCAAAAAATGGGGGCTGTAAGGATGTCCCCCATCCTGAGGCACAAACTGTCTTTACCCCCAGGGCAAAAGAAAACCCGGCTCGCTGCAATCGGAGAGAGCAAGTAAAAAATTAATTGAGGTGAAGGCGGATGAGGGCCCTGCGCTGCCCGGCCATTTGGGAGCCTATAGCTCTGTTTATCTGTAATGGCTCCAAAGGTCAGAGCTATAGGTGACCCCGAGAGGGGCTGGCGACGCTGACCACAACAGCAAGCGGCGAGGGAGGTCACTGAATCCTCCTGGCTGCCCAAAATACTTCCCTGCACCGAAACGGGGAGGCCACGTCGCCCCGAGAACCACGGGAAAGAAACTCCCACCGTTGGGGGGGATTTGGCTGCAAGTCATCCCCTTTCTCCCCCACCGGGTTTTTGCAGAGCTCCTTAATTAAGACAGGGTGAACAAAATGCTCATTGCCAATATCACCCTGTTTGCAGAACTGACTCGCCTGTTGCACCCCATCCCTGCTCAAAAGGCGGCTCTGCAACATGGAGCTAAACGTTTTTCAATCCAGAGGGTCTTGTATGCCACCAAAATGTGCCCCTGCACGGATAAAAACACCTATTTCTATGCCCAAAAAGGAAAATGCCCAAGCGATTACCACCACAAAATTCCAAGCAGTTTGAGGTCAGGATAAAACGGAACATGCACCCAGAGCCACGAATACTGGGGGTTTTTTTGAAGCCATTTAGCTGCTTTCACCACAGAGAGCAGACCGATAATTCAGTATTTTCCTTGGCCAAAGCCTCCTGACAGCGCTTTTCTATTGATTAAAACCACGTTTTATTTGTCGGGGCGAGCGGCACTCAACTTTGCTGCCTTTGCCACCCAGTCCGGCCAGACCTTGCCTGGGGCTGCTGTAACCTTCTGGCAATGACTCCACCTCAACGACTGGTCAAAGTCATCAAGCTATAGGTGGCTTAACAAACAAGCAAATCTCTTGATTTAATCAGACCTCTGACGCACACTCACTCAAGCCTCAGCAGACCCAAGCCTTATCCCCAACTCTACCGCTGCTGGGTGGCTGCAAGCCCATCCCTTCAGGGCCCCGTGCCTCAGTTTCCCCAGTGATGATGGGCATTACGCTGCTCCACCAAACTCAGATCTACTGATTAATAAAAAAAAAAACCAACAACTCTTTGCACACAAACCATCTATTATTCAAAACACGATGGAGCCACGTGCGCACGAGAAAATGCCCTGCCAACGCGCTCCACCAGCACTTTCCACCGCACTTTTCTTCTCTGTGGAAATGGGCTTAGCTCTCTGTTTTAACTGGTCAGAAGCCCAAAGAGCAGTCGCTACATGTCTATACCTTTAACGGGCTCTACAGGCATCCATTTCAGAGAGGAAGAAACGCAAACCACGCATCAAATGGCTTTTCAATGCTAAATTTTCCCCTCTCCGATCGAGCATGCTTTGCTGCGGCAGTGTTGCCAACCGTTCTTCCCCTCCCTCCCTGCTAGGGCGGCACCTCCAAGGGACACGAGAAAACCACGCCGGCTCCCAGGTCCTTCAAAGAAACCTCACGCAGTGGCACTGCTGTCACATGGCCATCTTGCAGGCAGGCTGGCCTGGAGGGACATCCACGGACTGCAAACAAAGCCATCAACTCTGTTGACAGAAGAGACAGTTGAAATGAGTGCTTGAAGGGCTCCGTTTACACGAAAGCCAGCTGGAAGGGGAGCACGAAGCCCGGATGGTGACGCAAAACGAAGCTCTGGACCATCCCAACACTTTTCAAACGCTTTGGGGGGAAACTGTTCCCAGTTGCAACACACAACCGCACTGGCGATGCCGCTGTAACCGGATCCCTCCAACTCGTTCGAAGATTTTAAAGAACACAGACCCAGGCTAAAGACCAGAGTGAGCAGAACCTTCCTCTCAGCAGGCCAAAGGGGCCTCGACAAAGGACCAGTCTTATGCGGCAGCAACCAGCACCGTCCTTGTCACTGCAGAAGGGACACACGTTTGTGCCAGCCCACTGGTGACAAACACGATGAGCACCCAGGGGTTAGACATGGACATGCATCCCTACTTGCTACCCTTCCCAGAGGGGCAAACAGCCAAGGAAGAGGAGACTTCAGCTGCTCTCCATCGCCCGATGGTCCTCAGCCTTTGGGACAGGCAAGGGCAGGATCTGGTGCACTGCTCGGTGCAATTTAAATTAGTCAGGCCCATGCGGTGGGTGTAGCCAAGAACCCAGCTATCTCCGGGCATCTCGGCCAATCCCGCAGTTAAAACGTTTGGATGTTTCTTATCGGCACTTGGAGAGGATTAAAATACCAGGCCATATATTAATGAGGGAGCAGGTTATAAACCCATCACAGCTTGAACACCACGTTCACGTCAAGAAAAGCAAAGCAAGAACAGGACAGATCAAAAGAGAGCCATTAAAGGCGTGAGAAAATGGTGCTGCCATATAAGGAGCTAATAAAGTTAGCAGCTCTCCAGTTTGGAGAAAAAAAAAGGGCAGGAGAATCAGAAAACATCCTTGGGGTCCACACAAACAGCCAGAGACAGCCTCACTTCGAGGAGGAAATGTCAATAAATAGCAGCAAGCAGACAACGCTTGAAAAGGCAAGTTCGTACATTTTTCACGTGGCGTCTTACCCAAGTGGTGGAGCTCGCTGCCGTGTGTCGCCAGGACTGCTTGCCAAACATTTAAAAAAAGCAAAGATTAGATACCGAACAAGGACAGCAACCAGAGCTATATTTGCTAAGACCGTAACTTCCTATACTTGGCTCTGGCTTAGCAATAGCTCTGCATTTTGTGCTCGCAGCAGCACAGCTGGAGGTGGGGAAGGGAGGCATTACGCCTCTCCCCGTAGCTGGGGACACTGGCCAGCTGCATCAACCGGGGACTCGCATGGTTCAGAGCAGTCGCGTTAGTGGCATGCAATGATTATCCTCACCGGTGTCCAGTACACGTCCAGCTTGCTTTGATTTTTACAGAAAAACAGTAGGTTACCCAGACAAGAGCCCTCAGACATCACCAGAAACACCATGAGCTTTTCTTTGTTCAAGCTGGCCAGCTCCAGCCACCATCTTGTCATTATAAAATGTATTTACGTGCCTTTCCTGCTCATTGACTATATTTATTAAAATGACAGTATGGCAGCCACATATCAAATTGCCAGCTAGGCTTTTATCTCATTTTTAAGCCAGCCTGAATTACTGGCCTAATTTTATTGCTTACCCATTACATTTTACGCAATGGATAATTTTCTCCAAGAAGGAATTGGTGCTGTTTGATATTTGGGCTCATTTGTTGTCAAGACAGAGGATATTGGCTTACACACTGATAACGCTTTGAACACGAAGCCTGGTTTTGGATCCTAAGCAACACAAAGTATAGGATTGATAGGATTAATAAAGCTATCGATTTCAGTTCTTTCCTCTTTGAGGGTTAGTGCTCCAACTCTTCACGATGAGATGACTCTGTCCAGAAAACTCCCTTCATGTTTTTGAAACCCAGTATTTAGTAATTTATTTTCTAACGCTCTTCCCCGCTAGACTTGGTGGTGGTGTTCTTACCCACACAGTACTGGGGATGGAAGCTGCCACAAAATACCGCCACTGTAGCCAGTGGGTTTAGCACCAGTTACCTTCTGCAGCACAGGAGCCCCCTGGAATTCAGTTTACACTGAACCCATTTGTATATATATAAAAGCACACTTCTGTTTTCAAAATACTTTGCTATACAAAAACAGACATTTCTTCAGCAGCAGAGTACAGTGTGATTGCTGAGCCACACAACCAAAACACCATGTGCCATCACAGGACTGCAAAAGAGCTTACTCTGGCTTTCGGTGTAGTAGATATATTAGAATTAATACCTATTTTTTTGCCTGTTCTTGGGGAAAATTAGAAATATCACAGTGCTGGCTTCTGGCCTGCTTCCCCTTGCCCCCCAACTTCTGTGCAACCACGTACCAAAGAGCTGTACCTGCTCACCTCGCAAGGGTTTTTCCCAAACTCAGGGCATTTCATCAGCTAGACAGAGAGGACTTCGGTCTTCCAGGCTGCAAAATACTACATTTTAGGGGAAAAACAAAGAAAACAAAACCAAAAAAAGCCAGCCCCAGGTGACCTGATACCCAAACACGACAACTGCAAAGGATATAAATCCCCTAGGACTGGATAGATCACTGTATCTTGTACTTTGCCATTTTTAACACCCAATTGTTGTATTACCTCTACATAAAGGCCCCACGTGCAATGCCCAGGAAAAATCACAGAAATTACGCTGGACATGCTGCAGGACAAGGTTTTAACACAAAACCCACAGTGCAAACCTGTGAGCTAAAGGCTCACTCCCCATTGGATCGATCGGCACACCCAGCACAAAATAAATACCGAGCCAGCCACCATCCACACTTTTGTTTCATCAAATACCATTTTGATACCGAAGCAACGTGATGGTGTTTTAAACAGAGCAGACTGAATGCGCGTTTTTATCACTCCCTCACTTCAGAGAAAAGCATAAAAGAAAAATACTTGTGCATCAAGACCTGCTGCACTCAAAAACCTCTCCAGCGATACGGTGCAGAACAGTTTCTCAGCTAGCTTTGGCTTTCATTTTACCTCTGCAGATCTCACAATGCAGCTTTTTAACTCTTCGGGAAAATAGGAAAGCTTGAAAGACTGCAGTTTCCCTCCTAATGGAGGAGGAGCAGAGGTTTCTACCGCTCACTTGCTTTTTGGCACTGGAAATTCAGGTTTTGTTTAGCTTGGAAATCTCATGGATGTAGTTCTAGTTACTCTTCAGTCCAAACCAGAGGGTGGTAAAAGTTCAGTGCTCGCAAGGTAATTCTCACTCATTTGTCCTGAACTGCCAAAGAAAAGTAATTCCAAGTCCCATAGGGTGTGCCAACCTGAAAAATGTGGAAACATCCCGAACAGCCAGGATCTTGGTCCACTGTACCTCCATGCCAGCGATGAGCACAAGGCATATCTCCAAACCAACACATCCCTAATGAGAGAATAAAATTAATATCCCTGTCCACGCTGGTTTATTTCAAGTATAGAAGAGGCTTTAGGCACAGGAGCTATTGACAATTTTCACATACACCACACACCAACTTTCCCCAGCTCTCCACCACAGGGAGCATGGTATGAAACCTGGCCCGGATACCTCATACTTACCCTCTGCTAAATTTTTGCCAGAAAAGCATAAAGTCATAGGTGTGCTACAAATCACAGCAGCAACCAGACTGCCTCACCAGCACTGAAATCACTGCATTTCTCATAAGGTGCTGCTCCAGCTTAGCAGGGCAGGGCCTCTCCCCTGGTCAGCCAGAGGCATTTATGCAACACTGATGCCAATATTCTCATTAAGGGAAGTTAACGAGAAGTCACCAATACGTAACACTCCTTGCGCACTAATGATTACCAGGACTCTGCGCCTTGAAGTCACGTGTGACCTAGGAGAGACCAGCACCAGGTGCTTTTTATTACCTTTTGCAACACAACAAAAGAAATTGCACCCAGTAAGGAAGCATTTTCCTTCTTCCCCATGAGCGAGCACGACTTTGAGGAATCAAGTAATAAAACAGCAGCATCTCGTGGGAGCAAGTTCACAGAAAAAAGAAAAAAAAAATAGTTCAAGGGGACCCTGATCTTCACCAACACAATTTAGCACGTTGCAACGCTCCCTCTTATGTTTGCCCATTGCCCTTGCCTGAGCAAAATCAAGAGTAATATACTACCGTGGCGGGGGCTGTTTGCTTGTAGGGAAAGGGGCCCCACAGTTTTACTCCCTGGAGGCAACCATTCTCCCCACCCCTTTTGTGTGTATTTTTTTTTTTAATGTGCCACACATCAGCACAATGCTGACAACTGCATTGTATGTTTTCTGCCTATGCAGCAGTTCAACAGCACACAACTCTGGAAGGTTTTTTGAAAGGGGAAAGGGGGAGGGAGCTGTCCTTTGCTTTACCGTTTTAATTGCACGGCTTGCTCTTCTACGTGACCACAGAGAAGGAAAAAAACCACTAAGGTGTAAAAACAGTACCATTTTTAGCATCCAAAAGGGTCAAACTCAGACTTCTCAGAAGATACAGTGGAGCTTAGAGTAAAAGCTACCACAGGCAAGAAAAAAAATACTAATCACCAGGGTTTCTTCTGTGGAGTTGGAAGTGACCCCAGAAGATAGCTCGTTTGGCCTTGCTTACAGTTGTTACAGTCTCTATGTTTCCACACCTGCCAATGCAGAGGTACCAACACTGAAAAAGGAAAATGGAAGGAAGGTATGAAAAGCTGGACTGTCAGTTTTTCCACCTGCCAGCAGCAGCTCGATTGAGCCTCAGTGGCACTGCTCCAAAGAGCAGGGACCAGAGCACATTACCAGCCTTCACAAATAAAGCTGAGTTAATATCGCACACGCAACATGCATTATACAGATAGCACTGGCAAACACAGCTTCCTTTAAAAATAAGGATGACTAATACGTAGCAGTTTTTCTTTATTTTTTTTTAAAGGCCACAAGGCAGAGCTTTTTCCAGAAGCACCAGCCTTTGCTTTTGTGAAATAGTAAGCAGTGGGAAGGGGAAGCCCTGGGACCTACTCATGCTATCCAGACAGAAGTAACCACAGAAACATTGTGGGTTTCTGTGGCCCGTGTACAACACACACGCAACCAGAGCACTGTGCCTTACGGTCCTCAGCAAGGCCAGATCTGACTGCTCAGACAGCTCTGAGATCGCT
This sequence comes from Haliaeetus leucocephalus, assembly GCF_000737465.1. Taxonomy (NCBI): domain Eukaryota; kingdom Metazoa; phylum Chordata; class Aves; order Accipitriformes; family Accipitridae; genus Haliaeetus; species Haliaeetus leucocephalus. The sequence continues at coordinate 1,526,720 of NW_010972992.1, read as the reverse complement.
GCGTGTTCACAATACTTACAAAGAAGGTATCATCTGCTGTGAAGAGGGGTGACACAAACAATCCTGTTATTTCCCTGGGAAAGAAAAAAAAAGGGAAAAAAATAAGGCATAAGATAGCTTTCACCCACAATATTGCAACATCCCCCTGCACTTCCTGGGTCAGGGAAGGGATGCGCTGGAAAAAAAGCAGCATGCAGGGTTCTGTAATCAAAGCGGAGCATCTGCATTAGCTCAGTGGGCCCAGTCCCCCAAGCAAGGTCACTTGGGCTCGCAGGGAGACACATTAGCACTACCAAGCCTGCTTTAATGCAAAGCTGTGGTCAAACCGCAGCCAAGCCAGCACTAAAGGAGTTCACTTGGGGACTACAAAAAGGTAATGAATTAAAAAAAAAACACCACCACCAAAAAAAAACTATAAGCAGATGTTTACTGACAAGCGGGCAAGTCAACACCTTTGCTCTGGCAAGCTGCATGGTCATCTGCTCGAAATAGGCAGAGAAGTAACAGCCCAGTTCCCAGGACGCAACAAAATACTCTGTATCTACAGAGAACACTGAACAGATTTAGGTTACACCTTTTAGCCAGCCCCACTAACCAACCTCTCCCCCTCCCAGCTTTGCAGCCCTAAAACCCACCAAATTTGTCATTTTTTTAAGCACTCATAAATGGAGATTTGCCACCGATGTGATTTTTGGTGGTGGCACCATTAAAATACTTACCCACCTCACAGACAAGGGCTGTGAAATCTTAAATTTGTGAGTGTTTGCAAATGATTTTGAAAGCCTTCCAAGGAAGGTGCTGTAGGATTGTAAATCCTTCCCATTATTAATAAAATGGAGCTATTGTTCCAGCTCTAATCAAGACTTGTCTCCAGCTGGGCAATTTTAAAATGCAATTCAACACACACACACACACACACACACAAACAAAAAAAAAAAAAACAAACAAAAAAAACCCAACCAACATCATGAGGAAGCTTCAAGCCACAGGCTACCAGGAAAAAAAAAAAAAAAAATCACTGAAAGAGCTAGCTGTTCTTTTAAGGGGAAGGGGGAAAGAAAATAAAAAATAATAACCCTGCTATTTAAAATGAATTCCAAGCGGGAGCATGTTGGGGTGGGGGGGGAAGCCTCCCTCCCACTGCCTGGGAAAGGTCACTTCTGCCATCGGTGCCCTCGCTATGCCAGATCAAGGCTGCGGCAGTGCGTGCGAGCGAGCAACCCCATTGCTGCGAGCCCAGCCTCATCCATCTCCATCAGGAGACATCTCTGCTTTTAATTTATTTAGCAAAGGGGGAGGAAAAAGAAGATTTAAAAAAAAAAACAAAAAAAAAAAACCCCAGAACCCCCCTTGCAAACACCTCCCAGCACCCTTTTCAAGGATGGGGAAATCTAGCAAGGGGGAGAGGCTTGGAAAAAGGCTGCCAGCCGGGTAGGGAAAGCAGGCAGAGGTGGTGCATCCTTTGCATCCTCCTCCTCCCCCGGCGGCAGGCGCCACGCCTGCCCGGCGCTGCGGCAAAGGCTCCGCAGTGGGTGCTCCCCTCCCCCGTAGAAACTTCTGGAATAAGCAGACAAGCTGGGGAGAGGAGAGAAACCTTTATACCAGCAGAGGAATTAAAAAAAAAAAAAGAGAGCAAGCAACAGAGCACATAATAAAAGGGAGAAGATTGCACAAGGATGGGACGCGTGCAGGGAAAAAAAATAGATATATATAAAAACTAAGCCCACGAGCGGCTTTGGCAGCCCCGGCTCGGCAGGGTTTTGCAGCCTGCTTGGCTTTAAATAAAACGCCCCAACACAAAGCACACACACAAAAAAAATGGTGGTGTTGGGAGCGCTAGATGGTGGGATAAAGGAGCTGATCCCTCCTCCCGGATCTACAGCAAAGCCCTGCCATTTCAGTTGAACTAATTTGTCCTCTCTTTTTGTTGCAATGAATTGTCTGATCCGGACTATTTGATTGCATTTGCAGCTTCAGTTACTGGGGTTTGTTTTTGTGTGCCTTTTTTTTTTCCTTTTTGGTTCTCTTTTATTGTTTGGTGTTTTTTTTTTCTGGGTGTATTTTTTCCTCTTTCAATTTAAAAAAATCCTCCCCAAATCTCCCAAGGAAAATCTACATCTCTGTGGAACAAATAAAACATTCAGGCACAAACTTCCACCATGGACTGTAAAAAAGAGATGGGTTGCTTTTTGTTCTTTTTCTTTTCTTTTTTTTATGGCATTTTTTTCTCCTGCTTTTAGGATATATGGTAGTAGAAAACCAATGGAGGAAAACAAAGGTAATATAAATATATATATATAAAATCAAACATATATATGGGCCAAAATTACAGTGATTATATATAATTAAATCATAGTGTTTCAGGTGTGTGGGTTTATTTTATATTCTGTAATCAGTCCCTAGAAAAAGAAGATATATATAAAAATATGTAGTAAATAAATAGAAATATTTCTGTATAGGTAGAAATAAAAGAGCATCTATATGGGCCTAAATCTGTAATTCCAGGAAAAAACAGCAGTATTTTAGGCATGCGGTTTTTAATAAAGAAGGGGCAATGTTATAATGTAGCCTGTAACAACACTGTGGTACAGGAAAACGTAAGGCAACGTTAAAAAAAATATTTAAAAAAAAGCATACGTGGTACCTTGGCTGCAGCCTCCAACAACGAGCGTTTGGATGTTACAGGGTTTGTTTTTTTTTTTTTTTATGGTATTACCACGTCTGATCACACCAAGTTATGCTTTTAATTAACCGAATGGCGGGCAGGTCGTTGTGGGGAGCAAGGCAAGCAGCGACGGCTTCTTCCCAACGCCACTCCGACTCAGAAGATAAATCAATCCTCGGGTGTTTTAGGTTTTCTGGTGGTTTTTGTTTTTTTTTTTTTAAGTGCATTTAGGTATTTTCCATGCCGTGAAGAGAGCGGGAGGTGGTGGTATCAACCCCTGCGAAGGAGAAAAGCGGTGGAAGAGAAAGAATTAGCCATAAAACTACCCACCTTGGGGTGCATGTGGAAAGAGCAATTCTGGGCCAAAAATCTTCACGCTATGTGGAAAAAAAACCCAAACATTTCAGGGGTCGGTGCCGGCGAGCTGTGCCGTGAGGGGAACGAGGGGACGATGTTGCCGGGGGGGCTGAGGCGGCGATGGCGCCTGGGGCGCGGGGGAGGGGGTGGCCGCGGCCTCCGCCACCCCCATGGCCGAGTGGAAATGCGCATTTCTGGGCATTTTCACATCCTTCTGCAAAGGCGGCGAGGAGAAGAAGGGGGGGGGGGGGAAGGTCAGGTTTCACCCGCAGCGCTTTCGCCGCCAGCCTGGAGGGGATACGCACATCAGGAGGAGCCCCTTCGCCGCGCTCCTGGCACGGCTGAAGCCCACGCTCGCCGCCCCGGCCCCCGCAGCCGCCCATCGTCCGTCCTTCCCCCCGCTGCCCGCCCGGCGCCATTTTGTCGCCTCGGCGCCGCTCGCTGTGGCCTCGCCGGGCGGCCATTTTGTGAAGCGAGCGGCGGGGCCGGGGGGGGGAAGTGGCGCAGTTCCTGCAGTACCGCGGGCGCGGCGGCGCTGTGGAGCCAGAGGCGGCGGGGCCGGGCCGGGCCGTGGGGGGCAGCCCACGGCCTCCTCCTCCTTTTGTCAGGCAAATACCCTCCCTTTTGTTGCTTGTATCTCTTTTTTTGCCACAAAAAGCGTGGTGCCCTTAGAACACCTGGTGGAGGCCGATCGCCTCAGCAAGATTCACCGTCGGACGAAGCAATCCGATAAAGGAGATTAAAGTCTATTCCCCCGGCTGGGCCGTGAGGGAAAGTTTAGCCGCACGGAGAATTAATATTTATTTTTAGGAGCTATTCCCACCCCCTGCTCCTTCCAACTTTTTTCCCAGTGATAAATCACTGAGGTCAATAAGCCGCCTTTGACAAACAGGACAACCTCTGCGACAAATCTCTCTTCTTTTTGTTTTTAAACCCCTCACCTATGGGCCCTAATGGACACTCCAGCAAAATAAAGATGCAACGTAAACAGCTTGAAGCCAGGTCTGGGTGAAAATTGTTAATTTTGGGGAAATAGGTTTGCGGGATGCTGTAGTCACTGCTGATACAATGAAGGAAGGCTAGGTTATGAAATGTCAAAGCCCTGCTTGCAGGCATGTGCCGTGCATCTATTTTCAGAAACAGGGTGTGTTGGGGGTTTGGGGTTTTTTTCCTTTTTTTTTTTTTTTCAATTGTTTTAAATAATCCAGTGTATCACTTGCAACCTGGTAACACACATTAACTGTCTGCATCGATTTTGCCTTTGTGTTATCAAAAACACATCGTGCTTTAAAAATAAATTGTGGCACTGGGTGTTTCAGTTTTGTGGGGGAAAATGGGACAAAAAGGAGAATACTGCTTTTTTTTTTTTTTTAATACATCCTGCTGGTGCTGCATAATGAAGCTAGAGAAACTCAGGGCTTGGGCTGGTCCCAGAGTAATCCGTGGTTCCCCACCCCCCTCTTAGCCAGCAAGATCAGTCCACTTTTCATTTAAGAAACAGTAGTTTTTTAGGTTGTGTCAAAGACAGGAAAGGGCAGAAAATGGGTCCGAACACTCTGCAGGGAAGGACAATGCTGCAGCAAGCCAGCTGGGATATGGTTGCAATTAACCCCGGTCGACCAAAGGAAAAACCCAGTTTTCCTCCAGCTCTCTCCATCCCATTTGAAAAAAAACAACAAAACATCATCAGCACTAAGCACGTGACCTTCCTCCCAGAGCGTTTTCCAGCCAGCAAAGCCCCAGCAGCTGCTTCAGCCTCAGTTTCCCCTCCTGCAGCATTTCCCTCTGCTCAGCCAGCTCTTTCCCAGCTCCTTGAAGGTAGTGATGGCAGAGCGAAGGCACGCAAGGAATCCGGCTCATCTCTCCCTCTCTGCTTTTTGCATTTCTCACGGCTGACTGGGGCGAATGCTGAGGAAAAGCATTTTCCAGCCTGTTTCGCTTTATGGGCTCGCTTTCCTTGTGCCATGCCAAAATCTTCGGCTTGCAAACAAAACCTGCAGAAAGGCCTTATATATTACAAAGCAACACTTTGACTACTGATTTAAAAATACTATGGCCATGCCTGTCAGCTCCTCCTTTAATTTAAAAACTCCTTTTAAAAAACAGGCAGTCCTTTGAGTTGCAAGAAAGATTAACCTTTGGTTTTTTTATGGGATACACCGTTGTATTCCTGGGAGCAAATTGGACTCGCAGCAGGGCACGGTATCGGATGCCTTTGCTGGGAAAACCCAGGGAAATTTTATCCCCTGGCCGCACCCAGCCTGAAGTGAAGAAATATTTGCATTTGCTTCTCCTTGGAGGGCAGCCAGGTCCCTCCCTGCTCTCCTTGGCCTGCCAAGAGGGATTGCAAGAAAAGATGGGTTTATTGCAGCAGCCGAGGGAAGGGCAGGTCCCAGTCGGTGTGATTCAGAGGCGTACAATTCTCTTTGCCCTTTTGCACTGCCATTGGAATAAGACACAAGACACCTTGAGTGGGTTTTATGCCTGGGTGCTCCCAGGGGGCTCTGCAAGGCTTTGGGGGGCTCCCAGGGCAGAGCAGGAGCTTCATATTGCTCCGTGTGTGCTTTGTATTTGTTTTATTTTTGCTAGCAGACCCAGGCGCTTGCAAAAGCACTTGCAACGGGGCAAGGAGCCCAAGGACAGGCTGAGCCGTCACAGCCGATGTGGGCTTGCTCAGCAGCAGGATAGGACCCAGCTCCCACAGCTTCACCCCTGCAAAATCTCCTCCACGCGGCTCAGCCAGTGCTGGAAATTCCTCGAGATCCTCCTGGGGGAAAATGCGGGGCTGTGCTTTTCAGGCATAGCAACACTCCCCATGCCTCAGCTTGTAATGCTTCTCCCCTTATCCGAGAAGAAAATGGCTTAAATCAGTCTTTTATCCTCTTACCTCCATGTCTATCGATCCCTGTCCCTTGTCATCCTCTGCTCCTGGAAAAGTATGCCAAATCTGACCACTTCTGCGTCCCTTCACCGTGCCACCAAACTCTCCAGCTCTACCTTGTCCTTCTCCTCACCCTCCAGCATCTTCTCCAAAGCTTCACGTCGATAAAAACATTTCCCTGTCTCCCTCCAGCCAAAACTTGCCGCAGTCCTGGTGCTAACAGCCCATCCCGGCTTGCTCTGCAGGGGAAATAACCTGAAACCCTTCCTGCCATTAGCTCTGCGGAGGGGTAGCATAGCTTGCTGAGCACCCAAGGGTGCTGCCCCGAGGGTTTAAGCCAGTGTGCAAGAACGCATCCAAAATGCCACTCAGTATCAGCGTTTCCATCCTCCCTGAAAACCTCGCTTGGGAAAATACCCGTATTGCAAAAAAACCAAGCAAGCCTATGCTCTCTGGGGCTTCCCTTCCCCACTCCCTTTGGCCACCACCAAGTCTGCCCACGTCTTTGTTTTGGTGCCTGGTTTTCCCCACCAGGCAAAAGACTTTAGAAAGCGAGAGGTGACTTTGAGCATGGGACTTCCCCAGCATGGGACACGGGGTCCCCACCCAGCCGGACCCAAAGCCACCTACTTACGTGACCGGGACAGACCGCAACTTTTCATTAACATCCTATTTATAAGTAAGTTTATAGCAAGTTATGACCTGATTGATGGGCCGTAGACGCACATTAACAAACGTTGAGTAATAGGCTTTGTAGATGGGGAGAGTTGGCAGGAAATAATTGTGGAGTTGGTGTGATTAATCAACCAGCCCACTGGACTCCAGTGCATACATTAACCATACATTAACCCTTTCATTCATAAATATAGCATGTGCTGGAGAGACATTATACAACATGACCTAGAAGCATATGGCTGCTGGTTTGGTGGTGGGTTTGTTTTTTTTTTTAGCAGCTCCCTTTTTTCCATCAGGAAAGCATTAAACATAATCTCAGATGCTCTTGCTATTTTCTGCTCTTGATTTGTGGCTTTTTAAGCGCTTTCAGTTAAAAAGAAAACCCCTCTTTCTCCAGCTGGTTTGCAATGCCCTCGCAAACAAAACCACTAAGCACCAGTGACATCAGTTGCACAGATGTTGGGCACGCAGAAAAAGAGTCTAATTTCTGCTGGTTTGGGGGTTGGACCCAGAGAAGATGGAAAAGCTTCTGATGGCGGAGCGATGTCTTGAATAACTTGCAATAACGGGGCTATGGGATATAGGAGTGCGTTTAGCCGGAGTTTTTCTGCCTGATGGAGGAATTTGTGCTCTGGCTGCCCTCTGCCGGCTCTGGGACTTGGTTGAGATGGAACCCAGAAAGCACAGGCTGTCTGCAAAAAAATCCCCACCACCAAACACCCTTTGATCAACACCACCGCACATCGTAAAATCCCAAGTCCGGCCCCAAAAAACGACCCTCTGCTCTCCCCTGGGGCGACAGCGGCATCTGCCAAATTGCTGCACCCCGAAGTCAGCTGCGTTATTGTCCTGAGCGACCTGACTTTTGCCATGTCTATAAAACCTAAAAAGTGGCTTTTTTTCTTATTTTTAAACTTGCATTTTATGGGTTTGGAATGCAGGGCAGATGAAAGAAACAAGGAGTTTTAAACTTGGGGTTTTATTTAACTGCGAGTAACTAAATCAGTGCCTGCTCTCTGCATCACCGCAGAGAGAAATGTTTAATTGAAACCCCAAGGAAGCTTGAGAAGAAAGAAAAAACACCCAAGGAAACCAAACCGGCCTCGGAAAAGGAGTTTAAAAAAAGAAATAAGTGAATGAAACCTCAGCTCCTCCACCACCACTGCTCTGCCAGGGCTTTTTACATTTGTAACGAGCACAGAGCCATGCTGGGACACTACATCTGTTCTTCTCCGCTTGGCCAGCCCAGCAGGTTGGGGTCCTGGGTACATTTTGGTGATGAAAATGCTGGTCGTGCAGCTATTTGGGGGTGCAGCAGGCACCCCGGGACCAGCTGCAGGGTGCATCCTGGTGGGTGCACCCCCTTTTTAGTGGCTGGTGCTGGAAGATGGAGGCTAAGCCACGGGGTTTTAGCAGGACGACTCATTTCGCCGGCGGACATGGCAGGACTTGCAGAGGAGGTGGTCGTCCAGGGGGTAGCACCCATTCTCTGTCGGCTCTGGTGATAAGGGCGTCCCGCAGCTCTGGGGGCGAGAGGGGAAAGGGAAGCCACGTTTTAGGGGTCCCCATGCTGCATTTGCATGTGACACACTGTGCCATCATATCCCACCTTCCCTGCAAAATCCACCAGCACTTGGAAAAAAGCAGCAAACTACTTCAAAAGCATGAAAAGCTGAAGCTCTCCTGGCCAAACACATTGTCCTTTTAACCTGATTTATCTGTTTTTCCCCCTCCCTGTCACTTGCAAGATAAACTGCTGGCTAAAAAATAACCCTGGGCGCTGTGAGCCCCGTGGCCATGCTTTGCAAAGGCTCGGTGCCAAACACCTCAGCTTTTGGGGGCCCATCAGGACTGTACCTCACAGCGGTAGCAGCTCTCATGGAAACTGCGTCCCAGGCACTCGATCTTGTAGGTGTCCTTGTCCTCGCGGGGGACAATGGGGTGCTCACAGGCGCTGCAAACTGCAGCATATTTCCTGGTGGGAGCAAACAGGAGCGGCATGAGCCCTGCGGGGTGACGAGGATGAGCTGAGCCCCCCCAACATGGGGGATGCTCCCCCATTTCCATGCTCACCGACCTGTAAAAGTCGGCCACGCAGTACACCTCATCCCGCTCGTCCACGGCAAAGCTCTCGGCGCCAATGGCCCGGCCACAGGCGGTGCAGGAGAAGCAGCCAGGGTGGTAGCCCTTGCCCAGGGCACGGACAATGCGCTCCGCAATCAGCCCCCGGCACTTGGCACATTTCTCCAGCGTGGCCTGAATTTTGGGGGACACACACCATGAGATGCCAGCTCCCACTCCAAGAAACTGCATCTGCCACTCCTCTGAGGGCGCTGGTTGTCCCCGAGGAAGGATGGGTACCTGGTAGCAGGCATCGCACGTGGGCCGCCCATCTCTTTGGTAGTAGCGCTGGCCAGCCAGGAGCCGGTGGCATGTCCGGCAGGTGAAGCAATCAGCGTGGTACTGCTTCCGCATCGCCTCCACCGTTGGCTCCCGGGGTCCCACCACTTTGTGGCAGAAGGCACAGATGTCTGCGGGAAGAAGGGAGAGCGGTTGGGTGCCGCGTGCCTCAGTTTCCCGAACTGGGAACAAGCCCACACTGCACAGCTGGGTCCCCCCCTTACCTCTGGAGCTGTCCCTCTCCGGGTACCCATTCGCATCCTGCCACTGTGGTTTGCCCGCTTGCTCCCGGCAAAATTTGGGCAGCCTCAATTCAGTGGGGAGGGCAGAAGGAGCCTGGTAAGCAGGGAAAGCAAAGGCATGCTACATTTATGCTCTTGCAGGTGGGGAAACTGAGGCACTGGGGCAATTGCACCCCATCGTCCTCACCTGGAGGGTGGCAGGTGTTGCAAGGTCCAATTGCTGCAGCGCCGGACCCAGTGCCTCTGCGGACAAGGGCTGGGGCGCTTCGGAGAGGACGAGGACCGGCGGGGATGAAGGCATGGGGGCCGCTGGGCAGATTTCTGCAGTGAAAGCCAGACATGGCAGGTTTAGGGGGGCAATAACATCCAATAACGCCCTGTCACAATAACGCCCCAACAGCTTTGCAGCGGCGCTTGCTGACATGCCCCAAAAGCAAATGCTGTCCCAGCCAGAGTGGACAAACAGCACTGATAAGCGCCCGGCGATGGAGAGCAAACACAGCCCTTCCCCAGCAGCCGGATCCATCCCGGGATGGGTGCAGGGATTTGGGGAATAGCCCCCCCCCCCCCCAAAAACACCCCCC
>NW_010972992.1:1512291-1516906 GCF_000737465.1 Haliaeetus leucocephalus | reverse complement strand
GGGGGGGCGGAGAGTGGCGGAAAAACCCCCCCCCCCCCCCCAAAAAAACCCCATCCCTCCCTGCCTGCATACGCATCCTTTAGGAAAGCATCTCCGCAGCATCCCCAGCACCATCATCATCCTCCCAACACCACTTGCAGCCCCCTGCGGACGCCCCTCACCTCCATTGGGCAATGTGGGGGGCTGCGGCGGTGGGTTCTGGGGGTGAGGTCTGCCTGGGACCTCGACACTGTCCGGCTGGGGCTCTCTTTGGGTTTTCTCCTTGGTGACCACCTCCCTCCGCGGTGGCACCAGGGTGATGAAGACTGATGAAGCGATCCTCTTCTCCGCTTTCCCTGGCAGCATCGCTGAAGCCATAGAGGGGCCAGATCTGGGTTCGGTTTTAGGGAAAATAAGATAAAAGAGAGCAAAACCCACGGGCGCACCGGCAGCTCCCGCAGCCACACTGCCCTTCGGCCTCAACCCGCCTCCCTCCTCACCCTCCCGGAAAGGGAGAAGGAACGAGTGTGCCTGTCCCACGTCACAGCAATAAATGGTCTCATGCCTGGGACGACACAGGGTAAAGGGTCCCAGCAAAGCAGCAGCCAAAATCTCCCATTTTCATGCCTCTGTGGCCAAACCCCACCCTTTTGTAAGCATCTTAACCCCCTTTATTTCCTCTTATTGCCCCCACCTGCGATTAAACTTCCTGCAGGCAGCAGAAAAAACCCACCTTTCCCCTTAAAAATGGGGTTGCAATGAATCTGCTTTTGCAAATCCTTTTTTGGAGTGTTTCTAGGTCCCCTAGCTCCCCATTGCCCCGCTAATCACTTCCAGCTCAAGGCATCCCCCCTTTATTTTTGCAGATGGGGAAACCAAGGCACGATGTTACAAATCACCACATCCCCGTCACCGAAACGGCCCCCGAGCATCGCCTGGTGGTGCAGGCAGGATGCGCCTGACCCTGATAAACCCCGCTTGGGAAGGAAAAGACTGTTTATTCAGCTTCCCAACGGGAAAAGCAGCCGGGGCGAAGCTTCCCCTTCCCAGACGGGATGGTTTGGAGGAAGGGGGAACCCCGAGGCTTTAGCCGGGGTGCCGTGCCAGTGAAGCAGGATTCATCCTCGAGATTAATCGGCGGCCTGAAAAATACCTGTGTGACGAGTTGCCCGGTCTCATGCCCTGGTGCGGGGTGGCTCTGCTCCCCCAAAAATCCCGCTCAAAGACGTCAGTGCATCCTTTCAGGGGCAGCCGGTCCCCCCGTGGTGGGGGATAAGCTTCAGGATGTGCACGCTGGTGATTTCAGCCTCTGACTCAAGCAGGGGAAGGGATTAAATAGGAAAAAACCCTGAGCAGATTCGCTCCCTCCTTCCCTCCCTCCCCGCCGGCAAAACCCCAAACGGGCTCCAGCGCTGCCAGCCTTTGCCCGGCTGCTCAAATCCTCGCCCGCGGGAGCTGCCGGTTTTCCTCCTCCCCGGCTGAGCTGCAGAAAATAGGTGGTGGTGGTGGGGAGTAATAATCATAAAAAAACAACCCGAAAAAGAAAAAAAAAATCTCCAGGGCTAATAGGAACCATGTGCTCATCGCATTCCTCTTTGTGCCGAGGCTGACGGGATCCCAGCGGCCCCATCGCGGCACCCCCCAGTTCCCCCCCCCCAAGCCGGGGGCCATTCAGGTGGTTAAGGCTTGAGGGGTGCATTAATGGGGTTCACCCCCCTCCCTTTTTTGGGGGGGATATGTCTGCCCCCCCCCCCGTAGCTCCATACTGTTTTGGGATGGCCGAGGCCACGTTGGGAAGGGCCCCCCTGGTTTCCCACAAGCATCGCCCCAAAATCTCCTGGGGTGGGAGCCCAGCTGGGACCAACGGGGATAGGGCCACTTATGGGGCACCCCCACATGCCCCCCAAAATTGGGATGGGGCATTGCCCTCCTACAACTGTCCCCCAACTCTGTTCCCTGCGCTGGGGACCTCTTGGAGAGCGCTTTGAGGATGCCCGAGGGAGAAGGGACGGGCGGGGGGGTCACAGCCCTTGGAGTCCCCTTGTCCCTTCCCTGAGTGTCCCTGCTGTCCCCTTGTCCCTTACCTGGGGGGTGGCCTTGCAGCCCCCCCGCAATCCCCTATCTCCCACCGGGTAGCCCCGCAGACCACCGTCCCCTACCTGGGGATGCCCTGTCCCCTATGTGGCCGGTGGCCCCACCGTGTCCCCCCCCAACCTGGGAGCCCCCCATCCCCTACCTGGGGGTGTCCCCAATCCCCTACGTGGGGATGTCCCCCGCCCCATACCTGGGGGTGGCTCTTGGTCCCCTTGTCCCATCCCAGGACGGCTCTGCGGTCCTTATCCCATTACCTGGGGTGTCCCCTGTCCCCTACCTGGGGGTGGCCCCTGTCCCCTACCTGGGGGGAGAGGGGGGTCCTACCTTGAGGGATGTAGGTCCCCTACCGGGCGGGGGGTCGCCTGCCCGGGGTGGGGGGGGCCCTGCAACCCCGCTTTGCCCCTCGAGGGGTGGCCCTGTCCCCGTCCCCGTCCCCTACCTGGGGAGCCGGTGCGGGTCCCTCCGTGCGCTCCGCGGGCGCGCCCTGCCCGGCGCGGCGGGGGCAGCGGGGAGGCAGAGCCACCCGGCATCACCGCCCCTTCCTCCCTCCTCCTCCTCCTCCCTTCCTCCTCCCCCCTCCCTGCCCCACGGCCTCGGGTGGGGTGGGGGGGCACATGTCCTTAGGGTGCCCCATGCACCCCTCCTAGGATGCCCGGTATGTTCTTAGGGTGCCCTGTGCACCCTGGGGTGCCCCGTGGGCCCCTCTGACTGCCCCATGCACCCCAGGGTGCTCCATGGGACCTCAGGGTGCTCCATGGGACCTCAGGGTGCCCCATACAGCCTCAGGGAGCCCTCTGAACCCTCTGGCTGCCACATGCATCCCAGGGTGACCCATGGCCCCTCGGGTCCCCCTATGTGCTCTGAGATGATCCGTGCTCTCACACCCCCCAGGTTATCCCATGGACCCCTGTGATTACCCCAGGCACCCTCTGGGTGCCCCATGTCCCCAGTGTTCCCCATACAGCCCTGGATGGCCCCCAGCATCCCCAGGGTGCCCCATGTACCACCCCATACACCCCCAGAACGCCTATGTGCCCCTATACAGCCTCAGGTGGCCCCCTGAGCCCCCATACACCCCCAGGATGCCCCATACAGCTCCATACACCCCCACGATGCCCCACACTGCCTCCACATACCCCCTATCCTCCCATGTGCCCCCACACAGCCCCAGGATGCCCCACACTGCCCCAGCCCCTCTCCTGCTCCCCCCCTCCAGGGGCTGCAGGTTCTTGCTCAGGCAAGCAGCCACCTCTGGGGCCTCCCTCCCTCCCCAAATTGCACCCCACCTGCGCAGGGCCTGTTGTCCCATGGCATGGCACAGCCAGTTGCAGCCAGGTGGGGAAACTGAGGCACAGAGGCATGTCTCAGCCAGATGGTCACTCCCTCCCTGCCTCAGTTTCCCTTCCTGGGGAGGAACTGCACCACCCACCTCCTCCAAAAAGCTGCACTGCAGCCATCTCCGAGTCCCTCTCCAGCACAACAGGACCCCAGCTCGCTCTGCCCACGGATTTTGCTGAAAAAAACCCTTTATTTTCTGAGGTTTATAAGTCCCCAGAGGCCCCTGCGCTGTGACAGTGTAGCCCTGCAGCCACCGAAGACAGGGACATCTGCCAGCATCCCACGTCCTCGGTGGGACCAGAGAGCAAACCCCTACCACTGCCGCAGCATCACGGGGTCCCCCCAAGAACCAGGGGCCATGTGAATGTCCCCCCAACCTCCCCCACCCTGTGGGATGGGGTCGAGCATCTTCTAGGAGCCCTTTTTCCTTTGTCCCCATGGGGGATCTGTGATGGGGAGAATTTGGGGGGTGCCCGCGTTTCGGGGAGCCAAGTGAAGCCACCCTGAGTTTCTGATGCCTGGTTACACCCCGCAGCTTATCAGGACGTCTCCTCTGATCTCGATCCCAACCGCCTATCCAGCCGAGACTGCTGGCCGAAATCCTACAGGAGATGGAAGAAGAGAAGCAGAAAGGCCCCTCACTGTGGCCTCAGGGCTGCTGCCAGCTCCTCACCCCAACATCCTGGCGGGGAGGTGACCCCATCTCACCTGCCGCCGGCATGCCTCCAGCATGACGCCAGCGTGGAGCAGGCACCAGAGCTCTCCCAGCAGCGAGACGAGGACATGGAGGACATCAGTCCAACGGCCGACCGTAAGGAGGAGGATGAAGAGGCCGCCCATTCGTACCAGCACCGTCTGGTAAACCGGCCGCCTGCCAGTGCTCTGCCGCGTCTCCTCTGCAAGGACATGGTGTTGGGGTGGCCACCATGGGGGGGGCCCCGTCCCCTCCCCAGCCCCACAACCAGGGGACACCATGGATTTCAGGGATGCTACGGGGTGGCTTCGCATATAGCTCCAGGTGACCCTATACAGCCCCAGGATGTCCCCTCTGCCCCCATACAGCCCCATATACCCCTAGAATGCCCCATATAGCCCCTCTACAACCCCAGCTGGCCTCTTATCCTCCCATGCAGCCCCAGGATGCTCCATACAGCCCCCATACAGCCCCAGGATGCTCCATACCAGGGCATAACCCCCCCCCAAA
>NW_010972992.1:1508295-1512281 GCF_000737465.1 Haliaeetus leucocephalus | reverse complement strand
CAAACCCCCCCCCCCAACATAATTGGGGGTTCGGTCCCCTTCTCACCTTGCATGGAGATGACCAGCAGTGTGTAGCAGATGGTGAGCGGCATCCAGAAGCGGACGGCCTCCGCCGTGGAGAGGAAATCCCGGTTGATGAGCACCACGGCGGCCAAATCGGCCACAGCAAAGGTGATGGTCAAAGCATTCCAGAGCAGCCGAGGGATGCCATGACCGGCGGCGAGAAGGAGGATGCAGATGCCGCAGTAACGTGCTCGGCTGTGCAGCTCATAGAGGGTGCAGACGTGACGAGCCAGGCGCCGGGTGTAGGCGGCCAGCAGCCCCGCCAGCCCCGCCGCCAGCACCAGGTTGCAGGTCCTGTGGGGAGCCCCTTCCAGCAAGAAGCTGAGACCGCAGGACACCCCGCAGCCCAGTGAGTACTGGCACAGCAGGTAGAGCTGGCTGCTGTGGGTGCCCTGCGAGAGCGGGACAGCACCATCAGCTGCTGTGGAGGTTGCAAGGGGATGCATGGCTGCAAAGCGATGCATGGCTTCCCTGTGCTGCAGCCTCCCCGTAACCCCCATGGGTGTTGCAAGCAGCGAGGGGATGCATGGCTGCAAAGCAATGCATGGCTTCCTCCATGCTGCACCTCCACAGGTGTCGCAAACAGCAAGGGGCTGCACAGTTGCAAAGGCATGCATGCATGCAAAGCAACGCATTATTTTCTCCATGCCAGCCATCCTCATCCTCCCCACAGAGGTTGCAAAGCAGCAGGGGGGTGTGTAGGCTCCTCCATGCTGTGGCTCTCGTATGCCCCATGGGTGCTGTAAGCAGCAAGGGGATGCATTATTTCGGGCATGCCATAGCCCTTATCCTCCCTGCAGGTGTTGCAAAGCTGCAAGGGGATGCACAGTTGCAAAGCCATGCATGGCCTTTTCCATGCTGCAGCCCTCCATAACCCTGCAGATGGTGCATGCAGCAAGGGGATGCACAGTTGTAAAGTCATGCACGGTCACCTCCATGCCACAGCCCCTGTCCTCCCCATAGGTGTTGCAAGCAGCAAGGGGCTGCAAGGTTGCAAAGGCATGCATGCACGCAAAGCAATGCATGGTTTTCTCCATGCCAGCCATCCTCATCCTCCCTGCAGAGGTTGCAAAGCAGCAGGGGGATGCATAGGCTCCTCCATGCCAGGGCTCCCATGTGCCCCATGAGTGCTGCAAGTGGCAGGAGGATGCATTATTTCAGGCATGCCACAGCCCTCATCCTCCCTGCAGAGTTTGCAAAGCCATGCATGGTCTTCTCCACGCCATCTTCCCTGTCCTCCCCACGGGTGTTGCAAAACAGCGAGGGGATGTGTGCCTGCAAAGTGATGCATGCTCTCCTCCATGCCGCAGCCCCCATGGCTGTTGCAAATCTGCAAGAGATGCACAGCTGCAAAGCAATCCCCTTGCAAATCTGCAAGGGATGCACAGTTTCAGGGCTCCCTCCACAGCACCGCTCTGCCGTGCCTCAGTTTCCCCATCCCATCTCACCTTGCCGAGGGAGAGGATGGTGGAGACGGCGCGCAGGGAGAACTCCAGTGCCACCAGTGCAGCCACGCGGGAGCCCACCAGCGCCAGCACGCCTGTCAGCATCACCACGTGCAGCGACTCCAGCACCCACCGCTGCGTCTGGATCGCCTCCTTCTCCGCCTGCCTCTCTGGGTCACTGGGGACAGTGGGGGGGGACACGCTGAGCCGGACGGAATGTCCCCTTCCTCCTCCGCCACCTCAAAATGGGGTGACAGCCTCGGAGACCTCCCCTATGCTTTGCAGCAGGGAGCGGAGGGTGCAGCCCCTGCCCTATACACCCATGGGTGCTGAGAGCTGCCCCTCCGCCCAGACAGTGGATCCCAAAAGCAGCTCCCCAAAACAAATCCCCCAGGGGAGAAGCAGGGCCGGCGCTTACTTCAGGCACTGGATGTAGAGATAAACTTTCAGGAGGCTGCAGAGCACCGAGACGGCGCAGGCACCCACCAACCCTGCGGGGAAAAGGCAGCAGCGGGTCACCAGTGTCCCCCAGGCTGTCCCCAAGCCGTCCCCATGCCACCCCCAAGGGCTCTCACCTTGCAAGAGTGCATCCAGCAGTGCCCAGCCCCATGCCAGCCCGGGCAATGCCGGCAGCCAGGACCCCAGAGAAAACATTTTTGGTGGAGAGAAGCCACGGCATAGCCAGGCCCCAGCTCCAAAGTCCATGGGGTGGAGGCTGGGAGCGGCCCCCCCGGCTAGTAAATCATTGCCGGGGCAAGCAGGGGCAGATGGAGCCCTGGCCAGAGGAGCTGAGCTCCAGCTGCCCCATGGAGAGGAAAATTAGGGTGGGGAGAGGGATGCGGTGATGGGATTCACATGGTGGGGCTTGGGGACCACCAGCATCTTTAATCTCCCCCCACCCCGGCACCGCCATTATCCTCTCCAGCCTGATGCATCACAGCGTTTCAGGTCCTGGCTTTGCAGGGCACGAAGCTCCCCCCCCATTTATACCACCCCAAAGACCCTGAAACGACACCAAAAATAGAAAAACCCCTTTATTAGTGTCCACAGTGGGGCTGGGAGCCTGTCTTATGGCCCCGGGGGCTGCTGGTGCTGCACCATCTTCCTGAGTTCATCCCAAAAGAAGAGGCTGAGGACGGTGTGGGGGCCGAGGCGGAGGTAGACGGCGCCAATGCCCTTGTACAAGCCCAGCAGCCCCTCTTTGCTGGAGATTTGCAGGATGCAATCCAAAAAACCCCTGTAGAGCTTGCCCTGGGAAGAGAGGAGCCGGCTGCGCACCCCTGCCGGATGAAATCCCGGGAAAAGCCATGTCCCCCAGCTCCCTGTCTTTTGCCAAATGGCCTTACCGTGCCGTTGGCGTCCACCGGCTGGTTGTAGAGACGGGTGCTGACCACGTCGAAGGGTGTCATCGTCACCGCCACGGCCACACCACTCACCATGCCCCCCGCCAGCACTGCAGCCCAGCTGCCCTCCCTGAACCACTGCGGGAAATGCTGGTCATCAGCTCTTACCCCCCCCCCCCCCAAAAAAAAGGGGAGTGAGAGGGGCTGACGGAGACCGGATCCAGCACGCGTTCCTCCTCACCTGGTGCTCGCAGACCCAGTCCTTGGCGGAGGTGAAGGTGGCGAGCTGCGCAGCCGAGCCCACGGCCACGCGGGGCACGGCGCCCGTCACCCCCCGCCACAGCCCCGCCACCCCGTGCTGCTTGTAGATGCTCTTGAAAGCGCTGGAGATGCTCTGGGGGAAAAGAGGAAATTTGGGAAAAAACCGACAATGGTGCATCCCACCCCGGCAAAATTTCCCACCCCAGCGTGCAAAAACCCCGTTGCTGGTGGGTGGCACGAAGCCACCGTGGCTCTGGCCAGGTCCTGAGGGGTGTCAGAATTCAGTGGCACAACTCCGTGTCCCTGTCACCCCCTCCCCATCCTTGCGCCGTTATTTATAGCATCTATACAGGGCCTAGCTGCCAAACAGCAGCTTTAAATACCCGGTGGCCAAAATAGCATCGTCCCCGCTGGGTCCCGGCGCCTGCGCAGCCAAGGTGCCACCAAATTGTGTCGTCCTGTCCACCCCCCCCCCGTCCCCCCTCACCTCGTGGTTGTGCTGGTGGCCCACGGCCACAGCTGCCAGCGTCTGGGCTTGGAGGTGGGTCTTGACCTGGGGGAGAGACAACGCCAGGTGACGAAACCCCCTCAAGCCCCTCCCTGGGATGGGCTGTGGTTCCCCCCATCTCTTCTTAGCAGCTTTTGGGGGTGTTTTGAGCCTCTCCGGCAGATGTGGGGCACCCAGATGTGTTGCCAAACGGTGCTTTCAGACTTTGAACCCTATTTTTTTTCTCCCCCCCCACGTGCCCTGGGGCAAAGGGCCCCCCCAAACACCCGCTGCAGCCCCCCACTTTGAGCTCTGCACTCCCAAAACCAGGAGACACCCCCCCAAAAAGGGGGGAAAACCACCCCAATTTCCATACGTGGGGCTTCT
>NW_010972992.1:1508033-1508285 GCF_000737465.1 Haliaeetus leucocephalus | reverse complement strand
CTGCAATTCGCCCTGCAGCTGTAGCCGCGTCTTGACCACCTCCAACGGGTTGGTGAGGACGCAGGCCAAGCAACCGGCCGTCGCTCCCAGCACCAAATCGATAGCCGGCGGTACCCCTCCGGCTGGGGAACCTCGTGCGACGCGGGCTCTGCTTTGGGGGGGATAAGGGAATTCATGCAGGGAGGTCGAGGGGGGCCCGGGGAAGGGTGCGAGGGCCCCGGTACCGGCCGCCATGCGGCACCTGCTTGCAGG
>NW_010972992.1:1479554-1508023 GCF_000737465.1 Haliaeetus leucocephalus | reverse complement strand
CAAATTTGGGGAAGGGATATGGGGCAAAGGTCAGGCCTGGGGGTGCGTTCCCCCCACCCCAGCACCGATGCACGCCTGGCAGCCAAATCCCAGCCGGGCGTCCTTGTCTCACGTGACTCGGTGGTGCCCCAGCGCAAATAGGGAAAAAAAAGGGCTGTTTCTAAAAAAAAAAAAAAAAAAAAAAGGCATGATAAAAGGGAAATAAAAGCTGAGGAAGGGCGGTTTTGGGGGGCACACACAGCCATGAGCCCCCCCCCTGCAGACAACTGGACAAACCCCAGGGAGGGGTGGAGGTATAAGGACTGGTCAACTCGTTGCACTTTTGACTGTGGTTTGGGGGGTTACGGGGAGCGTGTCACCCTCCTCTCCCAGTGCCAGCCCCTCGCTCGGGTTACCAAAATGTTTTGAAATTGGAGTTTCCCAGGCCAAAAAGCTGCAGGGGAGAGGGTGGGGGGTCTCACTGTCCACCTCCCCCATGGATTCCTATTTTTAGGGTTGCACAGTGACCCCTCGGGCCCCAGGTTTACATCATGGCATAGCCATGGCCAAGCCACTTCAGTGATTACTGGTGGGGGGGAACCCCCAAAGTCACAAACTCCCCCCCCCATGGCTGCCCCATCCCCAATATCCCCCCCAAAATCACCCCCCTTTGATCCCCAAAGGCAAGGGAGAGTTAATGGGGAAGGTGGGTGACACTGGGGGTTGGCCCTGTGGTTGTTTATTCCTTGTCTAGACTGGGAATATCTCCAGGATCCAGGGATAAACAGGGCCGGAGCGTCGGGACAGATAATTCACGGTTGAAGCCATGAATGTGCCCCGCTGCAGGGTTAATGCCGCTGGGGTTCAGCGAGGAGCCAGGGTGCACGTCCTCCCCTTCCCTCCTCCCTCTTCTCTCCAGCCTAGGTATCTCCTTCTCTCTGCCCCACAGCAGAGCTGCGGGCTCCAACATCACGGAGGGGGAGGAAGAACAGCAGCCCCCACCACGGGAATTTGTTGTAGGGCCAAATCTTGAGTTACCAATGAATATTTATTTGGGGAGGGGGAAAGGAAGCAGATGTATATACATATACATTCAGTCACGCACGTTTCCTCCCAGAAAAAGGCCCCGTGAACATATATTACATGAGAAGGTCTTCGGATTATTATTTAAAAGCTGGGGTTGCGCCCCAAAGGGCTCGCTGTAGAGGGCAAGCGGCGATGGGTCCTCGCTGGCCTCGGATGCAGTGAGCCAAGAAGATGGGGACACGGTCGGTGGCAGCTATGTGACAACGTCCCTTAGGACACCTGAAGAATATCAGACTCGATCTCTTCTCTCCCCCAGCACATAGGGCCAGCGTCCAAACCTCAAACCAGCTTCCGAGATCTCCTAAAACCGTGCTGGGGTATTTAAGGCCAAATTTTTGGCCCCGGTCCTTCTTCCTTAGCCTCAAATCTCATCGACAGGCTGAAGGCTGGGGAATGGTTTTGTGATGTCCAGAGGCGCGCGGCCCTGGGAAACACCAGGAGAAGGAGGAGGAGAAGCAGTGTCGTACTCGGTGATTGTATTAGCAAGGAGAAAACATGCACAGCAGCGATTTACTGTTCCCATCTCGCCACCTCCGCATCCCTACCCTGTTCTAAAATGAACAAGTCCTCGGTCCCGCTCCCTGCCACGACGGGGGGATGCTCATCCTCAGCGCACCCCGCTGCCACCCTCTCCCTCACTACTAGTGGGATATTATTCCATGAAAGGCAAATTATTTTGCCCCGTGGCAGCTGGATGACGAGGAAGGCGCAGGCTCGCCTGCATGGCTGTGCAAGGGAAGCGGCCGAGCTCGGCCTCGCCTCCAGCGTGGTGAAGTGTCCGGTGGCTCCCCAAACGCGCTGGACGTCCCCGACTCGGTGGAGAGCGTGGTGGGGGACGGGGTGCAGGGTCCACGCCCGCAGGCACGTTCCTTGGTAGGGACCAAGCGATGGCAGGAGGGTTTGGGGTGCCAGTTGGCTGCGGGGCAGCCAGATACAGGTCCTGCTCTCCAAAAATGGGCCCCCATCAGTCATCCTTCCCCCCCAGCTAGGGTTAACACCAGGGGTCCCGCTCTGCTCGCCCGCGGCAGAGGCTGTCGCTGCGCTGCCAGGCGCTGTCGATGAGGCTCTGAGCGTCTTCGCATTTCTTCTTGATGGCGGTGTCCAGAATGGCCTTGTGCAGGAGGTCGACCTGAAACACATACACACACATGTGGGGCAGTCCGGAGGGGAACGAATGACAGCCGCTTCTCCCCCTTGTTGTAAAACCGCCTCAAAAACAGATGGGCAAATTGCCTGTATCATAAATATGGGTGATGGAGGGGGACGGGGCTGACCCAAGTTCCTCCCCACTCCCCTCACCAACCCTGGATGCTCATGGCCCGCTTTGCCAGGGGACTCAAGCTCTGAATCTCACATCCCACAGTTATATGGACACAGAGGAGCTCCATCGCTCTCCTGCCCTTTGTGGGAAAACTGGGAAAAATTCACCCATGCCTTCCTTGGAGGGCCCCGTTCGCCTTTCCTGACCAGAGGAAAGGTGTGACACAGCCTTGCATGCTCACCTGGTAGATGTTCCTCCATGCGGCGTTCAGCGCCAAGAGGAACCTCTCCAGTTCTGTAGTGCAACTAAAATAGAGGACCCAGGGGGGCAGGAACTGCTTGCTGTCCTGAGCAAACTCCTAAACACCAAGAGAGAGGCCAGGCATTACCATTGCGGTCCTCACCCAGCCCCAGGCCAGCTGGTCCCGAAGCACCACACTTACCAGGATACAGTACTCCTTGCCGGCCTCCGTGGAGATGGCGGTGATGTCCGTCAGCTCCACAGTGCCCAGCGAGCGGAAGAAGCTTGTCTGGCAGTCCTCGTGGCAGGTGAAAGCCTTCTCATCCGTCAGCACGAGGCAGCAAGGGACGCAAGGCGTAGGGGCGACACCCTGGGGGATCACCTGCATGGAGAGGGGAAGGGGGGTGTTAAAATCTGGCATGAAGGAGCCCCATCTCCATGGGGTGCCCCACGGGGAAGCCCTCTTGGCCCAGGAGAAAACTGCCTGCTCCATCCCTGCCAGACATCCCCGCTCCCTTTGGCAGCTCTGTGCTGGCTGGGCTGTGCCCCAAAGGGGCTCCAGGCGAAGGAGGGGGTCAATGCACCCGTGCTTGGGGGGCCTGTCCCTGGCTCACCCCTTTGGAGACAGCCTGGCAGAAGTACTGCATCCAGTCTGCCATGTCTTCCTCATTCTCGGCGCTCAGCTCCAGGGAGGGCCGGTCTGTCAGGATCACCTGGAAGGAGTGGGGCCGGTCGGTGGTGTTGGAGCGCCGGCATCCCCCACACTGCTCGCCACTGGGAGAGAGGGGGGAGGATGGAGATCAGCAGGACAGACTGGCCAGCGTTAGCCTGAAAACAGCCTCCGTCTGCCCTCCCTGCACTGCATGTCACCCCTTTTCCCCACAAGTGCTCGTTCCCATCCGTGACATCCCTTAGAGTTGCTCCAAGGCTGGCCTCTGTCTCTGCACATCATGGTAGAGCCGGAGCTGAGCATGGTGGGTTTGTGGAGGTTGCCCAGCGTGGCTCTTGGAGGGGTACGTCAGCCCTTCAGAGGCAAATTCCCCATCAGAGGGCGGGCTTGGCATGCAAAAACCAGGAGGAAATGAGCCCATCCATGTCCATCTACACGCATCAGAGCCAAAGCAAATAGGCATCTGTACCCAGCCAGGAGCAAGCAGGGAGTCCTGCAGCATGGACTAAATCATACTTTGCCCCAAAACACCTCCCTGAACATCCCAAGGAGCTCCTGATCCTCAGATCCCCGCCAAATCTGGGCGCCGCATCCTACCAGCCGCTTACCCCATGTTGATGGAGAGCAGAGGGGTGACGTCTGTGCGGTCTGGGTACTGGTACAAGATGCCATTGCTGCCATTTGGGAAGATGAAAGAGGTGGTAACTGGAGTCAGCTCGGCTCCGGCAACTGCACAAACACCCTCTGCCTTCGGTCTGCACAAACAGCCACTCCTGCCCTGCCCTCCACCCACGCAGCCCCGTGGGGTTACGTTCCTGCTGCTGGGCAGCCACAACTGGTAGCTTTAGCCTCCCAGGTGACAAGATGGGTTCTCTCCATCTCCCAAGCAGCTCCTGGGCAGCAAACTGGTCCCAGCACCTTCTCCGACAAGCCCTGGCTGACCCCAGTCCCGACCCATAGCCCCAGTGCCCACCTGAGCACCACAAAGCAGGTCTTCCACTGCTCCTTGCCCAGGTAGGAGGTCCCCGCCTTGTAGTGCAGGATGCCGTCCTTGGTGACCGCGTTTTCGGTGGAGGTGTAGCTATTGTTGGTGGGTCCCAGCGCCTCGTCCATGGGGTCCTCCCAGTGAACGAGGCCATAGAAACGCACAACCACGTCGCAGGCCTGCGAGAATCAGGTGGAGCGGTCAAAGGGAGGGTGTCTCCCGTGAGCCTCCGCCACGTGTAGTGATGGCCGCGGTATCCAAACTCACCTCGCACTTGGACTCCTGTGCCACAAACTTTGCGAGTGCCAGTTTCTCCATGGTGGCATCTGTGAGGATACTGGGGTACGGCGGCTCCCGGCACCCTTTGATCATGGCTGACTTCAAGGAGACCAGGAAGAACCTGAGAGGGAGACAGAGATCTCTGATGAGGCTGGGGCAAACAGCCCCTCATCTCCCTCACGTGCTCTGATGCTGAAGGGGCTTCCCTTCAATGTGGGCCTCTGGTCTGGAAGACCAGAGGGTCTCAAAATCAAGCTACAGACCAAAGGTGACGGGAGTTGCCAAGTCTGAGCTCCAGGAAGGAGACGGCGAGACTGCGAGATGGACACCCATCCCAACACAGATCCCAGTATGACCATCCAGGCCCTAATGAGGTCACCTCCCTGAGCTGACAACATGCAGAGACCCAGGACGTGCCTTGAAACTCAAGACCTTATCCCTACTCATCCCAAATGACACAAAGGACACATAGTCTGCATTGCACAGAGCCCCGAGGCTGTCAGCCCGAGGGACAGAGTGACTGCTGTGTATATCCAGGGAAGATACTTTGGACTTATCCATGCTCAAGGCATTTCCAGCTGCCTGCAGGGTTTAGCCAGTGGCATCAAACCAAACCCCCACTGGTGGCAGGACTTGGTTCTGAAGAGCTGTCACTGGAGTCTCTTGCACTCCCCAAGTCACTCTGGGAGTCCAAGGTGCTGGCCAGAAGTCCCGCACCCCAGGAGGAAAGTGCCACGATTTGCCGCCCGGTCCCTGCTTACTCGGTGAGAGCCACGTCCGCGGTGTCCAGCAGGAACTGCTTCCTCCGATTGGTGCACACCAGAGTCACCGTTTGCTGATCCAGCCCAACCTGTGCCACATAGGGTAGTTAAGGAAGCTGGTAGTTAAGAAAACCAGGTGGGGGACGAGGGGTGGCGAAGCAGGGCTGAAAACCTGGCTTCTGGCCCAGGAGGAGAAGGTCAGTGGTCGTTCTGCTGCCCATGTGAAGATACAAGTAAGCTGGGCACCTGCAGAAGTGGCATTTGAGGGGGGATCACTTCTAACTCTCCTAGTCTCAAAGATTCAATGGCCAAACTGCTCCCTGTGGACAGAGCGCCCCACAAAAACACCCCACCATGATGCTCCTGACACCCCTGCAGCTGGAGGGGTGAGGGCCAACCCCCAAACTCACCTCCTGCTCTGCCCAGGAGGGCTGACCTGACCCGGGCTGCACTCACCGAAATGTAGTCCAGCTCATTATAGGAAACTGCCTCCTCCACCATGTATGGCTTCTCCGCTGCCCCTGGGCACAGACACAAAGAGCCACATGAAGGGTGGCAAAGGACCCCAGCGCTGCCCAGATCCAGGCTGCTGCACAGCAGCAGCGACAGACCTGCAAACCATGCCGTGTCCTAAGCAGCACGGAGCTGCGGGGCACATGTCCCAGGGCTTCTTGGGGGACAAGTCAACCTGACCTCCCTACTGTGACTGCCACCTCTCCAGGGGACACAAGGGAACTGGGAGGAACTGGCAGTGAAGTTAGTGAGCTATGGTGCCCTGATTTATGGAAAAGCCACTGATCAAGCAAGCCTCCCTCCCTGCAGCTGAGTTTAGAGGCTGTCGGGATGGGATACCTTTCCGGATCAGGTACACGTAGCAATCCGTCAGCAGGACATAGATCAGCTGCAGGTTCCCCTCCATGTGCCCGGTGCTCATTCGGATCATCTGTGCGGAGAGAAAAGAGCTCAGCCCGTGGCTGATGCAGGCACAGAGCTGGTCCTTTGTGGGAGATCGATGGTGACCACCTTACCCTGAACAACTGCTCCTCGTTCTCCCGAAAGACGTGGATCATCAGCAGGAGGAGATGGTTGTTATCCACCCTGTGAAGAGAGACAGTAGAGGACGGACATAGATGCAGGGCTGGGTGAGTCCAGGAAGGGCAATCCCCTTCCTTATTGAACTTGTCCATGATTTGGGCACCTGTTGGCAGCCCAAGACCTTCTCCTCCTGACCCCTCGTGCCTCATCTTCATCCTGGAAAAGGATGATAGTCTTTGCCCCCCAAACTGAGGACAAAGAAAAAAGTGCCAGCTTGAGCTCAAGATGGTTTGGAAGGTGCTTTCCCTGCTGAGCAAACCGAGCCTCACCTGAACTCGGAGGGATGGGTCAGCTCCGAAGGGCTGCCCTGCCCTTCTTCCACACCAGAGTCCTCAGCGCTGCTTGGGGAAGGGCTGGGCTGCTCCTTCTTCGGCTCATGGAGAGCCTGGGGGTTGGCAGTTTCTGTCTGGTCAGTTTGGGGTTCATCACTCGCCCCTCCAGACTCCTCTACTGCCCCAACTGCTTCTCCCTCTCTGCTTTCTTCTTCTTCAGGAGCCTCAGGGCTACCAGAAACATGTGGCGGTTGGCCAGGCCCTGGAGTGTCATGGTGGCCACCACCTGGTGCAGCAGTGTTTGGACTCTCGACGGTAAATCGGTAGAAGTCCATGGGGGCTGAAATCCCCTCACTAAAGTCGCCAGAGGACGATCCATCTGGGGTCTCCCCTGGCATGCCAGTCCGAAAGGACTGCCCAGGAGGCTCGAGGGGGGCGTTCCAGCCGCTGGGATCCAGCTGCCCGTTGAGTCTGTCCATCACCTTGCTCAGCGGCTGCCCCACGCTCTCCATGGATGTGTCCTTCATCTCGGGGATGCGTAAAGCCAGCTGGCTGAGGGCAGAGCGCTCACGACCCTCCTCCTGCCCGCCTGGGCTTGGTTCACCAGCCGGGGCAGCGAGACCATCGTCTCTCTGCGGGTCTTCTCTGTCACTCAGCCCGTTCACGCCGCTGTCTCCACTGGCCTGCTGGGTTTCAGGCACTATGGGCGCAGGGGTGTTCACCGGCTCCTCAGGCTTTGCTTTCTTCTTCTTGCCTGTTTTCTTCTTCTTGGCTAACCTGCATGGTGAGAGACCAATAGAGATGTCACTCATCTGTGCCTGCTTAGACTTGCAGAGGGGTCTGCAACCCCCTAGAGAAGGGTCCCACCCTTTCCCAACAACCTTCCTTTGCAATTTTCCTATTGCGGAGAAATCCTTATATCAAGAACATCACTCAATGTGCGGCCACATAGAGTCCCCGTCTCCATGCCAGCTGTCACAAGACAAGCAGGGTATGGACACTGTTTCCTACCTATCCAAAAAAGAAAAGAGGCATCGGCTGCTGGATGCAGCATCTTGGGCTTCCTTTGGCTGCAAAGGGGATCACAAATGGATGTGGAGCTAAAGTGATGTGGGAGAAATCCCTGTCTGAGAGCAAGATGCCGGGAAGGGAGAAGGTTCCAAGAGGATGTGGGAATGCCATGTCCCCATCTGCCAGAAGAGGGAGATGCAGGCCGGAGCCCGCTCCAGCCAAACGGCACACCAGGATGCCGGCTCCGGAAGTGTTCAGGCCTCCTATGGCACCCAAACTGCTGCCAGGTCACACTTGTTTGGGAAGGGAGCGCAGTGCTCCTCTTCCCTCATGTCTGCTGGAGAGCTGGGTGTGACGTAACCCAGCTCCTCTACTCCTCCCAGGAAAAACAGGGCGCAAGAGTAAAGCACAGGCCTGCTGGGCTGGTTTTGGGGTGTCCCCCCTCCCCAGGTGTGAGCAGACGGAGCCTTGAGCTC
This sequence comes from Haliaeetus leucocephalus, assembly GCF_000737465.1. NCBI lineage: Eukaryota > Metazoa > Chordata > Aves > Accipitriformes > Accipitridae > Haliaeetus > Haliaeetus leucocephalus. The sequence goes on along the minus strand of NW_010972992.1, from coordinate 1,499,908 downwards.
TCTGTCTGGGTTAAGGGCTCCGAGGGACCCCTGGGGATCTCCTCTGCAAGGAGTCAAACACAGGCCAGCAGGTCTGCAGAGGCATCTCCCTCAACAGGTTTAGCCACAGCTCATTGACAAACAAGAGGAAGGACAGGAGAGAAGATGTGAGACCCAGAGTTGCTGCAAACCTGCCACCAGCTGGAGAAAGCTTCAAATAAAAGCTCACGGTTTCCTCTGAGCTCTCCGATACAGACTGTCAGGCAAAGTTGTTTATGTTGAGGCAGTCTATAGCACTACAGACCCAAGGGACCAGCTCTGTTGACACCTACAGAGCATCAGTTGGTGTCTGGGGGTATAAAACCACTCTCTCATGATTGTATAAAGGCTACACCACAGTTGGTGTCTCCATTGGGCTAGAAGGGGTGGCACATCATCAACCTCTGGTGACAGATGACACTCAGGAGCATGTTTCCAGGCCAGGCAGCTCTGTCCCTACCTGATGACCTCCAGCTCTGTGCAGCTCTCAGACTGATCTGTTCCTTCAGGGGTGGCTTCTGCCTTCTCCTGGGAAGCTGAGTGCACCGGCGTGGTCTCGGTGGAGGACGGCACATCGGCCTTCTCTTCATTGAAGGGGTTGTAGCGCTGTGTTGGGCTTTTCACGGAGGCCTTGCTGCCGTTGGCCTCCGAGGCAGTGGAGCGCGGGCAGCTGAGTGTGTCTGTGAGGTCTCCGTCTGCAAAGACAAGAAGGGAAGAGCGGGATTAACATCAGCTCAGGCACCTGGATCAAGTCAAATCAAGCAAAGCTGTGCGCTGGGGGCTCGGGGCACTACATGGTCACTGTACTGCTCGCAAGTGACACCACCCGGGCACCGGCAAAGCGCTGTCGGACCAGCTTAGCTTCAGAGATTGCTGCGGGCAGCAGGCTCTTTGCGAGGAGGGACAGAGAGGCCAGCACGTAACCCAGCATCGTTCTGCAGTTTGCTCCCACTGCAATTTAGATGATGCCTGGAAATAACAGCTTGGTCACCCAGGAGCCAGCAGCCAGATTAAGAAGTAGAGGTAGCGTCCTTGGGAAGGAACTTGAGGGGTCTTGGGGCCACAGTGCTCCTTAGCAAGATGACAGCGAGCTAACGAGGCTGCAGCCCCATACTGCTGCTTCTCCCCTGCGACTAGGTCTTAGGAAGATGCTCGCTTAGCTAGATGGGCAGAAACAGAGCCAGCCCGTAAAGCAGCAATCCTTACGGAGCCAGCTGCTTTTCTCTGCTTGCACGAGACACACATGGTGGGCTGGAAGTCTGGTGGAGGGGGGGACACAGCATTCATTGGGGGTCCAAGGACAGCAGGCTGCCCAGACAGGTCGTGGCACAACCGGCTTGGCCTGTGTTAGTCTTCAGAGGGAAAACAAGCAACGGAGAAGGGCTACAGGACTCATGCTCAGAGTTATCCGTCCACAAAGTCATGGTTAAAGGAAGGTTATCCATGCCCTTCTCTCCTCCAGCACCCTTCATTTTCAAAGCCAGCTAGAAACCTCTCGCGAGGCAGGGAGACCCCTTCTGAAGGAAACCACAACCCTGGCAGTCTGATTCAGGGGCGTAGGTTTTCAATAGGAAAATGAAACCTCTTATAAAAAAAAAAAAATCTAATAAAGGCAGTTTTGTGATGGCCGATTTCAAAATGCTGCTTTGTTCCTGCTGAAGCGCCTGCCCTGCAGCGTGGAGGGTGTGAACTCTATCAAGGGAAGTAAATCGGGTAGATTTTTAATGTCTACAATAAAGGGAAAATAAAATGTTTAAAAGCATTTCAGCCCCAGGCTTCTAGCCTGTATCACCAAAATGAACGTTGCTTCTTTTGCCTAAACCCAGCTGGTCCTGTTGAGACAAAACAATCTCTGTCCAAAATACAGAATTTTACCCCCAAATGCATTTGCTGAAAACAGGGAACTCTCCCAAATTTCTTAACCTCTTGCTCTGTGTACAAATGACAAGAAATGCATCAGTAAGCTAAGCTGGCGGGGGGGTTAGGATGAAAACTTTGCTACAGCTGAGGTTTGCTCAGCACACAGTAACCCAGCCCGGAGCACTGATGGATCACACCAGCACTGCTTTGCAACCAGGACCCGCACACAGGAGCCGTGCAAGTCTCCAAAAACAGAGGGATCTGCCCCAGCCTCCCGTGGCTTCTCCCAGCCTGCACCCAACACCCAAGGTTATGTTGCTTGGTGGGTGTTGGGTTTGGAAACTTGGTTTGTACCCTCTAGGTGTACGCTCAAGCTTTGGGGACACGTTAAATCATCTCTGTGAGCATCTCTGCATGTGGGGTAGAAAAGAAGATGAAAGGGAGCGTGTTAGAGCCCAAGAACAATCCACATGGAATTCAGGCAGAATTTCCCCAAATATTCAGCTGCTACTGGCCAAGGCAGTTCAGACCCAAGGCTCCATCCAGCTTTCAGCTGCAAAGGACAGAATGTGGGTGTATTTCCTCCAGGGGTAAAGCAGAGAGGTCTCCTACTCCTGTGATGTGCAAAGGATATGCACAGGGACTGCATGTGGAGGAAGGAGAACAAGTTCCTCTACAATGGGCACATGCTTTTGACCATAAAGGCCAGACATAGCGGACAAGTTGGTTTTAAAAGTGGTAAAATAAAAAAGAAGCATAGTGACCCAAACTGAGCACAGCCATGTGCTGGATATTGTGGCTTCAAGAGAGATGTTTTGACAGAGGAGAGCAGGGTCCAAGGAAAACAAAACCTCCCAAATTAATCCCTGCAAAAGGCCAAAATTAAAGAAAGCAGAATTAATTCAGCTGTCTTCCAGGGCTTTCAGGAAATCAATGAAGGTGGATCAGTTTTTCAATCAGCACCCTGTGTGCTTCACCCCAAAGAGGAAATCTACAGTGTAAGGTCAGCTGGCATGTTCAGGCTCATTTTGGACAGCTGCTGATCCCTGCCTGCCAGCTTCACGGTGGGGGCAATTTTGCAGCTTTTCTTTTGTAACCTGGTATAAAGGCTCCTTTATCAACACAGGCCGTAACATATCGAGCAGCCACAGAACAGCACTTGGAACTCCAGCCTCACATCTGCTATGCCAAGCGCTGGGGCAGACACATTTAGGAGACATGAATGCATCGTCAGAGGCAGGAAAACATCCCTCCCCTCCAGGATATACAGCCAGGTGAGTGTGCCTGCATACACCAGGAGTTGGGGAAAGCTTTGCATGTGGTCTCACAGATGAGACACACAACCTCCCACCTTGGGGGATATCTTTTCTCCTCCTTTCTGTCTCTACCGAATTCCATCACGATGTAGTGGTTGCTTGTTAAAGAAATGAACTGGGAAGCATGCAGCAAGCTTCAGGTGGCAGCAATGCAGAGAGAAAAACAAAATGTTGTAACAGATGAGTATGTCCCACCTTCCCAGTCTCTGCTGGGCATGGTCTGCATTGCTGGAAAGACATCTCCAAAATCATAATCTACAAAAACGAGGGATAAAACTCAGGATTAGAAATACAAGTAGTGGGGAGGGAGGGGGGACAGGGGAGAGTGTGAAGGGGGTTTGGGGAGGGATATGGGAAAGGAGAGAAACAAAACAGTCTTCCACTGGTATCTGAAACGCATGAGAAAATAGTTAGGGAACATGGATGCAAATGGAAACCAGCTGCACTAACGGTTGTTCCTGCTGGATGTTTGTGTTATGGGAGCTACAACGGGACCAGCGAAGGATGGAGGCCCCATTATGCAAGCTGATGGAAAGCTAAAACAGAAAAACAGTCGGTGGCATGTACCTAATCAGGGATCCCCTTTGTGAACGAATTTAGTCACTCTGTGCCTCAGCTTCCCCACGTCACACTTACCTCCCATAGATACTGTGATGTTTGGCTCATTAATGTTTGCAAAGCCAGGGGTCTGATTAAAGGAAAAAACTTGTCCTCTGATCCTAAAATCCCCAGCTCCACCTACACTCCCAGGGTAGCGAGATGCTCCTGTTGAAATGACGAGCAGTGAAATAGTTATTGAAGTTAAATTCCTCCACGCCAGAGGAACAGCGACAATGCCTGCCCTCCTGGGCTCCACCTTCACCATCCTGGTCCCGCAACAGGGGACGGCATTTCTACATCAGCACCAAACCCCTCTATGCATGGGGAAACTGAGACACAGATCACAACTGCTGTCCGGACACATGGAATAGCTTGCGACGATACCAAAACCAAAACCTAGCTCCAAAATCTCCTGGATCTCTACTCCAAACCCCTCTTCTCTTGAGCATTAAGCTTCCATCCACCAGTTGGGCCGGAGAGCGTAGCCAAACCCAAGTGACCCCTCTTGCCCAGTCAATAGGGACAGGCAGGAGATGTGCTGCCAGCAAGACGTGTTCTGCTGAGGGAGGAACAGGAATACAAGCCCAGGGGGTGCAGCAAGTACTGAAACGGCTGCTTATGCCAAACGTCTGGGGACAGAGAAGCTTCTTCCTGTGACTTTTATTGCTAGGCTTCTCATGCTGTCTCCAACTTACCTGGGATGCTGGAGGTTTGGCATAGACCCCGAAAGCAAACCCTTTCACACTTACAGCATGAGTGCAGATGCTGCAGGTGAGACCAAAACGGTGCTGTGCTTTGCTGAAATGATGCTAACGCCCATCCCAGGCTGTTCCTCCTCAGTATCTTTAATGTCTGCAGTTTCTATCTTGCATATAAAAGGCAACTGGTCGACCCTTGTCTCAGAGGGAACCCATCTGTACGTGGACTCGGTCCTGAATTCACTGCATCCAATTAACGGCATGCATCACCCCATCTATTCCAGAATCTCCTGATCTTGTTTTGTTCAAACTGACATCAAAAAAGGAACAGGGCCAACATATTTTGGATTAGGAACAGCAGCAGCAGAGCTGCTCCTTCATGTGAACATGCTTTGTGCTGGATAAGAGCTCCCCGCTCCAGCCTAAAGTGGGTTATGGGGGCAGGCACAAGGTACGTGTCTTCTCAGTTCATCAGGAACAACATCCAGCCCTCTCTGATAGGGGTAAGGGGGCGAGTATGACAACTTATCAGGCTGCTCAAGTTCAGATGCACAAAGATGAAAAAACAGCACATCTGAGACCACCGGCTGCCTCTCCCTCAGACTGCAGACATGGAGAAAAGACTCTGGAAACTGTTCCCCACCACCTCCAGCATACGTGGGTCTCTGAACTGCAAAATAAGCAGTTAAAAAAGGTCCTCTGCAGTGCTGCGTACCTGCTCTGAGCTGGAAGCCACATTCAGATATGGGCACGGCTTTCACTCCATGGGGAGATTTCTCCAGTTCTTGCTAAAACACACCCCCCAGGATGGAAATGTGGCCTCAGGTAACCAGCAGGGAAAGTCCTTCCCTCCCAGTCCAAGGCGAGGGGGCTGTCCACAGCTTAAATCCCAGCAGCTCCCAAGGCAAGACAGCAGAGACTCACAGCCTAACTGCTGGGTCTCTTACTTTGGTCTTTTCCAGCCCATCATTTGCTACCTCATTTGGCGCCTCGTCCGCTCCAGCAGCTCAGACGAAGGGGATGTGGGAACACACAGCCCTGACCGCACCCATCTCCAAAAAACCACTGACCTTCACTGGATGGAGCGATGGCGCTGTCATCCCATTCCAGGTTGGTGGAAGTGACCGAGTTGAAGGAGTTGAGCGACAGGCTGTCTGAGCCATGCACAGAGCTGGGCAGGCGGTCCTCAAAGTCTAGCAGGTACTGAGGTTTGTAGTAGTCTGGCATGTACGGGGCCAGATCCAGGTAAGGAGCATCCTGCAGAGAAGAGAGCATGGGGTGAGTCAGGCTCCGAGTCACTGCACACAGTTATTAGCACAGTCGAAACGATGGGACTGTCCTTGAATGTCCTCTGACTGTCCATTTCTGCCACCTTTCAGAGGAAACCCAGCGGCTCCACTGCGACACCGAGGGTTAGCGAGTGGCTTTGTGTTTACCTGGAGGGATGCCAGCATTTTGTACCACACTTGCAGAGCTCAGCTCCTTTATCCCCATCAGTCTGCCCTGCAGCTGGCTTCCCCACACCTGCCTCCTTCCTCTTCTGAACAGTGCAGAGGAATAACTGAGCAATAGGAATAAATCCCATTGCTGGGTCTCCAAAGACCCTAGCCTAAAGCCTTTCCTAAAAGTGGTAGCTTCACATTTTCAGCTGAACAAGAGGAAGACCAACAAGAAGGTACACTCTGGACCAAGCAGTGGGACCTCTGACACCCAGGACTCCCCCTGCTCCACATACCCACGCTCCCAGAGCTGAGAGAAACAGATAAAACACTCACTAGATCCAAGTCAAAGCGGATGAACTCCAGCCCAGACACCAGTGTTAAGAACAAGGTCAGATGATCGTGACTGCAAACTAGGGCGTTCCTGCAGCATGGATAAAACAGAAGAGCTTTAGAGATGTGGGAAAGAAAAGAAACAGCTACAAGCACCCTCTGTTTTCTTGGTGGCGTGTCTCTGAGCTGCCGTATAAATGGCCCCAGAGCTGTGAGCCTGCTGTTTACCTCCTAAGAGCAATGGCAGACCTTAAGGGCAGATATGTGTGGCTCAGAGCAGCCGGGCATCCCCTACGTGCTATCCACAAACTGACCTACAGCCACATCTCCAGGTGTCCACCAGAGCTGGGTCCCTGGACAAGAGCTGAGCAGCTTCTTGAAAAACATGGAAGAATATAAAGGCTACCTCTGGGACTGAGAGTAAAAGCAGTAACTAGGGGAGATGCTTGCAGGCCCTCTTATATATGACTGCGTCCACATCTGGGACCTTTAAATGAATCATGTAAAACCTCTGCAAAACCCACAAGGAAAAATCAGAGCCTGATCAACTGTTCCCCACTGGCAAATTAGGGCTGGCTTCTGACAAGAAGGGATGCCAACCAGTGCCCAAACGAGAAGGAGCTGGGGTACTCACTTGACATAGTACTTGTGCAGCAGGCTTAGATTCTCCTGGAACAGCCTCAAATAGCTCTCCAAGGAATTTTCATTGAGGGCTAGGTACAGCCATGCCCGGCCTGAAAATAAAGCAGCAGAGAGATTTATCTGTGGGGAAATATCTGAGAAGTGAAGCAAGGCTAGAAATAAACACAAATCAGTTAAAACACATCAGATTGTTCATTCACGTTTGTATCATTTCAAGGGAGCAACCGACCGTTGGGGAAATCTGGAAGGAAAAATGCCAGCAGGAGATGAAGAGGCAGATTCACGATTTGGAGTGGGAATGGGAATGAGACTGCATGATAGCAGGTTGAGAAGCAGGCACATAACTGTGTCTCTCTAGTGAGATGCGAGCCCTGCTAGCATTTCCAGCAGGGATCAGAAGACAGGAAAGATGGAGGGACAATCGCTGTAAATCAGCACAGGTGCAATTTGAGATATTACACAAATTCCAGTGCAGAGAGAGGTGATGGTGCAGTCTGTGCTCAGCTCCACTCTCACCAGTACAGGGCTTGGGAGATGAAGGGTGTTGGGATAATCAGGCAGAAAGGAGGTCTCTGGGCACCATCCTGCGTCAAAAACGGCCTTGATGGTCCCAAACATCTTCTACAGACAACTCGCAGCAGGGGAGAAGCAGCATCGGGCAAATGACAGCTACAGTGACACGTTCTGGGGTGAGAGAGGTGATGCCTCCCATCTGCCAGAAACCTCTCCCAAGAGCACAGCCCAGCAGATCGCTTTGGTTTCACAGCAGCAGAAGCAGGCCTATGTCTCTGACCCCAACACCTGATCCTGAGGCACGATGCAATTATTTCTAGAGCCATCATGCCAGGACTCCCACCTCCTTGGCCAAGACAAGCTGGATTCAGCGGGGAGCTGCCCGCTGGTTCCCTCAATCTGCCTGCAGCCCCAGCCCTTGAACATACGGCCAGCACAACCTTCCTGGGCTTCCCGCCAGATGTTCCCAAACCGAGGTTTGCCCTAATAGCCGGGGCAGCATCTGCAAATACTCACTGCGTCCCAAGTTGGTGGCCACGTGTTGAAGCACTTCTATCTGTTTGATGGCTTCCCGGCGGGTGAAGTGAACGACCAGCACCCAGTAACCTGAGGAAAGATCTTGCAGGCTGGAAGAAGAAAGAAGGCCAGAGGAAGGTTAAGCAAAGGCTTTGTTATCTCCATCCCAGTTACTGCCTAGATGGCTTCCCCATGCTGAGCCTACATGTTAGGCAAAGCACAGTGAAAAGCATCCCAGCGGCAGGCTCCATGCTTACCCATATAGCAGAGCATGGTCCAGATGTTCACAGAGCCGCTGCAGGACCTTGTCATGGTTTCTGATGGCCGGCGTCTCGTCTTCACAGGCAGCAAAGTAGCTCTGCAGCTGCAAAAAGAAGAGATGGGATGGCTGAAACTCCGTTCTACAGCCCACTGAGGAGGCAGATGGAGATGCCAACACTCACAGCCAGCATTAAATAGCTTTTTTTAATCTCTCAGCTTGCTAGACCTTGATGCAGGTTACTTACAGGGTGTAGCAATTGATTTCAAGTTACTGCCCTAAAGGCAGTAACTCATAGGGAGAACCTCACCCACAAAGATTTGTGCACTTTTCAGAGACATACCAGCAGTGTGGCTGCGGCTGCACAACCAACTGCCCTGTTTGCTGAGCAGGTGGGCTGAGCTGCACAGCCTCCTCCTTTACAGCCAACATTACAGTGGGGTTTTGGTGGTTCCTCTGCAGCGGTGCAGCCATCGCAAAGCCATTCAGAACAGAAATAAATCAGAGCTCTGGGCTCCGTTTCTGGCTCTGCCATGGACAAGTCCCCTCCTCAGTCTCAGGGTCTTGCCATGGGAAACCCTGGTTGGCGAGAGACATTGCTTCCAGGTATAAAAGATGATCTGAGTCCAGGAGCTTCATTCTTGCAGCACGTGTGCTCTGTGCTAAATCTGTGTGAAATCTCAGCACAGTTTCAGCATTCTGGGAAGGGACAGAGGTTTTCTTGTTACAGGCAGCTCGAGTAACCACCATGATGCTGGGTATTGATGCCAGGCAGCCGAGAACTGCCCCAGACTTTCAAACACAGGCTGGTAAGGATTGCCTGGCCACACAGCAGCAGGGACTTGGAGGGTGCAGAGGGCAGCCGGCAGCGCAGATAGGGATGGAGGCACGTGCATATGAGAGAAAGGCAGTTCAATTAATCTCCAAGTTGTTTGCCTCCTCGGCATGGGGGAGGCTACATCACTACAATGTGTCACTTCATGTAGCTGCCCCTTTCTCAAAGACCTGGACAGCTTGACTCATCCTCGGTTAACCCATTCACAGCCGCAAAGTTAGCTCTGAAGACAGCGCTGGCCCTGTGCTCTGCTGACAGCAGCCCTCGGAGGCTCGACACAGCATAAATTGCTTTTCTGCTTCTGCAAAACCTGCTAGAAATCCTAGAAATCCCCAACCACCCAAATCCTATATCCCTTCCCAGCTGACCCACCAGCCTCCTCCTGCCCCTGGAGCTTACAGATCTATTTAGGTCCCCGTCTCACACATACTTGGCATTCAGGCAGGGAGATTACTCACCCAGGATGTAATCTCAGCTGTATATGCCACATTTATTTGCTCTGGCTGGTGACAAGCAAGCACAATTCAGCTGAGCTACAACAACGCATCACCTGTACGTACGTTATTTTGGTGACACAATAAGTCTTTGGCAAACCTCACCAGTTAGACGGTAGATTTAAAAGACAAAAACTTGACAGCATTGTGCTTGTTGAGTCTGACCTCTTCCCAGAAACTGGTTTCTCCTCCTGAATTATTACTAGAGCCAGAGAAGCTCCTTTAGAAAATCATCCAGTCTCAATGTAAAAGTTATCAAGGAGGACAGAGAACACCTCACAGCCCCTGGGGAACTGTTCCCAACAACCCTCTTAAAAATATGAATATATCTAGCTCCAACACCCTCCTGGCTTGAAGACCTTGACTCTCTCTGTAGCTCTTAGGTAAGACGGGAGAGCCAGGCATGTTCCTGCATGGAGCAGGTCCCAGCCCTTACGTGGGAACGAACTGCTGAGCCCGAAGAATCACAGCCAAATTCCCTCATCCGATCGCACAGCACAGCTCAGCCAGTCCCTGTCCTGTCTAGTTGAGAAGGTAAATCCCCTGGGGAAGGAAATACGCAATAAGGTTTTGTTTGCAGAGCCACCCGTGGATGCTCCAGCGACACGCAGACTTTTTCATGACACCCAGGTGAGACCCGAAGTGTTTCAGCTCAGCAGCTCTTACCCATTTTTGGGAGGAAGCTGTCTCAGAAGATCTACCCTATTAATAGGCAGCCCAGACCCAAGCAAGGAGAAGAATGCCCTAAAATCCAATATTCAAGAACTATTTCAGGAGCTACCTGCAGCCAGTGTTTTAAGCTTACTCCTGCAGTGAGGACACTAGAGGAAGAAACAAAGTCATAATTTAGAGCTGTAACCCTCTAGCAATAGACAGAGGAGACACAGAGGTTGCTCTCCAAGAGCTGTCTGGAGCTCACTAAAATATCCGGTTTTGGGGGAAACTGAGGCAGGAATCAAAGCCCCTGCCATATGGGACACAAGCCAGGATTTGAAGGCAGAAGTTCCCGGCTTGTCCCAAGCAGGCTGTTGCCTCTGCAGAGAGCTGGGGTACCCTCGGAGGAGGGTTCCTATCCTGGGTGTTTCTGCAGGCTCTGTGCTGGCTTGAGAAAATGCAGCTGTGGGGGACAGCTAGGGGAAAACAAAAATAACCAGGCCCTACATTAGCTTACCACTAAAACCAAGGAGCCACTCAGCCAGCTCTGCACACACTGCTCAGGGAGGTCATCTTGGAGGGAACTTGGAGCCTGTCTGTGCCACTGACTGGAAGAATTCCCCATGACAGAGAGACTCCAAGCCTGGGCAGCGAAAGAGATGAGCAAATAGAAGCATTTCCTCTTTTTTCTTTCCTTCCTTCTTCAAAAATAACTTGGATCTTTGTTACTGTCCTTCCTGCAGCCAGTTCACAGCTCCTAACGCTCTCTGTTGCTACACGGACCAACCTGCTCCCCTCATCAGAGAATACAAACTGTTAGCAAACAGTGGTTGTCTCATCTCAACATCTCCGAACATGGAGAAGCACCAGGGAAGTTCTGAAAAACAGATTTCTCTTCCCTAGAAAAGCCAAATCTTGCCCCTATGAAGGCATCTAGGTTTTGAAGGACTCTTCCTGTGTTGTATTAAAGCTTGGTCTTACTTTTAGCTGCTCTGCAAGGAGCATGCAGCCTCCTGCTCTGTGCAAACCAGCTTCCCCTGCATTGCAGCCTCTTCCTGGGGAGGCGGCTGGAAAACCCAGGCCCATAGCAATGTCCAGAGCAAACCTACCCCAAAAGGCTCAAGTTTGCCCCTCTGCAACATCAGGAGCCAGAGGATGAGCTGGTGTGACTGTGCTTTGCTCAGAGTCATGGGGTCACGCCAGCCCTGTGCACGTGGGACCCTGCGAGCAGGAAACACGCACTCAGCAGTTTTGGATTTGGATTCGGGCACTCCGAGTCACGGCATTTTAGGAGCTGTCAGTCACAGGGAGGCGTGCCAAGAACTCGCTCCTACCCGCATGGACAAAGATGTGCCACCATGTTCCCTGTATGGTGCTGCATCAAGGGACGATGCCTTTTCCAGCATCCCTCCAAAATAAACACGGCCAATGGCTTACAGTCTCAAGCGAAGGACGTCCACAGCTTGCTGGAGCACAACAAGCCCCAAAAAGAGATGGGCCAGGTGAATCCCTGCCGAACTACCACGTGTCCAGGGAGGAAACAAGACCGAACAAGCCTCAGGATCTCCTGGATGGAGTCATCCCTACAGCGAGGCTGGGGAAAGGCTGAGATTTGCAAAAGCTGATGGGAAGGCATTTCTAGTTTGAGAAGAAAGGTGAAGACGCACAAGGAGGAAAGGTATGGTGAAATAGCTTTTTCAGTTGGGGAACAAAATCCAGTTGCATTGTTTCCCAAAACAGGCCCACTTGTTCCAAGATCCACCTAGCTGGAAATCTGTAGGAATTACGACCACAAGCATCCTGGGGCAGAGGCACAGACTATGGACGGTCCCAGCATCTGACCCTGACCGTGCTGCACAGGCAGAAGTGATGTGGCACTGCCCTGAAAAAACAGCATTTATACAGAGTGTTTACCTCTCTCCTGTAAATTGCTATAAAACACAAACGAATAATTTGAAACCAACCTCTCCCTAATCACAGTGTGGTAGACAGACCTGTTTGGGAGGTGGTGACCAAACTTTATGAAGCATCCACAAAGCAGCTCCCTGACATACCTGGGCAGTGAGCCGGGCTGGAGCCAGGGAAAATCAGGAAGGAGGCAAGCAATAAGTTTAAAAAGCATAACTGAATGCGACACTGCTCATCCCCGGGTTTTCTGGAGACATGCTCTTCCCCTCGTCTCCTCTGTGCTCCGAAACCAGAAGGAAGGGTTGAGGCTGGCTTGGATGGAGGACTTGTGTGGGGCACGGTGAATGCCTCAAGCCCTGACCCTGGGCTATTTATAGACATTCCTGCGGCCAAAATAAGCACCGTCAGCATGCAGAAGGCATCCCCGCCATTCACCGACACCACTCTGCAGCTCCAACTGGGTCTGAGCACCGGTGTTGCAACAGTGTAGGACAAAACCTGCTTTGGTGAACTGGTTACAAAAGCTCCTGCGGAGTCCAAACACTTGAGGCTGTCGAGTTAAACACACTTGAGAAGAAAGCAGAGCAGAAGGGCGTTTATCCAAAGGGAACAGAGAGCTGGTTTGCACGGTGGGGGGAGGGGGAAAGACGGGGTTTGCACCCCTAACAATCGCACCTCATCCCCACTGAGGAGAAGGTGGATTTAATTGCCATTTATCAATCACAAGTTGATTTTTTTCTTTGCAGTGATACACCACACCCCACGCTGGCATGCATGAGAAAGGCTATTCCTTGCACAATTTTATAACCTACTAATTGCAGCGGTTCTCAGAGAGTGTGAAGCTCTCCCGGCCCATTTGCAAAGCTGCTGTGTTGCAAGGGATGCCAACAAACAGTCACTGGGGAGGCATGCTGTAAAGTCCATTCTCCAAATCTAATCACTCTTGTGGTGCTCCTTTGAAAGCTCTCCAGTATTTCTAAAACTTCACTGAAATACAGTCTCCTGACCTGTTTGCAGCTGGCCACAACCCAATCGAGTCTCCATCTCCCCTCCATAAATCTGGTCTGCAGATGTTTGACAAGCAGCTTTCTGACACCAAGTTCATTTCTCTTGTTCTGCTTGGTATTTCCCTGGCAGGGCAAACATGGTGAAAGAAAAGCAAACAGCCCAGTTGGGCATCCTTTGCATTCCTCCAGCTCCCTAACCACGGTGCTCGCTGTATGGGAAAGGCAAAAGGCGCTTCAAAACCTGCTTTCCCACCCACAGCACATGGACTGGCAAGGGGTTTTCCCCAGCTGCAGGAATGCAAACAAAAGCAGTACCACAAAGCAGCAAGCGGAGAGCCAAAACGTAACAGAAACTGCAGCAGCCTTTTTTCTGCCTAAATTCCTGTCCTCTCACCATCTTCCCCAGCAGCTGGAAAGACACCTTCTCCAAGCTATCAGGTAGGTGGTTTTCTTTGAGGGCAGTATTTCGTGAGCCATCCAGGCAGGCAGCTGGAGATGCAAACTCTTTGCTAGACCCAAAACCCTTCCCAAGCCTGCTCCCAGCACTTGCTTTTCTACCACGCTGCACGACTGGACAAGGATGGTGGCACATTATCTACCAGACTGCACAGCCAGAATAACCTTCTGCAGCAAGAGCAAACCCACATGGTTTCCTGCGAATGCAGCCTGCAAAGCTGTCTAACAACGTGATTTAAAAAAATGCTGATTAAGAAGCCAGCTCTGGGTCTTGGCACTCAGTCTGGGGCTGCACCCGCAGCTGAGCACCCTCAGGAGCAAGCCTGGAGCTCCAGGGAGCACCAAAAAGAGGTGGCAGGAGACTGACCTTGTCCCATGCAGGCGATGACAGTTCAATCCCAAGGAAAGAGGCAAAGTGAAGGGACAGGACAGACACATAAGAAGATAAGAGAAGCAACCAGCACTCTCGTACCTGCTCAGGGGAGTACAGACATTCGATGGCAAATGGATAAAGAGGAGGCTGAACTACTCTGCCTGGAAAACTCCTAGTCTTCCATACCACCCAAAAAAGCAGGCTGAATTTCAAGGCAGGGGTGTTATTCTCTCTTGTACACTTGTATAACACCAAGCCCTAAAACTTCAGCTCTAGTAGGACGTTTTGGAGGTTGCATACATGATCTGATGCAACATTTCTTACAACAAGCTTCCAAACCAGCACCAGACTCAGCGCCCAGCTTCCCATCCCAGACTCGGTATGCCTTGCCCGGGTTTTGTGGCTTTCACGATGAAATACATTGGCATGCTCAGAGCATCAGCATGTTGAAGGCACAAGTGACATTGGAGCAGCCTGGAGAGAAACAGAGCGTGCTTGTGATGCGCAGAGACAGGAGCCTGAAACAGGTGAAGCTGAAATCCATAGCAAAGATGCTCAGTGGCTGGAAACACAGAGCTTTGAAGCATTTGCAGTCCAGCACCAGCAACGTTGTCACCTCCTGGGACACGTACACTTATCAGCTCCCACAGCCCCAAGGCTTTTCCATGGCTTTTCTTCATTATTTCTAAGCAGCAAACTTTGCAGCAGGCTGGACCCACACATGGCTCAGCCAAGGACAGGATTTTTTCCAGCGGTGACGCTTGCTTGCAAGTCACAGGGAGCATCCTGTTCCTCTGTCATGGTGAGCAGAGAGCACGGAGCAGGGTACAAGCATGTGGCTCCTGTGGAACAGGATCCCTGTGCTAACTGAAGGCAGACAGAAAGGTCACATGCTCGGCACATCACAAAAAACAGATTTCATGGAAGAAAAAACAAGTCCAGTTGGTAAACACACCAAAAAACAAGTGAGCACGAGGTGCTTGTGCCCTGCAAGTCTTGGTAACAGTGCTGCTCTCCCAGATAGCTGCTGCTTACTCACACGCTGGGCATTTGCTGTTTTGAATTTCTCCCCGTAGACCAAGTCCTCTGGCCTGCAGTTATTTCAGTTACTCCTCTTGGACCAGGATATCAGAAGTGAGGAAAGCTGAAATCACTCAACAGCCGCTGAAATTGTGCAATTGGAGGCAGAGAGGCTCAGAGGCATTGCTTCTGCTCCTTGTACAAAACCCACTGCCAAAATTGAGCCTCCAAAACCAACTGCTCTCCCAGCGAAGTGCTTTGTGTTAGTGGTAGGACAAACGGGATTTTTTTCTCCCCAAAAGGCTATCATAGCCTTGTCCACCAGCAGATCCAGAGCTGATCTTGAGAAATGCCTCCCAAGGGTATAAAGAGACAAACATCAGTTTAGGTACCCGCAGAATCCAATCCTCTTGCAACTGTGGACAACAAACCTCGTATCATCACCAGACCTGTACCAGGATGAGGCAATAAGAATTTCCAAAAAGAGATAAACCTTGAAATACTCGGGCAACCCAAGAAATACACAGCTGCGCTCCCAGCAGAACCACAGCAAACAGCTTTGTTCGCTCGTCAAACAGTGGCAAAGCCCTTAGAGTACCACCAAAATACGCAGTGTGAGAGTTGCAAGCATTTGTAGACTTCTTAAAAGCACCTGAGTGACCTTGTGTCTTCAAGGCCAACTTATGAGCTCCGTGAGATTGCTGCTAGCTTCAGCCACAGGCTTCAGGCAGCTGGCAAACCTGGTACTCGCAGTAAAGGGGCATGCCAGGACTGTGCAGGGGAACAGCGTGAATGTACCGATGTCGATCCCTGCTGCGTGCCCCCTGCAGCAACAACGGATGTGGACTGGAGCAAACATGAGTGAGAGGAAATACCCTGGCAGAGATAAAAACCCCTGTGGTCTTAGCACCAGCGAGGTGTCCCTCAAAGGGAAGCAGAAGGCAAGGTTGCTATTTGGCTATTTTCACATCTCCAGAATTGCTATCTCTGTGTCACAGCAGCTGGGCTAAATAAATGTACCCAGCCAGAGATGAGCATGTTCCCTACCTGATTTGAGGAGGGATGCTCCACTCCAACGCTACCTGCTCCTCTCCAGGACATGGGGGCACAAAGCCATCCCCAAATCTACCCTTCCTCGCCATGCAGGAGAAGCAGAGGTGTTGCAAGCCAGAGTTCAGGAAGCCTGGGAGACTGCAAAGGCATTTCAATGGTACAGGGCTAAAAATCTGATCCCGAGACAGGCAGAAAAGGCACAGTATTAATTCACTATGGGGGAAGCGGAAACCTTCCCAAAGTCATGCATAAACAGAACAGAGCCAGAGCTTTTGGCAAGAACTCCTGCAACATCGGCAAAAAACGTTGCTCCACCTGATTGACATGCACCAAGGATCAGCTGCTCTAGAGTTCATGAGAATGTGTGTCCTTCAAAGCCGGTAGGAAAGCCTGAAAAACAGACAAGAGCCCCAAAATCTTGGATTCTGATCTCTTTTCTGATTTTAAGTTTAGCCCCTAGAATTGCCAACAATGAGCACTGTTTAAGGACTTTACATTTTCGCCACCTAATCACAAGCAAGACAGCAATAAATCTCTCCTTAACCCACTGCAATGTCCAGGAGGGCATGGAAATCCAACAAGAGGATACAAAACATCTACGCTACCCAGGACCAGGTCACCTGTGATAGCTTCTAGCTACCAGGAGAAGGTTGGCCAAGGATGGATATAAAGCCGTTGGCATTTCTAGCATGCCTGTCACGGCAAGAGTTCAACTGGGAGGCACCAGGAGGCAGCTCTCATCCCACTGCTGCCACGTGCAGTAATATCTCCTAGAGGAAAACAAGCACTTGACTGAACAAGGGTCTGCTCCCCACTGGGAGAGGATGCACAGAAAGCGGTGAATGCACACTAAGCCATAACATGCCCACCTCCAGCCTTCTGCCTCAATAAAGGCCAAATTCTTTAAAAAAAAAATAAGGGTTAGGCATCAATTTGCATAGTAATTTGTGCTGGAGCACAGCCCTCTTAGCAGAAAGCAGGGTGAGGGAGCACTGGATGGGAAAGGGGAGAAGAAACGGTCATAAGACAGAAGTAATGAGCTCCACACCATCACTGTGCAGAGAGCATCGTGCTCTGAATTAATTTACATCTCCCAGGGAGGACAGAGAGGACAAGCTGTAAATGGGAAATCAACACCATGCTCACAGTTCCTTTGGATCTGTGTTGGAATTGAAGTAAGGGCCCAACTCACTACTGCTGAGCTCTCCCAACTTCTCCTGAAGCCACCAAGAGCAGCAGCCTCTTGACATTGCTCCAGCTGGAGGGGACAATTTACTGGGTGTCTAAATTAGATGTTCTGTCTCTCTCTGCAGTTGAGGTCTGATCTCACACCTCTGCAGCCAATAGCAAAGTTCCTGCTGATCTCCGAGATGTGGGTGAGGAACGTGAATAGGGCAGATCCGGCAGTTGGGTATCACACAGAGAAACCCACAGGTTTATAATTACCCTTTCCAAGCAGGTTTGCATCTCTGCCTTTTCTAGCTGTGCTCTGTCCCTCATATATTCCTAGGAAAATAAGATAAAACCAGTCCTGTTCACTGAGGCTTGAGGAATTTGCTTGGAATTGAAGCACTTTTTTTGCTGTCAATTTGTACAGAACTTACTGCTTGTGCTCTGACCTCCTACTCCTGAAATTCAGAAGCACCCTGGAGAAACTGAAGTCACAGCCAGGTAGAGTCCCAGCCACAGGTCTCTGTGGCACAAACCCTGCCCAGGGCTGTGCTGCTGCTCGCTGCCTTCCCCATCTGAGGCAGAGGGAAGCTGACGAGCATCCAGATGGTTTTCCCTAGGCTACTCAGTGAAAATAAGGTATTTTTTCTGCTGCTGGTACTCAAAGCCTGACATCATAACCAAGTACCTCAGCCTTCAGTGGTGGTTTGTCCCAGTTTACCCAGTCTTGAGATGGGGTTTAGTCCTGGCTGTCTTCTAAAATAACATCTGACTTGCAGTCCACTCACTGCTGAGAGTCCACAAACTCCTCTTTTGGTCTGAAGCAGAGAAAAGAAAACCTATCATCATCTGGCCAAAAAGCAGCGTGGAGAGGTGAGCACGCCACCACAAACACGTTCAAACCCTCTACAACTCAAACCTGTAGTGACGGTAGAAGTAAGGAGTAAGCAAACTATGCAGCAAAGAAGCTTTTGAAATCAGAGGCAAGACACGTGGAAAACTCCTCCACGTCCCATGACACAATCCCTGCAACGAGGAGTTAGCCAAGATGGACCCAGAGGTAGGGAGAGGAAGATGAACGAGAGCAGGATTTCCCAGCACGCAGCCAGGGCGTGGGAAGGGTGTACCTGCTCCCCGAACCTACCAGCTTACTCCTCCCCTAACGCAAAGAAAAAGAGAAAAATCAGGGACTTGAGCAGGGAAGCGTTGGGAAAACTTAGCAGCTCCATAGCTGAAGAGGACCGACATCCCCGAGGAAGGAGAACTGCATCCCGGGGGTAAAAAGCAGGGGTATGCCAGCATTGGGACTTTCACCATGGGGTTGAGTTTGGTTTCACTGGGACGGTATAAATAAGTCCGTCAGCCTGAAGTCTCACGTAGGTTCCTATGTTTCCCTGAGCTTTCTTGCTCTGAACAAGAAAGCAAAAGAGGCAGGATTGAAAAATCCCCAAATTCCTCTTTCCCGCTAGACCAAGACGGACAGAGACTGACGCAGATCAAGGCAAAGGTGTAGTTGATGAGTCCTGTTCAAGTATGATAACAATTAAAATAACCACCATGTTGATTTTATAGCATAACCAACAGGGATCCCTAAGGATTTTCTGAACGCAAATATATTATGTCCAATGAATCCTGTGTGGGAAATAGTACATCCTTATACATATGGGGAAACTGAGGCAGTAGCACTGCAGAGCATTGTAACAGAGCTTGGAGCAGGCTGAACATCCACTGATTTCCAGGTAGAGAAAGATTATCCTTAATTTTTAGAGGACAGAAAGGCGAGAGACCAGAGGACAGGGTCACCCATGGAAGAAAAGAGAAAGGCTGGGAGAGATTAGCACATCCATCCTATGTCCCAGAGGCAATGTCAGGCCATTCCTTCCTTAATAGTGCTGGGAATTCATGTGATGGTCTTTGTAAGACAAGTTTTTATGGATGAATCTGTGTCAGGACACATTGCAGATCACAGGAAAATTCCAATTCCATAAGACAGCAGAAACCCAACAACTGGAGAAATGTCAGCGCGTCCAGAAAGCCTCCTCTCCCCCAAAACTTGGGATGAAAACTGTAACAAGACTCCCTTTACCTCCTGAAACAGAGCTTGTGTTCTTTCTCAAACACAGCTGGAGCTCACATGTGGAGCAGGCAGGACATGTGGCCCAACCCAAAACTTCCAGCATGTCCTTACAACTCATGCCTGTGACCGCCCCAAACAGACTCCAGCGTCCTGGTCCCCTTCGTGCCAGCATGCAGACGCTCCCACCAAAGGGATGGACTTTAAGAAATGCTCTCACTAGCAGCAGATACTGAGGGGCAAGGAGAAACGAGGGGCAAGCAGAAGGACAAGGTGAGAGATGAGGTATGATGGGACATGTCTTCAGAGCCCTCGTTTTGAGGGCTCAGACCAGGGCATGGCCAACCCATGGCATACACCTGCCTGGAGGGAGGACCTCTGGAAAGAGGGTTTCACACTGGACTCGTCCAGATCCCCCCACCATACAGTCCCAGGACAAGGGATCCCCCTGGGATCCCCCCAGTCCTGTCCACAGGAGAAAGAAACCCCTTGAAAAGGGGTAACCCCAGTATATCCTGACCAGCAGAGACAGAGGTTCCTGGGGGTGACCCTGGCAGTGTCCCTTTGGCAGGGTGGACCAGGGGGTGACCCCAGACCCCCAGGGGTGCCTCTGGGGTGTCACATGGCACCAGCAAAAAGGATGCCTCCAACCTCACATCCCCAGCACAGGGGGTCTCTAGGGACACCCCCAAACGCACACAGAGGAATCTCTAAAGGTGTCCCCTGCCTCTGGCAGGGTGGACGGCAGCGCATCCTTGACCCCATACTCCTGTCCCAAAGAGTCCCCCAGTGTCCCTGGCATGTCCCCTACCCCCTACCTTGGGTGGGGTGGGGGGTCCCCAGGGACTGTCCCCCAGCCCCACACCTCAGGCAGGGCAGTCCCTAGGGACGATCCCTCAGCCCCACATCTCTGGTGGTGGTTGTGGAGTGTCCCCCAGCCAAAGGCAGAAGCGGTACCCAAGGATACCCCAGGGCAAGAGGGGTCCCCAGGGCTGTCCCCAGCCCCCCAGCCCCAGCTGAGGGGGTCCCCAGGGCTGTCCTAGGGCTGTCCCCAGGCCCACAGCCACAACACAGGGGGTCCCCAGGGCTGTCCCAGGCCTGTCCCCAGGCCCCCAG
>NW_010972992.1:1479143-1479544 GCF_000737465.1 Haliaeetus leucocephalus | reverse complement strand
AGGACGGGGACGACATGGCGCTGGGTCCCTCATGAGGCAGTGAGGGGACCTGAGGGGAGATGGCGCTGGGTGCCTCGCGGCCCTGGGCTCAATGAAGGGATGTGAGGGGAGATGGCATCGGGTCCCTCGCAGCCCCAGGCTCAGTGAGGGGGTGTGGGGGGAGATGGCGTTGGGGACAGCGAGGGGGATGAGGGGAGACGGCTTTGGGTCCATCATGGCCCTGGCCTCAGTGAGGGCCATGAGAGGAGATGGCATCAGGGACCCTCATGATCCAGTGAGGGGACATGAGGGGAGATGGCATCTGGGACCCTCATGACCCAGTGAGGGGACATGAGGGGAGATGGTGTTGGGTCCTTCTCAGCCCAGGGTTCAGGAAGGGGATGTGAGGGGCATGAAGGGAG
>NW_010972992.1:1450745-1479133 GCF_000737465.1 Haliaeetus leucocephalus | reverse complement strand
CCCACAGAGGCGGCGGCGGCGGGGAGGACGGGGACGACATGGCGCTGGGTCCCTCATGAGGCAGTGAGGGGACCTGAGGGGAGATGGCGCTGGGTGCCTCGCGGCCCTGGGCTCAATGAAGGGATGTGAGGGGAGATGGCATCGGGTCCCTCGCAGCCCCAGGCTCAGTGAGGGGGTGTGGGGGGAGATGGCGTTGGGGACAGCGAGGGGGATGAGGGGAGACGGCTTTGGGTCCATCATGGCCCTGGCCTCAGTGAGGGCCATGAGAGGAGATGGCATCAGGGACCCTCATGATCCAGTGAGGGGACATGAGGGGAGATGGTGTTGGGTCCTTCTCAGCCCAGGGTTCAGGAAGGGGATGTGAGGGGCATGAAGGGAGATGGTGTTGGGTCCCTTACAGCCCCCTGAGGGGACACAAGGGGACAACAGTGTTGGTGCCCACTGAGAGGACACATGGTGGGTCAGCAGGCCCCAGTTTGGGGACACCAGGTAAGGCAGCCACTGGACCCCCAGGTCTCCTAGCCAGGGCCCAGCCTGTGGCTTTGCTGCGCTTCAGGATGCTGGCAAGGGCCAGCCTCAAAGGAAAGATAAGTATTCAGTAGTACGAGGGAAAAAATGGGGGGGGTCTCCACCTGGCACCCCACCACTGAGGGCTTTAGCAACCCTGAGACAAACAGAGGATCCACCTCTCTGCTAAAGTTCACGTGCTTGGTGGCATGGCACCTTGGAGCCAAAAATGGGCCAGATAAGTGTTGCTCAAGCCCAAACCTCCATCGGTGGGAAAAGATCCTAAAAACCCCAACTGCGAGCCCCACTTGCCATCACAGGACAGAGCTAGGAGCTGGTGCAAAGGCTTAATAGTGGTGGTGGGGTGTTAAAGAAATAAAAGATAAAATTAATAATAAAACCCTCCTCCTAAGATTCGGGTGAAAGGTCCTGATGCTGGAGCTGTCCCTCCAGGCTGGCTTATCACCCTTGCAACATTCAACACTGGTAACTGAAAATGGAACCGAAAGTAAAAGCAATTAAAAAAGGAAAAGCCAGCAGCTCTCAGGGAGCACATTCCCTATGCCATTCCCACCCCTTCCTCTGTGAATAACCTGCTGGCAGGGAAGGGAAGGGCTGAGCCAGGACTTGGAGGAGAAAACTCACCAGACCCAAGCCTGCTCTTTCCCTGCAGTTGCATGAATGGCCCAGCCAGTTTAAGAGCTTTGGAAACTACGTGAGAAACTCCCAGGGAAAGGAAGAGAGCACAGCTCGTTAGTGCTTGGGTTAAAACCAAGCCAAACCATAAAACTCTTCTCAGCTCCCCACCAGTGGCTGGAGAAGCAGAAGTGTTGCATTGAGTGAGATCCCAACAAGGATCAGAGCGTGCCTCAGCACCTGGAGAAGAAGGTAAACCTCTCCTGCTGAACTGGGGGGAAATTAAGAGGAAAACGACCCCACTAAAATGCACACACAACTACGTAGTAGCAGCCCTGAGCATGAAACATTCAAGCCTGATCCCTGACAAGTCACTGGAGAGACCAGCAAGACAAAGTCAGCCCCTTTTAAAGAAGCCCAACAGATCCAACACACCGTTTTATTCTTTACTGGTGAATTTTAGGATTTAAAGTATGCTCAGGGTATAAAGAAAACAAGCTGTACAGCACCAGCCAGCAGGTAAGTGCATCTGTTTGCATTCTTCATTGCTCTGGAGGCACTAGATGCAGCATATACACCTGTGTAATCCCAGGGTACGGCAGACTTCCTGGTCTCCTACAGTTTTCCTGGATGTTTTGAATGCCTCATGTCTTGTTTTACTTCAGGTAAAATGAGTTGGTTGTAATCCCTTAAAGCACCCACCACACAATTATGGGTTTATATAGGAAATTCCCTGCTCCCAGCATTTAAAGACATCTCCCATTCTCCCTGGACAAGCTCAGAAGGAACCATCCCACTCCCACCACACGATAATCTGCTTCCTACCCTCTTCCCAAGAGATTTTTAACTCTTTGCTCAGTATTTACAGCCTGAAGTTAGCATGAAGAACATCACCCACAAAGAGAGGAACCATCAGGTCAGGTGTTTGTCACAAAAGGATGGCAAGTAAGGACAGAATGAGTCACTGAGGTGTATCTCGTCTCCTGCAACAATGTGTGCTAAGTGCAAGATACCATCCTCCTAAGATACCTTATCCTGCAGGGCACTTCAATAATGTTGCCAGTGATCCGGAAGGAAATTAGAGACACAAAAGAAGCATTTCAGGAGGTAGTAGCATACATTTAGGCAAGAAAAAATTTAGTATTAGGAAAAATACAAGGGAGAAACCGCAGGCTTATCAGGATAAGTGAACAGTGAGCCCTGCATCTCATGACCAACATGCAGCCTTGTGAGCATACCTCCATTTCCACAGCCAGGCACAAGTGTTTTGATTTTAAAACTCTTCCCATTTTCGTTTGTTAACAAAGAGACTCAAGATTAGACACTCCTTTGGCAGCTGCTGTTGTGAAGGATTTCAACCACCAAGCACTCACATCCTTGTCTGCGTGACTCAATGCTTTTATTGGTAATCACGACAGCACCTTGTAATTAGTAAGCTTGGCTGTCAGAGACAATCATGTCATAGTGGAGCAATTACACTTCTGAGGGGGTCCTTCACCCCATTTACCCCTGAGGAAAGAAGGGGTAGAGCAGATAATCAATGTAAGGCTGGAGTGAATCAAAGGCCAGGCTGGCCAGCACGATTTCCCAAATCCTATTCTGGTGACAAACCTACCCCAAAAGTGGTTCACTTGGCAAAGCAATGCCAGGCACATGCTAAAACCATGAGACTGCAGAGAAGCAAGGCAGTGGATTTAAGTGAGTGGCACTGTGGAATTCATGAGCGATGGCTCAGCCACGTTTCTTCTGTTGACCACTCTCTGAACTATTCTGGTGCAGGAAGTCATATGATGCAATACTTACCTCTCTGCATCCAGCTCCTGCTCTTAATGCAGCCTCTGCACCCACGTGACTACTCAAAAAACCTTCGTTTATAATTTTTAAACTCTAGACCTCTGGGGGAATCCCTTGTCCTACTCCTAAAGCTTCCATAAAAGATAACAAAGGAAATACACCAACTTGCAGTAAGCTTTACATTTATTACACAGGACCTGAACCTCGGCCATACAAGGGGCTGCAGATTTAAAAGTGCTAATGTCCCAATTCAGACAGACTGGGACAATCCCTAATGTGAACCACACTGTTATGGTTGTGTTAATTTGCTATACCAAATACCACCTTCATAAAGGAGAAAGAATAAGGCCCAAGTACTAAAAATCATTTTCAAACAGTCAGAGCATTAAATTCTTAAATCATCTCCCAGCAGAAGAAACTGCAAACATTTTGGATGTATGAAAACATTGAACAGGGCTGTAGTAGCCCACACATTAAAACCTTCCCCTTTCCTACCCCAAGACCAGAATTCAAAACGTAGTTTTGCCCTCCTAATTAATACCCACCTTAATGACATAATTTCACTGTAATAGTGACAACAACATGTAGAGCTCTGAACATGCGAGGAGAAAACCACTGTCCAAGAAGTGCTTTGTCACAGCAACTGATTCATAACCCTTTGTGTTTTTGTGTCTCTGGTACCAACACTGACTGCTCTCTGGATATCTGAGATTTAATGGTCAGTGCTTGTCTGAAGGAAAAGTGCCTCTGTTTCTCAAGATAGGAAAAAGGAATTACTGCTCCATAGAACAAATGCTGCCACTTAGGGTTAGCTGACTGCACCGCAAGTTTCAGAGGAGGAAGATCCTTTACTCCACCTTTCGAAAACATGTCTATTACATGACACTAAGAGAATGGGACTTTTAAAAAGTTATTTCTAATGAAAACTGTCATGAACTTTCTAGGGATATAAATGCCAATTTTTTTTATGTCCCAAGAGATTAGCTTTCAGCTCCAGAAAAATAAACCCAACCATCTCCTAATCTGGTTGGAAATGAGGTATTTACACAGGAGACATAAGGAGTGCCTCATTCATTTTTCCAGCAGACAGTGCTGTCGCCACGTGCTATGTTTTGTGTGGTACTCTAATGCTCTTCCAAATCCTGCCTGAAGGATTCAGCAGCCCATCCCTGTAAAAGGGGAATCCATGAATACATGAATTTCTCATGCCTGTTCTCAGGCCCTGTCAGCTGGAATAATTTTAGCCACAGACTTCTACTCGTTATGTTCAAAATGGCAACATTTATGTTAAGGAAATTCTATCGGCTTTGGGAAAAAAGCCAGAGAAGGATTTGATTGCAGAGATGCTGACCTCAGAAACACAGACAGACCAATCAAGCAACATTATGATAAAGTGTTTATTCATTTTTTTAAATATCAAATTTTTTTTACACATCAATTTTGTTGATAAACAGTCCCCCAATATTAAAAAAAAAAATAAAATCAAAAAAAGAATCAAGTGTGTATTACTTTGGGCAGAACCACATCCCATTCTCTGATGACACAACCACTCCTCCCTTCAGCCACCTGCAAGGTCAACCGCAGTTATGTTCAGCCCAGAAGAGTAAATGACACAAATGCAACCAGCTTTAGGATTCCTGAGTATTAATTCCCTCAAGTTCCTTAAGTGAGTTTGTAAAACTCTTCAGCTAAAAAGCATCAGTCAAAGAGTAACCCAAACCGCTATGCATTTGGATCACGGACTAAGCCTCGTCTACACAGTGCAGGAAGAAATCTCTTGAATGCTGCAGAAGGGAATGATGTACACGAAACTGACCCCATTTCCCAAGCTGACTTCCAAAAGAGGTAGGCAAAAATACCTCTCGATTTCTCCTCTTTGAATTCACGTCAGAGTTCTGGGGAGCCATTTGGCAAGAAGTCCAAGTCTGGTGAAGAAACCTCTAGGATCTGTTCCTTCTTTTATTTGTAAATGGCATAGTGTTTTAAAGAAAACTTATCTGAAAGTTAAGCATTCGGCAAGTACACTTAAATATTGCTACTTTTGAGGAAAGGAGACAGCAAGAGGGAGAGACAAAGACAGAAAGAAGGGAACATATCTAGGAGGTACAAGGTTAACAGTCCTGGAGACCAAGTGTCTACGTAGAAAGTTGAACATACGTAGCAACAAGGCAGAGATTGTCATGATAACGCAGCGTAGCTCAGCTCTGTCCAGCAGCAGGTAAACATGCCAGGAACTGTCACCAGGAAATAATTTCCTCCTCTTGTCAGAATTATCTGTGCCCAGCAGCTTTCAGACGTCGATATTTCACTAAACATCACCTCTAAACTCACCCAGAGCCTCATGTACGGAAATAGCAAGAGGCCAAGTAAATTCCTTTAGTATCTTTAAGGAAAAGAATACATCTCAGAAATGAACAGCGAGGTACATGACCACAGTGGCTTCAGGAAACACCCAGAAACAAGCTCTACAGACCCACAAGGGTCCCCACAGGTGCTGGCATCTTTATGAAGCAGCTTCCGAGTGTTGCTTTATTCTCTATAGATGGACTTTTCATAGTGAAATCATTCTGCTAAGCTGATGTGACATTAGTACATTGGAGCAGTGATTAATGAGAAGGGGGAAGAGAAAACGGTGAAAAGCCTTATTTTAGGCCAGGGTACGTGGCTCCTTGGAAACCTGAGCAGCTTTTGGCATTAACTTTATCCCCTGCTAGAGCCAACAAGCTGTAGTGGTCTGCCATCCTGCTTAAATAGAAATATTCCCACTTTGTGGGACAGGTAAGCACAGAGACCAGTTAAGGGATTGCTAAAGGCTGAGCAAAGGATGTGTGCATAAGCAGAGAGGACACACATGCACATTAAAACAGAAGACAACTTTAAGATGGCGTTTGCTAAATACACATTCTATTAGATTTTATTTTAACCTTAAATACTCACCACTGCCCCAATTTTCTCCAACATAAATCTTGCTCCTAAAAAAACCTATTCTCTAATTTAGCAGCACGTAACCATTCACTCAAAGCAAGGCTCTGAAATTAAGAGATTTAAATCACCAGGCTTGGACCAACTTAATAAAATAGTTTTAGAAGTGTTTATCAGTTGGGGGTCAGGCTTTGTTCCTAGCAGTTCAGAGAAAGTTACCCAGGAAATTCTAGCACTATTGATAAATGCTTCAGTACAGCTTTGGCAGAAGGGCAGATTTCAAAAATTATATTGACAAAGAATAAAACTGAGCATTGAAGCAAATTGGCTGATGCTCTAAAGCTTTTATAGCATAACTTCTGTATATGCAGTCTAAGTAAATGTGGCCGTAAAACTAGAGCCTTTAACCAGTTTGGTGCAAAGCAGCAGTACTTCGTCTAGCTATTAGCAATTGCTTCTAAAAACATAAAGTGTAAATATGAAAAGGGTATAACATTGAATGGCTAACATCTGATGCTTCAAGAAGCTGGCAGTAGATCAACCTGCAGGCTAAGGGCACAAATTCAGCTCTCATGCATCCAAGAGAGCCAACCTGCAGCTGGGACCTGCGTACCAGATGGGGGCTTGCTCCCAGGACCACCTCACTGAGACCCGTGGCATGAATCGGGAGCAGATTCGGCCGTTTAGACTGATGTGCTGGCTCCGAGAGCCTCGTTCTTGTTGCTGCTTTTGATAGTGAACCAGATGTAGATGGGAATGGGTCTAATATATCTTATTTCCTAAG
This sequence comes from Haliaeetus leucocephalus, assembly GCF_000737465.1. Lineage (NCBI taxonomy): Eukaryota > Metazoa > Chordata > Aves > Accipitriformes > Accipitridae > Haliaeetus > Haliaeetus leucocephalus. The sequence goes on along the minus strand of NW_010972992.1, from coordinate 1,472,490 downwards.
GCTTCTAAGGAAGAGATCTGATGACATTGTACTCCTGTACCAGCCCAAGCATTACCCCTTTAGTGGGACCTTTTGCTGATTTGAGGTGCTCATTGCAAGGAGAACATTAAAAAAAATCTTCAGCAGGGGTAACTCTTACCACCTGCCCCATAAAGATCATAAAGCTGTCGTCTTGCCTCAGTAACTCATTTTGAACAGAGCCTCAAGCGAATTACTCGATGCTGCTCCAGCAAGGGGTTCCAAACAGCCAAGCACTGCTTCCTACATACACATGGAGCAATGCTTGCTCCCAGCATCACAAGTAGTGGGATATGAGCTGAACGTGTCTGGGAGCCCCAGGCCTAGCTGGTACACTCACAGCTCATGCAAAAGCTCCATTCAACAGAGGAATGCCTTAAAGCTCTTCCTTATTCTAAAGGATCTCCTGGCTGCCCAAGCGCCTAAGAAAAATCTGACAACCACTGCTCACTGACATCAGAAACTCCTGCAAGTTCACAGATTAAACCAAATTTGTGTTGTTTTTAAACGCCACCCTGCATGGAGAAAAAGCCTAGCATACATGTAGGCAAATCTGCTAAGCAACAGTGAAAACAAAACACCCGGAACACAGGCCTGAGACAATGGTAACAACAAATGAAAGCCATGAACAAAAACATGTTTCCAGCCACTGCTGACCCATCACTTCAGGTTTAGCTCAAAACAGAAAGTTCAAGATGAACACTTGACACAAAGCCACTTCTGAGATTTGCAAGTGGGACTAAATAAAAGTTCCTACTTAAAATTTGGTATCATGTTTCAGCCACGCTTTCCTTCCCCTTCCCCAGCCCCAACAGTGTTCTGGGGCTTTGCAGAGCATCACAAAGTAGTTCATCCCCAAAAAAAAGCATCTGGAAAGGGCTTCCTACAGCACAGCCTCGATGTGAGGAGATGAGTGCATCATGCAGGCTACTCACCAGAGACTTCCCAGAAGGCCACGATGGTTATAATGCAGAAGCCATGTCAGTGCATTTGTTTCATAAACCCTACTGGGGAGCCCTCGTTCTTTAAGAGGTATTAAATTAGTACCCCACCAGTCGCTACAGGCTTTCTGCAGTTTGCATTTCCACAGCTGAGAGGCCAATCATCCCCAAATATCCAGAAAAACTAGTGCAAAGCAGATTTCTTCATTCTTCTGATCATACCCCTGCTCGGTGCATAGAGAATGCATCCACTGAAACAGTTCATTCTTCCCCAGGCAGAGGGGGATTAAGAGCCGTAACACATGGTTGGTTGGTTAAAACAATTTCATCATTAAGGTTTTGTCTTAAAGTGGTTGAGCTTGTTCTTTTGTATGGGGGAAACATGATGTGGGCAAGGCTAAGAAAAAAATAAAAGTAAACTACTCCTTTTCCCTTCCCCCCCCCCCGCTACAATTAATACCAGCACATCTTCAAATAAGTTAAAACATCTCTTAAGTTTTGGTAGCACCAAATTCTATCCCTTCCCTTCTTCTATCCCCACGTTGTAAACTTGAACACACTGGCCCAAGAGCATAAAAGGGTTTGGCAAAAATAGGCATCAGCCTTCGCCGTGCACACACGAAAACGCACACTTCCAAAACCCCCCTCCACCCCTCACTCCTCTTGCAAAGTGTTACACGTCTGTGGGCATCTACATACCTTTAGTAGCTGCCATAATAGTTTCACCAGCATCACAGATGGACATTGGGTTACAAAGCGCAGGAGAACTAAAACAAATCCACAAAGTCCATTTGGACAAGCGCCGTTTTGTGACTGCGCCATACCGAACTCAGCGTGCACCTCCTGTCCCGTGCACACGCACGCACGGTCAATTCACTTCATAATCTGCTTTGCGCTGGACAGGGCGGTGATCTTAATGGCTTCTGCTTTTTATTCGTAACACTGGAGCTTATTCTATAATTGTACATTTAAATAAAAACATTAATTTTAATCCAGTATGCATAATTAAAAGCTATCCTGTCCACACAATGCTAGGACGTTTTCTTTCTTTTAAAAGGCCAAATCTAACGAGTGAAACAGAAGAGACAAGTTACTTTGGCTGCAAATAATTAAAAAATCTGGCTCAACATTCTGCTTGTACATTATGGTGTATAGTTTAGATACGTCCTTTAAAAGAAAAGACACCCCAGTCAGCTACCTCTTCCATAGTTATGTAGGAACAACAATACTCTTGGCTAGCAAAATGAGAAGAGCAAGATCTGTGTTTCCATCCGCTTGTTCCAAAGCCTCGAGAGCTTCCCGCGTGGTAAAGCCAGCGCTGAGGATCCGATCAACATCAGCTGCAGGGAAAGCAGGTGGTGGAGAAGCACCTGAGGTAGGTCCAGTATAGCCAGCTGGTGGGTTCAGCAGTGGTTCCTCACACCCACCCAACGGCCACGGACCTTCAGGAGCAGAACTGCTGCTTCTCCCAGGTGCTGCTGTGAACAGGCTCCGAGTATCTTGAGGTGCACCTCCATCCAAAGCAGGTGCAGAGGAAAGGGATGTGGTTTGCTCCAAAGTTGGACTAGTTGGACTCCGATAACCTTCTGCCAAAACCTCTGCCTGCTCAGAGCCCTGTTGCTGGTCAGATGTTGCTGCAGAATTCACCACAATCAAATCACTCTTACCTGAAAACTTCTGAATCTCTAAAGCACCTTCTCCAAGAGCAGACTGCATGTGACTGATAGACCCAGTGCTGATGTTTTCTATGCCAGAATCACAAGGCTGTTGCCCCTCTGCTCTTCCACCTTCAGACCTCGCCTCATAGAAGGAACAACTCTGTTCCTGGCTGGCTGGATCTGAGCCTTTCTGTTCATCTTCAGAAAGCTCCTTCTGCTGTGCTACTGGCTCTTTGTGAACCATTTCCAGCTGAGAGACTTCTTCAGAGGCAAGGATTTTACATTCTCCTTTCCGACTGATAATCAAGAGTTTGTGAAGCTCTTTCAAGGCTGATGCTAAAGAAAAACATGGCTCTTCTGAAGGTCTTCCTGGATCTGTGTCCAGCTGATGGATGCTGGAGGGGGAAGAGCTGTCTTCAGCCCCCAAATTAGACAACTTGTTACACTTTGCAGGAATTTCACTAGTGCTTTCAGACTGCGGCACATCACCGATGGAAAGTGGATCACTCAAGGAGGATGCAGACTTCAGCAACTCCACCTCCATGGAAAAGGCATCCACGTTCAGGTCAGATACACTTCTGTTCTCAGCCTGCTGCTTCTGCTCGCTTGCTGAGCTGTGCGCTTCAGCTACAGACTGCTCAACTACATCTATTTCCATGAAGGCTTCCGTATGCATACAGCTACAGGAGGCTGACACTTGGATACTCCCTTTTGGACAGGAATGACCTGCTTTCTCCTGTCTATCTCCTCTTGTTTCTGTAGGAGGATTTTCTGGCTGGCTGGCTTCTTCCACAACAGGTTTCTGAACCCCACCAACATGGCAAGGAGGTTCTGGGTCAGTTGTCTCAGTTTGCTCCTCCAGATGTTCCTTTTCTGGTTCTTTGCACATCTGATGGTCTACGGGAAGCTCACGCCTTTGCTCCTGTTCCGCCTGTTCTGAAGACAGACATGTATCTTTATTTTGCCCGTGCTTAGCAGCAGTGTCAGCCAAACTATTTTCTTTTGTCACTTCCAAAGGGTGTTCCTGACCGCGGTCTTGTTCTTTAGCGTTACATTCCTTTAGACTGTCAGCAATAAAGGTTTCTTCGAGTGTCTTCTGTGAAAGGCAAGCTGGATTGCAACAGGTTACCTCCCCGGTCTGGGGAGAAGGGTTGTTATTTGCCAAGGAAGCGTTATTGGAAAGATGCTGTAATAAGAGAGGATGTTCTTTTTCTGGGGTTATCTGGCATTCAGTTGAAGACTCAAAAGACTTGACGGCTCTAGGATCAATGGGCTCTGCAAGGCTAGATTTGGATGAGCAAATTGAAGCAGGGGCAGAGACAGAACGATCAAGTAATTGATTTGTGGGATTACAGATCTTGGAATTTAGTCCTGAAGACCGGACTGGATTTTGAAACCCATCAGAAGCTGGTAACGAGGGCATTTCCAGTGAGGTAGTTTCTTTGTCACTATTCTCTAACAGAAGACAGAAAGAAAGAAGTAGTTAGGACACAGGAGAACCACTGTTTTCACTATAGTATCTTATAAACCAATGGCTATAAATACCTGGTCTGTGGCCCACTCCAGCTGCAGTAAACACACACTACATGCATCAAGGCTTCTGACGTTCTGTTTGGATTAGGAAACAAACACACCAAACTTGTGTTAGCATTCAGAGCACACCACATGCATGGTTATAGTCCTGCGACCTCGCAGCTCCCCTCCCGACTGTCCATCAAGACAGCGTGCAAGCAGCAGGAGCTCCTCACGTTCACTGCCTTCCAGAAGGAGTTCTCCCTGGGAACTTCGTTACGTCAAGTCAAAAATAACCATTTAAAGGCTGTTCTGTACTATCTACGCTGCAGAGTGGTCTGTGGGTGATACTATACACTTGATAAAATATACGCAGCACAAGGCATGTGTCTAGCACCATACTGGTTTGTTCCCTGTATGGCTGAAGATATTCAGGAGGCACGTTTCAGGGAAATGAGAACTGAGATGGCAACACAATTCTTGGACTGTGCTCCCAGCAGCGCCATCACAGGCAAGAGAAGATGAGCAAACACCAGCTTGCTGCAAAAGGGAAGCATAAAGATCCTAGTGTGAAAGGTAGAAATCTCCAAAAGGAACTGGGAAGAGCAAAGCAAAGGAAGAGACAGCCAGAGTCAAACCCAGCTCACTGTTTCCTTCTCCACACAGAGAACGGATGAATTGCAGATCTCTATCAGTAGTACCAAACACTGGCTCTAGTTATCAGGCGAGATTAAATAAGTGAATTTATCTTGCTAATAGTCTAATCTTGCTAATGTATCAGCTCTCATGCTCTCCTTAAATCACTAACATGACCTTTTACTGTAAGAGTGCCTGTTCTTCCATTAAAGCCCTACTCTGTCCAGTGTCAGTTATCCAGATTTTGTGCTGCGTAATTTGTTGCATTAGTTCCCTTTTTCCCTTCACAGAGGCCTCCAAACTCAGTAGTCTTAAACATATACCACTGTTCTACCTTAAGTCTTTCTCTTTTTACAGATACCCAGGTGTACTGGGGGACAGCTAACCATGCTCACATGTACAGCCAGGATTTCCTTTAAGTTCCACAACATGGAAGAAATCTGCCTTTTTCACCTCAGCTACTTGTTTCTTTTATTCTCCATTAAATAAAAATGGTGCACTACATGCTGCGATAGCGCACCTCTGATACACTTTGGTATAAAATACAGCAGCTGTTGCGCAGAGCAATCCCTTCTGTTCGCTGCACATCTGGTCTTAATGCAGCTATGACAACTTGGTGATGCTGGAGTACTAAAAAGCCAGAATTATCCTGCAGATTTTCAGACTGCTCATCGTTCCTAAGGGTGGCAAAGAGGCATGTGACACAGGATACGGATGAAAAACTGAGGAATCTATTTCTACACAGTAGGATTACGTTCACGCTCTCTGCTCCCAGGCCAATCCTTTAGAGAGGAAGCAGAACTGTCTTTCGACTCAGTGGATCGGTAGTAAGGGTCTGATCAGTCAAACACATCAGGGATTTGCAGTCATTTAGACAGCAGAAGTAGCTGGTATTCTGCCAAGCACTCCTCAGCGTCATCCTTCCGAGACCCATTGTCATCCTCCTCCTGGGGTATCTACACGAGCTGAATCCCAGCCCCATCAAGGATATCGATCCACCTAACACCAAGAACAAACCCTTCTCCACAAAGTGCATCATCAGGGATAAATTCCTCTCTATATTGGGAAAAGCCTGAGTTGCATATGTGGTGGCAGTGCCTTTCTTGTATCGAGGCTGTCTGGATGAAAGCTGTGTATGGGGTAAACTACCTGAATACGCTTCCTCCTAAAGCAACTGTAGTTTTGCTGCCAGTTTTGTAAATCCTCCATAATCACCGAGTTTCCCGGTGGTGGTGGGAAGCACTGCATATTGGCAGAAAAGAGCAAGCTCTCGGACATAAATGAAGCAGACGTGGAGGATCTAGATCACAGTAAAACATACTAGGACTCCACTACCAACTCAGCTGCCTTGCTGTAGGTGTTGAAACACCAGCAAGTCAGCTGACAGAAATCATGAGGTTTGCTAAAGTGGGCTTCCGGGGATTAAATAAAGCTCAAGAATAATCCAGGTGCATTCAAAACAAGAACTTTAATAGCCTACAGATGTATGCAGTGATTTCTGTTGTACCATCTACCAGAAGGCACCAAAAATTCAAGCCGTTATGACAGAACGCAAGCCTTGCGGGGAGCTGAGCTTCTTTGGTCCTGCATTACATTCTCTCCCTCTCCAGTTTCCTGTTCTTTTACTTGGTTTTCCTGGTACCATCTAGCAGCAGCTAATAGTTTTGGAAGAGAGGAAGAGGGTATACGTTAATATTCTGACATCTTAGTATATAGCCTGTGCACCAGAGGCTTGCAATATGCCTAAGACTTAGACGCAATCAACCTAAACAAGACCTACCTTAGTTTTGTACACAGGTGTTCTACAAGCATTAAGTGAATATACACAAAACGAATTTCCCATTCTCATAGACCTTTTACATTCCTCTCGGGCTCAGCACCAATGGAAAACGGTAGACTGCTGATTAGTCTGAACAAAGCCACGTGGTCTTTAGAACTGTATTGGTACACAAACAGCTTTGATTTAAGTCATTTTAGGCACTTTTCATTTTAAAGCACTTGACTAAAATGCTTTTATTGTAAAGATTCACATATTTTGGGCCAAGAGCTTTGCTTTTTATTTGACCCTTTCAGCAGAGAACTAAGTCCAGCCAGCTGCGGTGTCTGCAAAGTCTCATCTGAAATGGAGAGATACTGCAAAAACCAACCGAAGGTTCATCAGGCTCAAAATTTTAACAGGGAAAGAACTAGTATTTACATCGGCACATTTTCTCTGCCAGGTTATGTGAAGAGACATGAGCCCAAGCTACCGAGTCCAACCTTTAGTGATGTCAAAACCTGTTAGGGGCAAGGTCAAATCTATGTTTGTGTTTCTCTATACTTGCTGCAGCTTCAGTTAATAAGCATTCAGATTTGGCTTTAGAAGTCAAACATGCAAACTGTTTCTTGCTGATTCATTAAAGCCAAGCCTTGCTCTCGAGATCTTTGCATCTCTGGAAAACTTGTATTCTTAGAATGGAAGAAAATTGGTCAAAGGGACCAATAAGTGCAGTCCCCTGCTCCCCTTAATGTAAACAACTTAGTTGTTTGCAAGTAAGTCACTGCTTACGCTTTGGACTATCAAGCAGCAACTGGGAAGCGTTAAAGAAAAATGTCAGTGCATTACAATTGGTTATATATATATGGTTAAATCTGGTTATCGCACTTCAATTTTAAATATGGGCATGCTAAGAGTCTTAAAAAATTAGCAATAAAAATGTTGAAGAAATCAACTTTATCAGCTTAAACATGACCCGGCAAAGAGTTTTGCATGCGTCTGGGACCAGAATCTTACTGCGTGCTTTCAGAGGAAAAATTAGCAGTAAAACTCAAAAGTCTCTACAAAACACTTGCATATAAAATGTTATCTTCAAAAATTTTGGAAAAGGCCTAAGGAATACATTTTGTGAGGTATTCACATCTTCACTGTAATAGTGGGAAAAAATAATGAAGCTTTCCTTTAGTCAAAAGTATATGCTGAAGTTAAGAGAGGAGTTAAACAGAAAATCTGAGTTTCACACAGTTTGGCTGAGCTATGGCTCAGCTTTCAGCTATTTTGGCATCTCCACTTAACTCAGTTTTGCAGCTACCAAAATCTTCCATAGCCCAGTCAGTCTGCATTTGTGCAGCTTATGGGTTCCAGAGGCACAGGGAACAAAACTACAGGGAGGGTGAAAATTCTCTTTGCAGATCACATTTAAGGCTGAGGATATACATTAGGATGTGAATTCAGCTGTTTCTTTTGAAATTTGGAGCAACAGTAATCTTCAGCAAGAGAAGTAATTCACCTTCCAAGAGCACAAGCACCATTCTAAGGAAAAAATGCTGAAATAGTACTATTTCTAAAAATTTTCATGAACCTTTGCCCAGAGATTTGTACAGTGCTACAGCTCCTCTATTTTTATATGCTGGAAGCCTCCACAAAGCTGTCCTTACACGAGGCTGCTAAAATATCACACAACTGAACCATGTCCCTGACCAGGCACTACAACTCAACCCAGGTGATCGGGTGCCAGAGACAACCGTTTATATCCACACCTTCGAAGGCCAAGAAAAGAGTGGGTAGGAAGTTGCAATGAGAGCACAAATTAAACAGCAAGCACCCCTGAATGCCTTCATGCAGACAAATTTTGCTGTACAGAAAGGAAGACAGAAGTGCAGTTAGAGGCCATGAGCAAGAATAAAGCCCCTTTCTCTCCACTGTTTACTCGCTGATGCTGCATTAGACTGCGTCTCCTAGGAGCTGAGAAGGGGGACTGCTGACAGACAGTCCGAGGCACAGCAAGAAAACTATGCAGATTCAATATTTCAACTGGGCTCCTCCTGGTACCTGCTTCCTCTACGGACTTCTGTATTGCTTCTGCTAGTTCCTGGTCTGCAATCTCCTCCGGCCGCACATCTTCCCGCCCGGCCCCGTAAGCCAGCCGGGCACACTCTGGGAGCTCGCCCTCCGGGAGGAAAGTGGTCTGTGAGCCAGTTGTGCCAATCACTAGTACATTCTTCTTGAGATCAATCGAACACTGTGAAAGAGCATTGAGACATCAGGGGCCTGCGTAAGAGCCAGTCAGTTTCCCGGAGAAAAAGGAGACACAAGGTTATACAATCCATTTCCAATGGGAACAGCTCACAGCAGCTAAGCACAGGCCAAGAGCATCAGCTATAAGCAAAGGGCCTTGTATGACTTCATTTGTAATAAATCATTCAGCTGGAAAGCTCTGAGAATCTCTGATCTGAGCAAAAAAATTCAGGGAGCAGCCAGATACTCTATAGCTATCCATGATGTACGTAGTATATTGTACTTCTTTCGTAACTGGCTGGAAGGTAATGCACCATCAACTCTCCCCAGAAAAATCCTAATAAATTCACAGGCAAGGCATTTACATTGCACTTAGCACCTAACTTGGAAGAGCCCGTAAATGTTTCAAAAGAGTTTTGGATACCTGATGCCTCTTCAGCATATCCAGTCCTAGAAGCATGTCCATGGGCTGCTCTTCAAGGATTGAGAAGGAGCACGCCAGGAAATCCCCTTCAATCTGGACCTGAGCTGAAAAGCAAGGGAGAGAAGTTACCACCTTGCAACACTGCAGCGCAACAAATCTACTTTCTGCTCTTCCATCTCCTGGGAAAAGTCTGCACAAGCCTGCTGGGCAAATCTGAAACCAGAGCTCTGACGTACTGTTTTGGTCACAGAAAGTCTAGCCCTGTGCAAGCTGCAGGGACTACCTAGGCCTGCCTTTGTCTCAAGAAGTTAATTATTTTAAAGGCTGACCTGCTCTAGAGCCTTAAGTACTGCTTATCTAACCCTCCAAGCTAGAGGAGCTGCGTACAGCTCATTAGAGCACAAGCCTAAGAAGCAACAACAGTGAAGAGAATCGATTTTTCAGACAATAAGGATAATCTTCTCTCATCCAGAAAACCTGCACAAGAGCACAGCCAGCCTTCTCTTCCCAAAGGAGTATGAATCACTCCACTATACTGGAACCCTTCCTGAGCAACTCACACTGCCCAACAGTCCCACCCCAAACAGGAAAGATCCTGCTATTTCACCTTAGCCCTGTTTTTTGCACCCAGAGTGAACACATCCTCTGAGCTGAGGACTCCATCACCTAAAAGTGTTAAGGTAATTCCATTAAAAAAGGATTAAATGAGACAGAAGCCAGACTACTGTGCCTGAGACAAACGAACATATTGCAGATGCACTTTTATTTTACTCTGCAGGAGTTTCTAACAATTACAGCATTAAACCAGATACTCCTTGGTGCCAAGACTGCAGGAAATGCAGCCAAACTGCCACTACAGCTGCCCCAAGAAGAATGGCAGTACTCACCTAAGTGCACTCTGCCAATTATTTTCTGCGTCCCTACACCTTTAGCAATGCCGGCCCACCGCCGATCTACCAGTCTCATAATGTTGCACCTTTCAGCACAAGCTTGGCTCATGATGGTCATCTGGGCACCTACCAGCAACAGAATTCATGTTAAATCCTGACAGCCATCACAAATTAAAATTCTCTCCTGGAAGGGCTTAAGATCTTGCACTCAGCAGCCGGGAAACCAACCCGCTTGCATCAGGCAACTGCATCAGGGCATGAAGGCTTCCTGTGAATCCCACTGAGTTGAATTGACTGTATACACACAAATCAGCACTGACAGTAAAGTATGTATTACTGTAGAGCTGGAATAACCCCAAGTACTTTCCCTTTAAGGCTGTGGATGGGAAGCACTGCATTAAAAGCATGTGAAATCCCCCATCTGTAAACTGAGATAAGGCACACATGTGGCAGTGCCCCTTCTGGCATCGGAGCCCCAGAAATTCTCACAGGAGCCTTGATCTGGGGTGTTCAAGCACTCACGTGTGCTGCTTCTCACAAGTTTGCTCTGTTCACCTTAAACAATGCCCAGGCTGCTTTCAGGTTTTAACTAGGTGCTTCAAAATCCTGTAATGCAGTGCTTTATTATGGAATTTTTGGGAAAAACTTCTGGAGCATTTACAGTCTCCCTCAGTGAAGGAGAGTGCAAAGAAAGAGATGAAAATGGGGGCAATTCACCTGAGTCAACAAAGGCTTTCACAGGATGTCCATTGACTTTGCAGTTAATATACAGCATCACCACCTGGCCAAAACTCTCGGGGGCCTCTTCCATTGCTATCGTCATATTTTCTTCAATGTTTTGTTGCCTGAATTTATCGGAGAAGAGAGAGAAAAATCAGACCTTCCATCAGCCAAACCTTATAAGCATCCCTCCAACTTACAAACAGATCTGGTAATCCCACCCGTTGCAGCTCACCTTACAAACAGCATGTTTAAAACACAACAAAGACTGCCTCATTAGCTAAACACAGGCTTCTTGGCAGAGGGATTGCTAGTAATGATCTTCGCTTAATCCAGAGACACCAAGTCGCTCCCTAGCAGCCATGAAGACTGCTCCTTCCAACACCTTGCCTAACTTGCACTCCAGCTCCTGACGACCTTTTGTTTGCAACAGAAAGCTGTCACCACACAGTTAATCTGGAAAACCTGTGAGCAAAAAACCTGTGTATTTATTAGTCACTCTAAAATAAAGCACTGAGGGCACACGATGAAGATGTTGCCAGTAGCTACAATGCTGGAATCCCACACAGGAGCTGAACATTAAAATCCTCCAACGTTTCCCTGGCATCTTTCCTTTTCCAGACATAGGAAGGGAGGGAGGGGAGCAAAACAGCAGCGAGAACACCACCATGAGCACAAGCCCTCGGTGCAAATTCAAGCCTACAGAAGAAACACTCTTCAGGAAGCCCATCACGGCCCCTACAGTCATCTTGGAAGTGACGGGTATCCGTAGCGACTGCATCCAAAATAGCTTTATCTACCAAAATGGGAAAAGGGCTTCCAATTTTGATGCCATTTCATTTTTCCTCCTCAGTAGGGGAAGGGAAAAACCCCCAAGCTCCTCTCTTATCCATCTTCTGCACTGTGGTAGCCTTCCCACAACAAGATGGGTAGACATGGTTTCTTGGTGGGGGAGGAAAATGGCTAACGGCATCCAAGACCTGGCTTACTTGGGAGCTAAAGTACCCTGCTGCCCTACTGCCAGTCTGTCCCGTTTCACGTACTTGTGAAACAAAGAGCCACACATTGTTCTGCCTTTATTATTTAAGCTTAAATCAGACATGCAGTGGTTAATCTTCAGTTTCAGTTCTCTTGTCAAATCTATTATTCTGTTTTCTCTGTGCTCTCTCCACTGGAAGGACAGAGACGTGTGTCAAAAAATACGATGCTTGTAATAGCTTCCAGTCAATCTTTGGCAGAGCACATCTAATTAAGCAAGGAGTTCAGAGAAACTAAGTGGCGTGTGAAATCTGGGGACTGCTAGATGCCCAGACTGTTCCCTAACAGCTGCACAGCCTTGGGCACATCACCTTTATCTGTCCCCTCATCTATGGAAGAAGGAAAGCGTTCCTGTGCCTCTGAGCAATGTTTTGCTATCTACAAACGTGTATCTTTCTGCATTGCTAAGCTAAGCATTTATCCAGCACCAACACTGTCAGTCATAATGCAAGAATGACTCTTACCACAAATGAATTGTGGTTATGACCAGCTATGAGCCTGTATCAGAAAGACATTTTGTTATTGGGGAAAAAACCACCAGTCATGTTCTGACTCAAGGATTTCTCACCAGATTTAGAGAAATCAAGCCTCAGCCCAACGCAATTACATTTGGAAGACAGCAAGAGGGAGCGAGTGCTAATGAGCAGAACATATTTCTATAGAACATCTCTTCTGACAGAAGTGATGTTCAGAGTCTGGAATTCACCAGAGAGGCAAAACAATTAGCAGTACGTGAAACCAAATCTCAAAGGCAGCTGGGAGAAATGACACCACGTTGCTGTGCAGAGAGCTCAGCTTAGAGACTAGCACAGGTCCAGCTCTCCAGTTCAAAACACGTCCGAGGCACCCAAGTACCACCTCTCGAGGATCTTGGCTAAGAGCTTTCCACAACTGCTCTTGCTTCAGAGTGGACCAGCTTAGACAGCTCTGGGACATCACACGCATGGACAGCGGTGCTGCCACCTCGTGATCTGTGCTCAGCTGGATACATCTAAAGCATGGGGTGCACCTACACGTTGCTGAATCCCAACCTTCCCACGTGCAAAGGTGGCTCAGAGCATCGCCCTGCAAGCAAATGTGTGTCTTAAGGCAAGATCTAAACACACTCCTTGCATCCTCCAAGGAAAAAGCACCATGGATGGAAGCACCCTGTGGAAAAAAGAGCCGTGAAGACCTCCAAAGCCTGCAAGTGACTTTGGTTTGCTACCTTATGTCTTCTTCTATCTTGGCCTGTGCCTCAAGATCAAAAGGGTCAGCTGAATAGAGTCGGATCCTCTCCTGCTCCCGCCGGGCTCGGTCCTGCTGTTGCTCCAGCAACACCCTGGTGAATTTCTCTGCAGTGACAAGGAGAAACAGAAATGGTTTTTACTGGAAACTACTCTTACAAGTCAAGTTCTGGCACAGCAAACTCTTCTTTTTATGCCAGCATGCACTCAGGGGTAGACTCAGCAGCACAGGCAAAAAAGGCTTTCTCTGAAGGCAGAAGGGATGGACCTCAAAGGATTGGTGGCAAACTTGGGAACCCACTGAGATGAAAAGCAACTGGACAGAGCTCTTTCTCCTCGTCTCTGCTACCCAAACTCAGCACAATCAAACTCAATTTCTTTGCACGTACATTTTCATATGGAAGAAAAATGGAAAAAACATGAAGACAACAATATTTAAAACAAAGAGCTGCCATTAAAACAGGAATTCATTCTTCTATTGCAGCAAGAATTGCCTACGCAATACTTCAAAAAAACCAGCTGCAAGAACAGCAGATAAATGAGACCCAAAGCAGAAATCTGGACTACAGAACCTGCACAATTCAAACAAGAAGCTTGAGTGCACATGTATTTTGAAAAAGCTTCAGACAGGGCTAGAAGCGAGATTTCATAGCTCTCAGTGAGATGCCCCATCTACAAGAACAGCTTGCAAAATCTATCACGTTTTACACTCAGCAATCCCTGGAAAAATAACAGCCTGTAGATCCAGCAAAGAGCAAACGCAAAATTGTAAGACATAAAAAGGCTAACAACAAAACTTGCTTTAAACCCAAGCAACATAGGCAAAGACAGAGACATTATAATCCCTGAAGGCGAATACCTACCACTGAAATCAAGAGGTCCTAGGTGGGACACCTGCTTCACAAAGTCTAGCTGCATGTTTTAAGGACACAGATTTTAGATCCCCACTTTTTGGATGGCTTCTGTCTAATTTTTACTGCTTGGATGTGATCACGTACGTTCCCAAAAGGACTTGGCAATAAATTAAGTTCTGTAAACACAGAAGGTTGTGGGTTTGCTTCCAGAAATGCAGTTCCCATGAAGAAGCTCTCTGGCTCAAAGGCTGTTGTTATATATTCAGGAAGGCATTGGGTATTTTCTTGTTTTTGTTTTTTTTTTAAATTAGGCTTCTGTACAGCAGGTGCCTTCTAAAGTGCTTGCTGTGCATCCAGCACAGTCATGTGGCATGTATCTATGCATATATTTGGGCATCAGAGCCAGAGCTGAACTGGATCTGTGCCCAAATACTGACACAGTAGCAGTACAGAATGATGAGAGCATAACCAGATCAAACCACTTCCTTCTGACAGCCCACTGCGGCGATTTGGGACTAAAAACGCACGTCTGATTCAAAGTTTAATGTGCACAACAAGACAAGACAGATCAGCAGATAAGCCAGTTCTGGGTGTCTTGGGCTTAACCTCTCCTTTTCTGTGCCAAGAGCAGCACAACTTCTCAAGGTGATGGGAAAAACTCCTGCACTACGGACACAGCACTTACGAGAAGTGTGAAGAAGCTTGAGAGCACAAAGGACGTGGTTTTAAGTCTGGATATGAACTAAAGTCAGAATTAAAAAATGAAATAAGCTGACAACATCCATGCAAGTTCCTTTCTAGCTTCCTTTGACCGAGAGAAATCACTAGGATGTAACCTTGAAAGAGGAAAAAAAGTCTCCTGCTAGAAGCTCCTCCTCTTCATTCATTTCCCCAAACTCAACAGGATTTATTTCCTAACAAAACATCTTGCACAGGTTTAGAAGCACATCTTCTGATGCCCAAAATACCACTGTTTTCATCCTGAAAGGACACTAGAGTTCAAAGTTTTCATCACATGAAGAATGAGGGACCAACATCAGCTACTCACCTTCAGAGGAAGTGAAGGACATGACACTAGGCTTCAACTGTGCCCAAAATACATGAACACTTTCAAGATTAACAGAAACCTAAACATTTATGACTTATGACATTAGACACTATTTGCTTGTTTCTTTTCCTCTCCCTTTCTGACATCCACTTCCATAGCAGCTAATCATTATGGACAGAGTTCGTTTTATAGTGTACTGCTCTCTACTGAGGTCTCAGTGGGTTCTGGGATGCAGCAAACGCAACACCATTACTGGAAAATGTGCATTCGGAGAGTCTTGGCATAAAAATCGGGAGCTGAACCACTTGTGTTCCCAGAAACTCGACTTATCTGTGCATCTGATATTTCAAAGTAGGGGATAGAGGATATTAAAGAAGGTAAGCAGGAGAAATACACCCAACTCGCCAGAAACGGTCTTGTTAGAAGGAGAGGTACTCTGCCTTGGGTACTCCCAACTGGCACCTTTTATCAGCATCATCAATTAGTTGGCAGCGAACATCCCAGCTAGTTAAAAACCTTTTATTAGAACTGAGCTCAGACAGACTTAAAACCACCTCCCACAGATTAAAACCCCAACTTACCAAGGTCTCCACTGAGCAACGCTTCTGCCAAGGGTGGATTGCGCTCCTTCAGCAGGGACAGCTCGTGGGGATTCGCAAGCAACATCTCCCGTAGCAGCGCCGGATTGTCCAAACCCTGAGGGAACGAAGGTGCATCAGGAGGTGACGGGCGAAGACGTTGTGCTGGTGGCTGGTGTTGCTGAGTGGATGTCCCAGGAACTGCGATGCTGCTGAAGTCTATCCTCGGCAGACCTTGAGGGAAAAAGAGGTCAGAGGTGTTGGCACTTCAAGTTTACAATTCTGCTTGAAAAACACAGTGGAAAAACTGTGGGAAGGATGAGCCGCTCTTAATGCTACAGCATTAGACCGGATTCTGTGAATAGCAATTTGTGTCGGAAGCACGGCCACGTACTCGGGTTACTGGGTTAGGAATGCTAGCACGTCTTTATGTAACTGGTCTAGCCTTCTATCTGGCCCATTTTTTTATCCCTTGAAATGCACTTACTGAATCACAGACTAGTTATTTCCAGCTTCACAAATGTGAATACCGCACGGAAAGATCGCAAGGCTAAACCCAATGTCTCTAAGGCACTTCTGAATCTCTCGGATTAAAAAAAAAAGCAGGGGAGAAAAAAAAAAGTAACATTTCTGCAGACCTGCATTGCAGGTACCCATCCTCCAGCTGAGGCAGGAGGATGAAGACCTCAAGCAATGCTCCCACACCCTTCTCAGCCAGCAGTACCTTTTTTTCCAGTGATATTTTATGATGGGGATTTGCTAGGAATTGCTGCAGAAGGCAGGACAGAGGAGCAGGGCTCCACTCAGACGTTATCGGAGGAGTCTTTCACACATATGCACAGTTGCTTAACTGGGTTTGTCAAGACATGGCTTCTCTGGGTATTTGTCACAGCGCAGATTCAGAGCATTGATACAGCCTTTTAATGTGTCTGAGCCGCACAGACTGCATATTACTGTGCCATTACTCCAAGCGGGAAGGGAACCAGCAGTTGTATGAAAATTCACACACCTTTACAAAAACTGCTGTTCTGAACCAGTTACCTTTGTTGCTTTCTCTGTATTTCCCAAAAATAACAGTAAAACAGTATTCACTTCCTCAGAATTAAAACCCCCATTACATAACAAGCCCTTTAGCCAATTTTAAAAGCCCCCTGCCTCATCCCTAGCTGCCCTCCCTTCCTAAGTATTTTGCCTAGCAAGGTACTAAAGGAGACTGACAAGAGATGGAGTCGGTGTTTGATAAATATTGAGATCTTTGCACACTCAGAACAGAAGTTAGCACAAATCCTTTCTCACCTGGGAAACGGATGGAGGGCCGTGGCTCTACGGTCTCCTTCTGTCGCAAAATCACCACGTCCCCGTCTTTCAAGCCATAGGAGGCCAAAGATCTGTTGTTGTCAGTTAGAGGCTGCTCCGCATAGACTATCTGTTCATGGAGAGAGTGCAATGAAAAACACCATGCGTGACAAAGCAGACAACATCTTGCTTTTAATTTTTCTTTTTTTAGGAAAGCGTTCCAGTAAATCTTCTGGACAAATCTCAAGCTTCAGAAGGGAAAGTGTGCAATTCTCACCACAGGCATGGGCCGGCCCTGCCAAAGCACCTCTACCTCAGGCACAGGAAGACCTCACTCAACCAGTAAGTGGCTGGACAACAACATGGAGTTGGGCTTACCGAAACCCAGCAATGGTTTCTTGAAACCCAGCATCTCGGAGAAGGGCTGATCTCTCCTAATTAGAGGCCAAGATTATTAAAGGAAAGCAAGCCTTGCACCAAGGCTCTTTGCCACACATTTCCAAAATCCAATCTCTACGATTACACACGTCACGGACAACTTCTACAGCGTTACCTCCCCCCCAAGTCAGCACCTATTGACCAAGCACTGACTGCACACGTGCAGGCAGCATCGATCAGGGTAGATCCATGGATGATCCAGTCCCATATCTATGATCTCTGCCTTTTCCCACACCATGGTTCCCCAGAATAACCAGTTTTACAGGGACCTCAACAATTAGCTCAGTGATTTCCAGTTTACTTCAGTGATGAAACTTGAAGGTTCAGCACCCAAAGACACCACTCCCAAGACTCCGGTCAGTCCATGGCAGGGTATTAACTTCTTTTAACCATAAAACACAGTCACATCATTTTCTATTACGATAATCTGACTTAACAAGGGTTCTGCAGATTAAACATAAAAACGTATTGAGATAAAAATGAATAATCACCACAGGAACATTTCTATTAACATTAGATCTGTAATACCTACAAGATGTCCTAAATTACAAGGAAGCAAGAAAAATAAAATAAAGACGTGCTTTACAGGAACAAAAGTTCCCAGAAATGGTATCTGATAAACTTTAAGGTTTCTATGCCTTCATTGGAGTGCAATGAGACTATGCAGATGGGTTCAACAACCTCCTACCCCTGGCAGGAGTCCAAAGCATGAAGCACTGGAGAACTTGGCCTAAACCCCTCGGGCATACGATCGAATTTCACGTTTACCACCCCGTCTAGCAAGACCGCATCTCTCTGGGTCTGGAAAAAGCTGGTTCAGCAGCAACAGGTTTGCCGCAGGTCGGGACTGGCAGAGCCGCGTGGGAGAAGCTTTCGCAGTCCTTGCGTGGATGGGCTACGGCTCTACCCAATGCTATCGCAAGTAGCAGATCCAAATAAACCCCAAACACAATTACTATGCGTCTTAAGGTCTGGAAGATGTTACAGACTTCCACTGCTTTACTCCAGCAACTCGGAAATATTACACAGAATCTTGCTAATGCATTCTAACAGTGGAGATGCATCGTCAGCAGTGGTGCCAAAGTAAGATAAGACAGAAAAAGCAAAAATAACAAGAACCACGTACAATAGCAATCAGAGCCATCAGAATTAGAGAAACACACACAATTAGAAACAAGCACGAGCTTCCTACCTTCTCATTAACGACACACTTCACAGCCTCAGCAGTATTGCACCAGACTGGGTCCCTTCCAAAGCAAACACAGGTCCGTTTGCAAGCTATATTAAGGCGTGCGGTCTCTACTCTGATGGTTTGCAAGACGTTACTGGCATAATTAAGGTTAGCTTGTGATGGAAAGAGTCCCAGCGCATCCTCTCATGTTACTGGGCGCGTCCCACCCGGCCTAACTCAGTGATGCCGCTGTCCACAGAGAAAGCAAGCTTGTAATAAATCCCAGCTGCACGCGCAAATCTTAAATGGCAGTTTCCCTGCGCAGACGCTCTGGAAGAGACAAGTTAATCAGTTTAAGTGAGGTTTTACCTCTGTCATCTTGCTGGGATTGGATTTATGAGCATTCGGCCTTAACACCTCAGACGATGAATTAAGCGCCTGGCTCTCACTCTACATCCATTATCAGCACGGCTTAATACGCTTTTGACCCATTCTGCTCTGCTGTTAAAACAAACTGATTTAATTTTGCTGCATTTTCATTATCTGGTTTGTAGCATATTTTTGTAGGCTGGCCAGGCACTGGACATGGACTCTTCTGGAGGTGACGTGGGCAGGGATGCAGGCACCGTTACTGCACGATGGTTGGATTTTGCATGATGCCATAGGGTAGAACCTCCTCATGGAGCAAGGAACCCCAGTCAAGAGTGCTAGATAGCACCAGCAATCGTAAATCAATCCAAACTCAGAAGCTGTTATATCTTCCTGTGCACGGCCACGCACAACCAAGGACAGGAGATGCACGGCGTGTAAAGAGAAATGAAGGAAATAAATGGTGCTGCCAGAAGAACGCAGTTCTGCTGAGAGCCTCCCTGTCCCCTCTCCAGAAAAGCCACCACCTCGATGCGTGAAGGAAACCTCAGTGAGCTGAATTATTTCCCCTCTCCTCGCCCAGCTCCTCTTATCACCACAGCCCGCCAGCAGCCGTCGCCGTTATCTCATGTCGCCCTCTCCGCCTTGTGAACGTAACCATCCCTTGGAAACCTCGCAGCCCCCTGCTCGCCTCCACCCCAAACTGCAGCACCAGGAATTAATTTCATGAAACAGCAGAGAGCAAGACTGGGATTAACCCTCCTCCACATGCAGCCATGGTTTACTCCACCCTGCACAATCATTACTATTAAATTCATCCTCTCTTTTGTGCCAACATGACATCTTTAACACAATGTATGCCTTGGTTACGGAAAAACATCAGTAAACCACCAAGTTTGGCAAATGTAATACTGCCTATTTGTGGAGGATGGTTTAAGCATACAAAATCCTTCTATGCAACAAGCTGCTTCACTGATAGCTTGTATTCTTATAACTTTCTTCCCACTGAAGGTCCTCAAACTACTTCACAAACGCTGGGCAGAAACAGTAGAAAAAGGAACAATAAGTACACAGCTAGAAAACACAAAAAGAAATGAAGCAAAATGATGCATAAACGGCAGATGGGTGAGCAGAAGGAAAGCAGAGGTGGCTACAAAAAGCACAGCACTGATCCCTGTTACCTGAAGCTGACATAATCACAAAGCTCCACAGCAGTTTAACTGCAAAGGCAGGGAACTCCCAGGAAAACATAAGCAGAAAAGTCCGTGACCCCTCATGATCCTAAAATAGACCCAGAGCTGGTGGGTTACTGTGATGCAAGGGGGACAAAGCTGACAACAAGGAGTTCATGCTCCACGTGCCCAGAGATATTGAAGCCACTGTGTGCTCATGGCGTCCAACGCATAGAGGCTGTCCCCATTACTGGCTGCAAATTTGGGTGCCTCGCTGGTGGCTGTGATGGAGACATGGGGTGTTTGCTGGAGTGTAGCAGACAGGAACCTTTATATGAAGTGGTTTCTCTCTTTCTACCTACCAAAAATCAAGTTTTTCCCCCTAAAGGAAAATCCACCTCATCTTCATTTTCTACCCCTGCTTTGGAGACTGCTTCCCACTCAAAACCAACCTCTCACCCCAAAATAAAAGGCTCGCCGAAGGCAGAGGTAAAGCAAAATGCCGCGGGTGAAGCGTCAGGAACCTGCTCAGTGAGGGAACACGTCCACCTCAAGGGCTGCCAGTTCAGCAGTTCTTCCATTGCTGACTAATATTTGCTTGACTGGAAAAATACTTTATTAATTTACACTCGGAAACGGCTCAGGAAGCAAAAGTGATCGCCACAAAACTCCTCAAACTCTGCCAGAGGTGGCCAGCACCCTAAGAAAAGGAGCTGACATTGCCCTGTCCAGCAACACTTCACCCCTGCTGAAAACCAGGTAGAAATCGCACAGCAAAAAAAACAAAAGCAGGACGGAACCCAGAACACTGAGAAAACCCCAGATGGACAGACAGACGGACGAGAGCCACCCCCACACCACAGCCTGCCTCGTGTTTTGGCATGCTCACGATGATCGAGCCCCGAATTTGGGCCGGAGGGGGATCTTCGGTGAGGGAAAGCAAGCAGACACAATGTTCGGTCCCCGTGCCCATATGGAAAAAAAAAAAAGAGGGAGGAAAAAGCCTCAATCTGCCTTTTCTGCCTCAGAACCGGGCAGGAATTTGATATGGTTAATAAACCCTTTTCTGAACATTTCAGCCTCATTCCCTGTGGTTTGAGGAGACCACGGGCCACCACCTTCCCCGCTCTCCGGCTCCCATTCCTCCCACTCCAAATCTTTCCCCGTTTAAACACGGAATTCCTCTGAAAACTCAATAAACCCCTCCCTTTTCCCCCTCCCCTTCAGCTCCACCGCGGGAGGAGACCGAGCCTTTCCCGGAGGGACCCCGGTAAGACATCGAGTCATCGGGGACCCGGAGTCCTCTCCGGAGAGGAAGAGGAGGATTTTAAGGGAAAAAACGACGAGTTTCTCCACAAAACCCGAAAGTTCGGCGCGGGGAGGGCCAACCCAAATAACCCCCGAACTCTGTGATCCCGGCGGGGCGGAGGCCCCGGGGGCTGAAGAGGGGACACGGGGACACACACACACACGCACGCATGCAGCCGATCCCAGCCCAGGGGACCCCCACCCCGGGGGTGAGGGGAGGGGAACGACCGGGCCCTTCCCCGGTCCTCGGGGCGAGGGGGGAGCCGGTCGGCGGGCAGGGCCTGACCTGGCTCTCGGCCGCCGGGATACCGGACTCCAGCTCGCAGAGAGCTCGGAAGTTTTGCAGTTCGAAGTCGGCGTCCACCTGGAGGGAGAAGGTGAGCTCGCTGCGGTCGCGGCGCAGGCAGAACACGGTGAGCAGCATGGCCGACCCGCCGCTGCCGCCGCCGCCGCC
>NW_010972992.1:1415401-1450735 GCF_000737465.1 Haliaeetus leucocephalus | reverse complement strand
GGGGGGGGGCGGGGGAAGCGCCCCCCTCTCCCTGCGACGGCACGTGGGAGGGGCCTGTGCCCCGGCGGGGGGGGCTCCGCACCCCAAATGTTGACACACACCCCCGCCCCCACCCCCTTATTCATCCCTTGTATTCATCGCTGGCTGCTAGCGCCCCTCGCCCTGCAGCATGGCAGGGACGGAGGAAAGCCCAGGGCCATTTCCCCCTCTTCCACCCCAAAACAGCCCCGGCGCACCCCAAAAACTGCTCGCTCTGTCCCCCACCCCTTCGGCTCCTCCGCTGCGCCCTGGTTTTCTTGGGATCACATCTTCTGGCTGCTTTTTCCTCCCCAGACCCCTCCGTGTGCATTTTGGGGTGCTCCAAGGCCCTCGGTGAGTCCTTAGGGGTGTCCCTGCACCCACCCGTTTGCATTTTGGGGCACAGGGTGGCTTTTAGGGTGCCCCGACTTCCTCAGTGTGCCTTTGGAGACATCCCGGACTCCTCGGTGTGCTTTTTGGGGCGCCCCAAGCCCCTCCGCACGGCCCAGACTCCCCCCTTTTGTCTCTCAGCCCCGTCCGACCGTTCCCTCGCAGCCCACCCCACAGAACAGCCCGAGCTGGCGAGGGAGATGCGGGGACACGTCCCTCAGGTGCCACCTGTGAGTCCAGGGACGCGGGTGAAAGCCCCACGCGGTGAATTCACTTCTTTCAACCCAGGGCGAGAGGAACGAGACTTTATTTTGAAAATGGAATTCATCTCAAATCGAAATCATTCCACCGTGGGGGGAAACAAACATGGCGAACTTGTCAAGGGAAAACACCAGAGGTGTCACGGTTCCGGCTCTGCAGACACTTCGGCAACAGATTTCCCCCCAAAATTTCATTTTCTTTCCTATTAATCCCTCTTCCACGTGTAAAAATAAAAAAGACCAAACGCAAATCCACAGCGTGTCTGGCACCTACCAGTTCTCGCATGGTTACCAACAAGGGTCCCGAGCACTGCCCATCCCTGCCTGGCGCTGGGGAAAAGGCTCTTCCTCCCACAGGGAGCTCAGTCGGATTTCTCCTTCTCCTTCATGTGCAGGAAGACGATGCTGAACATGAAGAGGCCAACCATCATGGAGAAGGCGCCGGCGTAGTATGGGTACGCCGAGGGGATGAAACGTTCATACTGCGTGTGCTGGAGAGGACGGACAGACACCTTGGAGGGGAGAGAGCGGCCCTGTGAGTCTGGCAGCCCCGGCACCCTTCCCTCTCCGGCGATTAATTCCCACTGCGCTTACCTGGGTGGAGGAGTAGAGGTGGGTATAACCCAACCGGTTGTAATCCACTTTAAACTGAAACACTCCGTAGACGTCCGGCAGCTTGAACCGCACGCTGTATTTGCCACCTGAGAAAAGAGATGGCGGTGACGTTCGCAACAACGCTGCCAGGCTGAGCGGCAAAAACACCCGCCCAACGTGGTGCCAGGGTGGCGAGGGAAACCCACCGTTCCTCTTCAGGAAGGTCCGCACAAAGGGATCGATGCGGACGAACTCCAGCTGAATATCGTCTCCGTCGAAGGGGACCCACTTGCCATCAGAAAGCTTTTCGATTACGATGCTGTACTCCTGGAAGGAACCCACAACGTGTGAAGTTAATGAGTGATACCTGAAAATGAACGTCGACCCGTACCCAGTTCAAATTTTCCCCAAGTTCCTTTTTCAGCTCCCACGTCCCCTCCTGCCTGCACCGCAGGCCCCAAGCAGGCAGCCTTACCACGAGATCGGTGACAGTGTAGGCGTGGGGAGGTGCAAGTTCCCCCACGCGGTGGTGGGACACCGCGCCAACGCGCAGCACTCCCTCCTCCTTGAACACCCAGCGGGACAAGGCAACAGCCAGCTCGTAATTACCCGTCTGCGAGTACCTACAGACAAAGGAAGGCTGAGAAAGCATGGCGGCCATGCCAAAAAAAGACACCACATGCCAAAACCCAAACCGTTAATAGATGTGAAAGCAACAAAGAGCTAACTGGGGTTAAAGGAGGGAATTGCTTCCCAAAGCGCTTTGCTCCACAAGGCCAAAGGAATGCATCACCCACAATTTAATTCAAGCTTTCTCCCGTTTCCCGTAACATGGGTATTTGTTGCCTGTTTCCCAGGACTTTCTTGACCAAACAGCTCCCCACATATTCCTCAGCCAGGAATGCCAGGAAGCCAACGTACCTCTTGGAGCCAGGGGCAGCTTTCTGCACAGCGGAATTGAAGAAGGCATCGCTAAAGAAATCCAAGGAGCCACTGAAAACAACACGGGCGTTGTTCCGGGCTTGGAGTCCCGCGATCAGCAGGGTGTTCTTCCCGACCGCATGCGGGTACTGAAAAGGAACGCATTTAGAAGAGCGTTTAACCCATTTAGGGATGATTAAAGAAGAGTTAACATCTGGTTTGCTGAGGGGTGGAACAGTCTGACTGTAGCCAGCACAGCCTGCCATTAAGTAGAAGCCAAGAAGCTCAGAATAACCAGTAACAGGATTCACGGCTTCTGCCCTCTCCGACGGGAATGAAACCAGGAGATATGCTTTGATCTAGGCTGACCTTTCTTCCAAAGCATCCCTCACACTGGACGTTTTCTCACCAACGAAAAGCAAAGAGGAGGATTCCCAGGGCAATGTCAGAAAGCAGGCGACAGCCTGACCCTTTCAAAATCCACCAGATTAAACACTCCAGCTTTTGTTCCCCGCAAGGTGCCGATATTTGAGGGACTTCATTGTAGTAGTGTAGCCCAAAAGAGAAGAACAAGTAATGGACCATACCTGAGTAATAGGCTTATCTGGGAAGAAGGAGTAAGAGGTAGAAGAACCAGTCAGGATATCCAGCACCAGCGGGTTGTCAGGATCAGCCACCATCCTTGCAGGGAGAGGCACAGTGAGCAGCACAAAGACCCCCAGGTCCCCCCACACCCAGAGGAACACGCAGGAACCTCCTCACTCTTTGGATGTGGCAAGACAACCGCAGAGCTTGCACACACCAAGAAATGAAGTATTTCCTCAAGATAAAAAGTCAAGCTTCACTAATTTATGTTAAGAATCATTCCTAAGTCAACAACTAAGCTGCTTTGAAGATTTTTCTTTTTATTGTTATCTGAAATCAAGAGACATTGCTCACATTAAGAGTCACAGCCCCTAACCCTATGCTTACCTCACAGCACCACCAGTATTTTTGCTCCGCTTCCCCAACAACAGCTACCTCACCCCCCTTCCCATGCCGCGCTGCAGGTCACTTACCCAACTCCTCGGAAAAGGATGGGGTTCAGTGCCGCTTTCCCCACAATGGTGGGGGCCTTCAGGAGATTTTCAGCATCTGCAACTATGAGCGTGTGCTGGGAGAAAGGACAGAAATGGGCGTGAACGCGCTGTAGGGGCAGATGGGTTGATGTTTGTTAGGTTCTATCGGCAAGTAACAGCTTCTCTTGTTATCTGAAAGTTAACTTTGTTTTTACAGACGATTAGAACTGAGCAGCTGTCGGATGAATGTTACTATTCAATTAAAAAAGAAAAAAAACAGCATTTTTTTTGTGTAATTATGATCAAATTAAATTAACAGTGATACATAAGGAAATGTAAACCACCTTTTGATAAAGATAGCAATACCTACAGTATTTTACTGTCCCATATTTAGCAACTCTCATCCTTAAACTAGGACAATGTCCATGTACTACTTCAACGGTTTAGTTTCAATAAAATTTAGCAGAACGGATTTAGTTCAGACCTTAATATAGGTTTTTATTCTAAAGTACGGGGTGAAACTAGGGGGAAAAAAAAAAAATCATAGAAACATGTACATTTCTGTACTGATCTCTGGGACTGAAAATCTCCCTTCCCACATCCAAAGCATCGCACTCAGTGCCTGACGGGCTTCACCTGCCGGCAAAATTCCGACACACACAACACGCTTTGGCGTGGTTCAAAGCCACCATTAATTGTGGTGTGACTGCTGGAGACACAGTGGCAATCTGAAACTACTCAGGGCGGTGGAAAGATCAAACCCAGGAAATTCAGAAAGATGGATTTGAGGGCAGAGACCCCAAACACGCAGAGCTTTGCAGTGTTATGTCACACTATCAAGCAGAACTATTTTTGACTTTCTTGGGAAGAAGCTGAGAAAACAGAGAATGGATGGAGGAAAAAAGGGAAAACAAGGACAGAAGATTCACATCCAAACCTTTACACCTAAGTACACATTAATAAAACCCAAAACGTGCCGATAGATCCATTTACCTGGCCGGGGTCGGATATATCGTAGTTGTGATGGTCGATGACAGCTGTCCTTTCCTCATCAAACTCGATCCCGCACTCACTGCCCAGCTCTCGCAGCGGGTCGCCTGGAAGACAAAACGGATTCTCGGTTACACGGTGCATTCAGGACACAATGCCAGTCTCAGCACCCAAAATAAAAAGTTCAGCTTAGAGTCACGTGTTTGGCACTCCACGAGCCAAAGCCTGAGGAGCAACACAACCTCCCCCAGCTAAATTCCTATTCAAAATGTCAATAAACGTTATTTACCACCCATTTCCTTACAGTACAAACTTTGAAGTTCCCAATGAGAAACTGCGTTTTCTCACCAGTTTTGTTGCAGGAACTCAGAGAAGGACGAATAAACTATTTGCTCATTGCAGAGTGTAAGCAGTGTAGGTGCTGCCTACAAGGTTTCAGCCACAAGAAGTGGCTGAAACACGCCAATTTGCTCTGACAAGTGTTTGTACTTACCGATGTCTGAGCTGGCGGCAACGAGGACGCTGCCGCCTCCATCGATGAAAGCGGTGATGGTCTCCACGTTGATGTTTCCACCAAAATCTGAAAGTGCATGCCAGAAATTCATGACTAGTTCACAGAAATAATACCATGGCAGAATTAAACCACAGCAAGACACCAATTAATTTCTATTGTAGCTGTAAGAACCACCATTAAGGGCCTGGATGTATCTGCAGTTTGCCACCAGGTACAAGATGCAAAGGATAACATCCAAAGAGCGAGATTTAATTAAAGTTCACAAAACAGTTAGAAATCCCCTTCCAAAAATGCCACCAAGCTACAAAAGTGCTTGAGTTTCCCCCTCCCGTATTTACCTTCTATGGATGGTGAGAAGATGATCAAGTTGTCATACAGAAATTCTCCATATTTTATCAGGGACAGGCCAGCATCATCCGCTGTGCGGAAAGTGAGATCGAAGCCCCTGTCTGCAGCCGCAAGACAAAATTGACAACTTTTGCACCTCACAAAATTGACACATTGTAGCAGCAAACCAGCATCAAGATCCTGAGTTTTACTTCCCCCATAAACAGCTGTGTTTTGGAAAAAAGTGGCTCAGGAGCTTTCTGGGAGCACCACTGGGGTGTTCCCACGTAAAACCAAGGGGTATCAATCCCCTGAAAAAACCCTTTGTTGCAAAGATGCCCCACTGACACCCATCAAGTGCGGACCAATGCTGCAGGGGACCCGAAACACAGGCACAGCTGGGGAAACAACCCCCATCTCCTCCCTCGGTCTGACCAGGGGGCCCCAAATACCTGCCTCTCCCCCAGGAACCCCCAATCTCCTCCCTCAGTCTGACCAGGGGACCCCAACTCCCCCCCCCCCCCCTCTCCCAGATGACCCCAATCTCCTTCTTCAGCCCAACCAGGGCACCCCAACCGCCCCCCTCGCCCCCAGGTGACTCCAACCTCCTCCGTCAGACCGGCCAGTGGGACCCCAAAGACCCCCGTTACCCCCCAGTCTCCTCCCTCAGCCTCACCAGGGGACCCCAGCCGCGCCCCCCTCAGCCCCAGGGAAGCCCAGTCTCCTCCCTCAGCCCGGCGCGGGGTCCCCAGCCGCCTCCCCTAGCCCTACCCGCCAGGCTGCGGAAGAAGAGCGAGTGCGTGTCCCGCAGGTTGCCGTTCTCCAGCAGCACCAGGGTGCGGGCCCCCCCCTCAGCCCCGGCAGCCGCCACCGCCAGGAGCCACCACAGACGGACCGCGGCCGCCGCCATCTTGGTCACCGGCGCCAAGCTTCCCCGGAAGCGGGCGGGCGAACGCAGCCAATCAGCACCAGGAGCCGCTCCCGCGCCTTCCAATCATCGACAGACACCTCTTCGCCGCCGGCCAATCACCGGGACGCTGTCGTGACAAACCCCTCCCACCCCGCCGCGCGGCCACCGTAGCGCCCCTGAGGGGAGGAAGATGGGGGTCGGCGGGTTCCCAGTAAAAGACCTCAAAATGGCGGTGTCAGACTGGTTTATTGCAGCGGAGGGTTGGGGGGTACAGGGCGCGACAGCACATGGCGACAGCGAGCTTGCTTCTGTCCCACGATGTAGATGCGAGAGCGTTTTGGTGCAAAACCACAGAGATTTGGCGTCTTCCTGCGTTGCCGGACGCCTCGAGAGTGGCAGGAGTCAGAGGGGGCGGCCGGCAGAGCCGGCTTTGCCCTTTTTACGCTTGGTGGTGGTCGGAGGGACCACGGTGAGGGCTTGGAGGCGGAAGGGCCGGGGCATGGCGGAGGCACCGCTGGGAGCCCCCTCCAGCCCCGGGAGAGCTGCGAGAGGAGAGGAAGGGGCGGCAGTGGGCATCCGCCCTCACTGGGTGCCAGAAACGGGCCTCGCCTGGCAAAAAATGGCCGAGCCAAATCCCGCTACCTCCCTCCCCCCCCCAAAAAACACCGAAGAGGAAAGGAAAATGAAGGCAAGGGCCAGCGATCGAAGGGAAACGGTGGTTTTACCTCGGTTCTCAGTTGGGTCGGGGTGGAGGATGCGGCTGGCTCGCCGGGGTCGGAAGTAGTTGCTGGCGATGGTCTGGCTGTCACTCCTGTTCAGCACCAGCTGGTAGTGCTCTTCCTCGGGCTGGAAGCGGAAAACACCGTCAGGAGCGGCGGACTCTGTGCTAGCGCTCAGGTTACTGCTTAGAAATAGGGCAAAATTGGTAAAATAGGGGTATAACACCGTACGGTTCGCTCTTGGCTCTCGGCTGAAGGGCTCTTTTGGGCAGGTTTAGGCTGTGGCAGGGCCGGAACTGCTGTGAGAAGAGATGGGTGTTAAAGGGTCGTCTCTAAAACAATTAATGTTCTCCTGACTGCACTCCCTGATCCCCAACACCACTCCGGTCACCAGGCTCATTCACAGAGATTCCCAAAGGATCCGTACCGTGCTTCGCATTAGATGATGTTGTTATTCAAACTTTCTAGGCAAACTTTTCTGTACGCAGATTTTAGAAGGGAGCACAGCCCAAACGTGATCTGCTGAGTCCAGAAGCAGCCACATGCCGGTGGCACCGTTGAGATGCTCCTCTTACCTGCAGGCAGGCGGGTTTTTTGAATGAGGGGCTGTGGAATTTTCCAGCAGCTGGTTTCCTCATCCCAGACGGATTCGCGCTTGATCTTCTCCAGATTGCTGTAGTTACAGTCGCGCCGGACGAGGGACTGCACCTGATCCAGCAGCTGCTGGAAGAGCATCAGGTCTCGCTCCAGGCGGCGGATAGTGCTGAGGTAATCGATCTTTTCCAGCTCAAACTCCGACTGCAGATCTTTGATCTCGGTCTCAGCAGCCTGCAGCTGGGACATAAAACCAAAGTAAGTCGTTGAGATTATAAAGGAGAGAGACGGGTGGTCACTGTGAATACAGGGAGTTGTCAGGCAGAGGGATGGAAAGACAGGCACAAAAGCTTCAATATTTGGGGAGATTCTAATTTATAGTTAAGAATCAGGATGAGGTTTGCGTGGAGAGATTATTCCACATCTGTTTTAATGAAAGATTTTTGGTGTTTCTCCAAAGTGCTGAGTCTTTGAATGGACCTTAAGTTGATCTTACTAGTGTGGTCTGCATCCAGCGCTAATGAGCTCTTAGGAGTTCCTAACTTCGATGAAGAAGATTCAATATTTCTTTGGTAACCTAAATACAGAAATAAAGCAAGTTCTTAACATGCAGATTTAGGACTGCACGTGCATAGATTTTTTGGGAGCTCCTCGGATTCTGCCTTATCAGAGCAAAACTGATTTCCAAGTGTGCCTAAAATTGAAGAGCACTGCTTTTATATTTAGGGGTTTTTTTTCCCCCAGAAAACTTTTCGTGGTGTAATTTCTTCCAGGAGCCCAGGTGTGGTATCTGGGGTGATCAGAACCGGAGAAAGCTGTGCAGTAGATTGCATAGGTCAGTAGAGGGAGTCGCATCCTCTCCCATCACCCCACATCACCCTCTGGTCAGCGTGCTGCATAACGAGGAGACCCGCCTTTAAAACAGGTGGGCTTTTAGGCTTCAACAACTTAATTCACCACACCCTGAGGGCTGCTGCATCTGATACTTCATAAAAATGCACGCAGACAACCTTATAGGTACTAATGCAGGCACGCATATGAAATATTTCATGCAGGCAGAGTCACGCTCTAAACATACTGCCCTAAAACACCTCCTTAACCCCCCAAAATGGGTATGCAGATGAGGAAAGAGATGCTCCCTAAATCTTCAGCAGGGATAGCAGGGAGCTGCTCACCTTCTTCTGCATCTTCTCCAGAAGTTTGCTCTTGGCTCGAACCTCCTCCTGGATGGAGTCGTAGACGTTAAGCAGAACCCATTCACTGCTGTCCTCATTAGATTGCTGCAGTGCGGTCACCAGCTGCATCCTCCGCTCGTCCGCGTATTTTTTCCGGCGTTTATGCTTTTCTTTGAGGTCCTTGTTTTTAGCCTGTTCCCCCCCTACCACCTGTCGCTCGAGCATCTGCAGCCTGGAAAAGGCAAATGCTTCTCTTAGCTCAATACTACAAAGAACCGTCTGCGTTAAGCATGGAGGATGCACGTCCTGACCTGGATGACAGTTGGGAAGACACAATACAAAAAATAGTGATTTCTGACGAGATTTGCTGTCCACAGTGATCATGGCAAATTCTACTTTTATTAAGTTTCTGCAATAGATACTCCTGTGGACCCAAGGCAAAGCATGTGTTATTCTGAGCACCTTTGTCAACAAGAATGTTTGGAAATCTGTATCTATGCTCACTGAATACTTTTTAAAAACCCTGTTTTGTGGAATTTATATTTAAATTCCTATTGAAATACATGTTGAATATATTATTTTAATTCTTACTTTTTGTTTTGAAAGACTCTCAAAGCAAGCACATAAGGTACCAAAATTCCACAAGCTAATATTCTAAATGGTGGATGCAGGAGCAGTATGGCTGGAAGCCACGGTAGAATTTCCTTTTTGGGGCAATATCAACGAAGGCTGATGACTTGGGCAACCTCAATGCTGCTGCTTGAGTGCAGGCACAGACCCACAGTTGAAATCAAGCTCATCTCACATCCATGCCACATAGCCCCATATGCTCCAACACAGAAATTAAGCCGTGCTCCAGAGCCATTCTCTTTGTCTGCACGGGGATCTGCAGCAGAGCAGATAGCTCAGGTTGGCCAGCACTGGCTCAAATTGGAGAAAATCCCACTGCTGATAAAACCTCCGCTGATAATAGCCTCTTAGCTATCTTCAAACCCATCCAAAAGAGCTTGTTCTCCACCAGGGATGACCTGCTATTCTACTTTACTGAACTTGCCAAGTAGCCTTCAGTTTTGTTTGCTTAATGTGCGACTGAATCCTAGCTCCATTGAGTGAGGATCAGAGATCTCACAGCCATCCTGGTGTGTAAAGCTCTTAACAGGCGGCTTTGAAAATCCCCATGCTGGCGGAACCAAACCCTGCTGCCTAATCTGCAGAGAACTTTGATTTTAACAATATAATTAGAAGAGCATTTTTCACTTGTTTGTCACAAAAAGGAATGCTGCGATAGGACTATTAAGATTTGATATATAATCAAAACGAATGGTTTCTTTGGAGACCTCTCCATTAATAGACAGAATTGCCTGCAAATTACAGACACTTATTCTACATTTCTCAATAGCTTCTTTTTTAGCTGGGAGAGGCCCAACAGAGTGAGCATGCGCCACAGGAGCTCACAGTAAAGCTGCAAGATTGGCTGAAAAACCCCAGACTTTTCAGAATCAGCCTCTATAATCCACAATATATCTTATGTTGAGCATTTCTAGTCTTAATATAATTCCACACAACAGAGTAAAAGAGAAAAATCAGCAGAATTTGCTTAAAGTGTGTATTTCTGAAACAGCACTGAACCCCCATGTAATTTTAATACGCTGTGTTGTACTTGGACTAAAGGAATTCTCTCAAGACAGCTCTTACCTGGAGGAGAACCTTCAAGACAGGATGCCTCTGGGATGGGCTGAGCGTGAGTCTTGAGCCCTGCACCCCTCACACCCCAGGCCTGTGCTCCAGGCCCTGGGTCTAATGCTGCCCCTAAAATGTGATTATTGGGAAATTTTGATGTCAGTTCTGGCTGATGTCTTGCAAACATTGTCAGATGCATGAGTTAGAGGCAAAAGTGACCTCAGTGACAGGGGAGAGTTGTGGAGGATGCACTGTCCTCCACCCACACGCACAGTGAGCTACAGGAAGGCCTGCTACCTTACTTGCACTGAGAGGGCTCTAAGTGCTCTTTAAGAACCATTTTTAAGAGGAAAAAGAGGATGCCTCCATAACCTGTTTGGGCACTTAAGCTCTGTCAGTGACTGCCTCAACTCTATAAACTCCTCAAAAATTACACCTGCAAAAAGCCAGAGAAGGAAACGACTTCCCTGCCTACAAATCTAGGCAGGATTTGTCATCAAGAAAGCACGCTTTTTTGCATCCACATCTGCTGACACAGACCTCTCCAGATTTTTCTCTCTTAATTCTGGCACTTGGCATCATTGAATGCTGCAGCTAAGAGCTATTTATCTGCCCAAATACGGTAAAGTTAATTTTGGGGTAAAGAATACGTGTCTGCCTAGTTTTGTTCTGCGCTGAACTGACAGCTGAAGCTCGATGGTTGTAATATCATGGAAGAACAGGATTGCTTCTTGCCTGTGTGTGTTGTAAGCAATGCCCAGGAGGCAGTTAACAGGAGCAGCATAGTCACTGACCTGGCGAGCACCTGCTGCTGGTCTGCAGGCAATGAAATCCCCTCAGCAGTGACAGCCACCTCTGCTCCAGCAGTCCCTCCACTTATACCACCAGTGCCTTGGACAGTCCGAGGCACTGCTGGGTCCTGAGGACAAGAAGAAACCAAAGGCTGCAGCTCTGAAGAGACACAATGCGAGTACTGGGATAGATGAAGCACGACGTTACCCACTCGGATTTATTGTACCCAGAGTGGTAAAGTAGCCTGAAGGGTACCTGGGCTGACGTTAGTTCTTCATCTGCTGCAGCAACAGAGTCTTCAGGCAAAGGTGTCTTGTCAGGAGTAGTTTCGGTCCTCATGGCCGCTGAAGAGTAAAAGAGGAAATACCCACAATGTCAGTAATGAGCTCTGCAAAACTAGAGCATAAAATCTGTGAAAACATCACACAAAGTCTTCACCAAAAGCTAAAAACTATGTCTGGAAGGAAAAGGTCTGTTATTTATGCTGGTCAGTAAAAGCCATCAAAGACCCAGAGGGTGTATCAGGTAAGGAATGCAGATTTTATAGGGTTGGGAGAGCCTGGGTCCTCATGTTAGCACACAAATAATCTATTTCAGAGGCTAGGGGGTGTACATTTCTAATCAGAGGCGGGGCGGGGGGGGGAAGAACCTCTCACCTTAGAAAGTGATAGCATCAAAAATTAAGAATATAGGTTCAAGAATTAATATTGGGCAATAAGTGCTGTACAAGGACATTGAAAAACGTGCCCTGAGGCACTGCAGAAGTATAAATGAAAAGTGGTAATGAAAAGGTTAGCTGGCAACAATTTATAGGTGTGTGAGAGGAATATCCACCCTCCAGCAAAGCTGTGGTGTTGATAATCCACCAGGAGACCAAGGGCTGCATCACATTTGCATGCGGTGGAAGAGACTGCCGCAGCCACCCTCGTTCTCAGGCGTGTGAGTTGTGCATAGCCAAGCAGATCAAGACAGAGCAGTGCCTGCTGAGACCAGTCATCTCCGCAGCTCAAACCTCTGCTGCCCTAAGTCAGAAGAAACTCGCAGCTATGTGGGCAAAAATCACATTTCATTGCCTGAAGGCTTACAGGGTAGGGCCAGGCTGGTCCTAACGGGAAAGAAGTCAGGGAAATAGGGAAGAGGACAAAGCTGGGACAGAGAGTCTCATGAGTGGCCCAGGAGAGCCAGAGTTACTGCTCCTGCTGTCAATAAGGGAGGGTCGAGAGCAGGGACTGCTGTTGCTGCCAGGCAGCACTTGCTGCAGTAGCAGTTGCTGCCACTTTGAAGGTTGCAGTGGCTGCCACAAATGTGACTTTGCAAAAACAGTCTGTGTCTGCTCATGCCTAAAGCATCAGGGAACCCTCCGCCTGTGCTGCACACCCTCCACCTGCCTTGTCCACACCTGCTTCCTTCCTGAGGTTCTCCTCGAGAGCAGACAGCTTGAGATCGTAGTGATTCCTCAGGCTGCTGATGTCCTCTTCGAGGCGGGCACGCGATGCCTGCTCTGCTTCGTAGCTGGCCTTTAGTTGGGCCAGCCTCTCTTCATACTCCTGGAAGGCACAGCAGACAGCCTGACGCAACAGCCCTGTGACCATACACAAGGTCACATCCAGGTTCATTCTAGGTCACATCTTATGTCCACCCCAATAAAACTTTACCATCCCGTATTCACTAACTTTTTCTGTGATTTAAGTCAACACAGTATTGATGGAGGGTGACTAGTTAGCCCTAGAAACCACTATCTTGGGCAGATGTGGTGACCTGGAAGGAGCTTTGTAAAGAGCAAGGAGAGAGTTTTATTTCCTTCTGGCCCCCAACTCCTCATTCTTCCTCCTGGCTCCATATCCCCTCTTTATCTTCATCCCTATACTGTTCCTAACATCTTCCGACTACTGCTTTCCTCCCCCCTATTTCTCTCTCCTCTGACTGGAGGAATCAAAGTTTTACATGTAGTTACTTCAAAAATTCTTCTTGGGAACCCATTCCAATTCATCTCCAGAGAGGTGGGAACAATGCTGAGAGAAAGTGGCATTGTAAATAAGGCCTTCATCAACACACATTCTGTCCATAGGAGACAAGGACCAAAAAATAGGAAGATAAGTGCTCTGAAAAGGCTGAACCACGCAGCCCTACACCATATTTGTAATGATTATTATGAAACCCCACAAGCCTGAGTCAAAGACACTACAGGATGCCCCCTCCTGCCTTACTTCTCTGATCAGCTGCTTCTCTGCTTCAGGATCTAACTGGGGTTTGAGGAGGGAAGCTGGCTTCGCTGCCAGGTGAGCAGTCTCAGCAGGTAGAAGCCCTGCAAAGCAAAGCAGAAATAAAAATCACTCACAATTACTAGGTGGGATTGTCTGTAGAATGCCTGGAAAAAGAACAAAGAACGTGGCTGCCAGCAAATCCTTTAAACTGCGCTCATGTGTCAGCATCTGCGTTGCCAAAATGCCCACTGGCCTGGGACTCCATAGGTGTGGGGAGAGGCGTCAGCGCTGAGCAGAGGGGGAGAGGTTTAAGCTTCAGGTATACGAAAGCAAATATAAATCCAATCTCTTTCACAAAATAGCAGGAGACTTGTTTCCAGGGCTATGCTAATAGATTTGGATGATAAAAGACATGGGGGAAGGAGATGAAAGGTGCAGGGAAATTGCCTTCTTTCTTCACAGCTGTTTCTGAAAGGTGGCAGAAACGGGGGGGGGGGGAATAGCTTACAGCCTTATTGCTTTGGTGAAAGTTGCCCTTTTTTAGGGGATAATTCTCAAAAGGTGATCAGCTCCCTAAAGACTGCTCTTACCCATTTGTTCCCACATTTGCTATTCCTACTTCATAGCAAAGAGCAAGTCTGCTGAGGCTGGGCTGAACCCTCAAAGAAAGGACAGTGTGCTCTCTGTAAGCAGTGCCATCAGCAGGGAAAAACTTTTCTTGTAGTGTCAAAGATTCGGAGTTTAGGAGAACAGGGTTGAATGCTAACTTTGAAAACAAACATATATATTTAATAAAGAATTTTACATTATTATTTCTTACGCAGCTCATTTTTGCTCTGCCAGCCGAAACCTCGCTTCTGTGACTGACCAAATTCTAGCCAGAATGACCAAGAAGAATCAAGGATTTGAATCACGTCAGCATTTTCTAACAGAATTTGTCATTATCGAAAATACTGGATAATTGAGATGGTCTTTACCAGTGGAATAAGGTCAATTTGGCAACGGTGAAGGAAAAGTCCATTACCAGAATGGAGAACTCTTCCTCCAACAGGTAAGGAAAAGGTTGAGGTGAAATCCAGTGAGCACACATGTAAAAACCACATTTTTCTGTCAAAGATAAAACATCTCTGGAGCCACTAAGGGCTCTCCTACCTGACAAGTTATGCGCATTCATCTGTTCAGCTAGAATGGCCTTCAGCTTCTTAATCTCCTTCTGATACTCCCTCAGCAGAGCATCCTTGGGGTCCTCATTGATACAGGGCTTGTTCTTGATGTTTTTCGCTCGATTAGCATAGCGCAAAGTACTGAGGCTTTCATCATAGTTGTTATCAGCTGGAGATAAGCATGCTACCATCAGGGTCTTGGTATTCCCTCCGAGGGAGTCTTGCAGCAGCCTGGTCAGCTTTGAGTCTCGGTACGGGATGTGCTTACACCGGCCATCAACTAGGGCTGAAATGACGTTGCCCAGAGCTGAGAGGGAGAGGTTGATTTTGGTGGCCTCTTTGAGCCGCTCCCCCGTGGCTCCAGTTTTTGACTGTCTCTCGCTTCCTGCCAGATCCACTAAATTGAGTTTTGCGGCCCTGAGGTGGTCCTGCCCTTGCTCATCTGCAAGAAAATAATTCCGGGTTAGGCTCTTCTTAAGAGGAAGCATCTTAACAGTCAAGAAAACGGATTCTCTGGCGTTACGTTCCAGTTCAAGCCCTGTTCTTTGTCTGCATTTGGGCCCTGACTCCCTTAAGTAAATAAATATCTACTTAAAGAACTACATGTTTTAGTGCTTTCCTGAACAAGATTCTGCACAGTAAAAATTCATGCCCGTTCTTACTCTCCCAGTGAGCTCTGAACACACACCCCTCCACATATTTGCACAGATGCTGAGTGTTTAGAATTTCATGCAAAGCCCTCTGCAATTAACAAGGTCAGACCATGAGTTTATACAGCTTTTTTCTCCTTAGATTGTTTCATGAAGTTAAACAATGTCTGACAATTGGAGAGAAAGAAGGGAGGAAACATGAAATGAGGAGTTAACAGGCAGGAACTGGAGCAGGGCTAGTTGGAGAGCACGGGCAGAAGAGCAGGCTCCCTGAATGCCCATGTGACGTGGAGAGACAGGCAGGAAGATTACCTCTACAGACTACTGTGGAAATGCTGGAGTAGACACTATGCTGGGAAACAGTTTTTCCATGAACTGCCAAACTACAGCTTTTCTCAAGACTGGAATCCAACCTACCCTAATCAATGGACGTATTCAAGAAATTTCTTGCTATGCTTCAAAAGAAAGAGCATATCCTATCAGATACCATCAAGGTCCACCATCTGGCTTGAATGTTCAAGAAGCCCACCAGATCTCCCCTCTCGCCCAGATAGCTGTAAAACTGCACCGTGACTCAGCACACAGGCATGCTCAGCGGCATCTGTTTCTCCTCAACTCATGACATTCTCAGTGAGAAAGTAAAATGAAGGAACACAGGCGAGACACAGGAAAACTGCAAGAAATCGGGACTGTGCTCAGCCCAAACCACTTAGATGAGACGATGGATCTCAGTGAGTGAGGAGTCAGACCCAGCAAGCTGGTGCCATTCCCATCATAACACTTTAAGGCACGAGAAGATGGGAGCTGAAGTTAACAGCTAGCTCCCCAGCTACCTGGACACACACCTCATGCATATAGCATCTGCTTCCTGACCTGCATTTTGAGGCCGGAATAACGTGATGACACAAATCCCCTGTGACTAAGAGAGAGCACATTCGGCTGCTTTAGGAACCCCTCGGTTTCACTGGCTACTTAACTTTCCCAGCCTCACGCAGAGCAAAGAGTTGGACACATATTCCCAAATCACAGACTATTGTCCTAAGTGCTGGACCACACTCTTGGATGACCACATCCCAATCATCCCTCACAATGACAACCCAAGTTCAAGTGAAGAGCTCCTTTAGTGCTCCAGGCAAAAAGAACATCAAGGTTTTAACCAAGTCTGCCCTTTTCCAGACAGACTTCTACAAAACCTAGCCTTCAATTTAGTCAGAGTTACAGCTTTATGGCTGTGGACAATACCTAAACATGAACAATGAGTAATATGATGCATGAGGGAAAGTTAGAAGTTCACAGGTAAACAAAAAAAATCTAAAATCTGTTGCCCCAGGATATTTCCCCAGTTAGAGCAACAGATTGTTAACTGTGGAACTTAATGTTTGCTGCAAAGCTAACTTCTTGTTTCACTCCAGATCTTTCTGGCATGTCAAGACATGGCAGAATTGGGGAAAAAAAAAAAAACAGATGGAGCTTAAATAGAGCGTCCTCTCACTATCCTTTCTGAGAGCTGGGGTGAGTGGACAGTCACAAAAAGTAGGTTTTCTAACACTTTCCCTCCTTCCCCCAGTTTATGTAAACACTGACAGGCAATTAAAAAGTTGTTTTGGTTCCTGCCAGTCCTTTTACCCACGGAGGCTGTTTGTTTCCATCAAGGAGCTTAGGGGTTTAGTTTCCGGTGTAACAAGGTCCCCAGACTTGCTAAAATGCTTGCAGCAGCCCAAAAGTCTTGCCTGTCTAATTCCCATACAGCCCATCAGCCAGTGCTTGTGGCATAAGCACTGGCCAAACCTACAACGTCTTTCTTGTTAACCGATCAATCCCTAAGCACAATGCCAAGAAATAAAACATCTGCTACTCTAAATATGGTAAAAATAGTGATGGTAACTTTCGCATTTCAAACATCTGCAGCCAGAGAACCCCGTATTTGCCACAATCCTGTTCCTGAATCTACACCGTTACTTCAAAGAGTTACTTTAGTCCACATAATTGCAAAGAGATCCTTTAAAATGTCAACTGCCTGTAAGTTATAATTTACTAGAGGTTCAACTGGAAAAGAAGTTTTAACTTCTCCATGCCCCTCTTCATGAAGTCTAAAGATGGCAACATAAATACCAACTTCATTAACTATTTCAACTAACGATTACCCTAGTAGAACCATCCAGTTATGGGGATTGTGCCATATATTGTGCCAATATTTCTCCTCAAATATTCCAGCTATCTTCCATTTAACCGCCAAAACTGCAAGTTTCCCCACCTGCCATCCTGTTCTGTGTAAGATGTTTTCAAAGCTTTAAATCAGAGACATTGTTGCAGGCTAGTTTAAGAGCCCTGCACCCATCTGGAACTCAAAAGAGGAGTGTAAATACTTCTTTTTCCTTGTTAGGATTAAAGTTGGGGGTTTATGGACCCACAGAATGCAAGGATTAGCATCCACCGGCTACGCTAATCAAGAAATTCCCTAAATCACACACACGCCATTTTGGATAGAGGAAAATGAGGTACGGTCACCAACATCTGGAACCACAATTTAGGAAGACATTGTGTAACTTCCCCCATGGCTGAAACAGCTGAAGAAAACAAAGACAAGCTGTTCACAGCCTCAGCTGGGGTCAAGGACTAGATGGAATATAGGAGACTAATTACATTCTTAGCCCGAGAAAAAACCCTTTCGAGGTCCGTGTTCAGACCCAGCGAGGCAACTTTATCAGCTGAAAAAATGCCAACGGAAATAAGATGCTGGAGAAAGGAAAATTAGCCATTAAAACATTATTAAGGGATTCTTTTATTCCATCCTAAACCCCAGATTAGCTGTTTGCTTAAAACATGTGCCCCGTGATCGTTGGGTGAAATGATCTGACTTGCATTGTAAGGGAGGTCAGACAAGACAGATAACCATGTAAGTTTCTCCAGGTTGTACAGTGCATGAACTCCAAGCCTTTGTATGGGCTGTGAGATTTAGCACCCTTTGCTGGAAATAAAGGTTTTAGAAGATAAGAAATGGAAGGAGAATTAAATATGTTCCCAGTTTGAGTGTAAGACATTCCTCTCCCAAGGGGGAATTGAGGAAAAAAAAAAAAAAAAGATTTTGAATACTCAGTCATTTTGCACTGTGAAGAACGTCCATGTCGGGGCATAATTCTGATTTCTACTGGACCTAAAATAATTTTGCTGTGGGGTGACTGGTCAGACCTCACAGATTCTGTGCTCTGCTAGGGGCAGGGCATCCAGCTACCTACCTACAGTGTAGATTTCCATATTGACAGTAAAGATGGAGTGGGAGCGGGAAGAGTCCTTATTCATGAGGGTGTAACCCACTGCTCGGTTTCTCCAGCCTGTCTCCATGATCTGCTCACACTGGACCACGCTATGCACGGTGTGCAGAGAGAGCCCCTTCACGTACACCCCTTTCTCTGGGTGCTCCTTCAGCTGCAAACAGGCACAATGCAAGACAGGTTAGAACAAGACGCACCAAGGCTGTGGGAAGGCACGCTGGAAACTGCCCGGAAGCTTGAGGGCTACACGAGTTTTACAGGTGGAGAAATTAAAACTGCAGTATGGCAAAAACATATCTGGCTGCCACCAAAAAGCTTTATTGTTTCTGGAGGAGGAATAAAACCACACGAAAAAAGGGAACCACTTTCATGGCTCTGCAGTCAAAAAGAATTAAAGTTAAAAGTTTGCTGACTGATTCAGAGATCTCCCAGGCCACAAGAAACTCATCTTCTCTGCACTGAGCTGCCTTCTACCTCCCCTATTGTTAAGCTGCATATTTTAAAAAAGAACTGAAATGTTTTTCACCTATTATGGCAAAGGTTCTAATATCTCTTCAGTCATAGGGAGCTTTTTTTAAAATCAAAGCACAGATTCAATAGTCATAGATATTGTTACAAGCGCTTTGCTGAAGCCTTCTGCTCTTCGAGGGCGTCTTGATCTCCCTGACAAAATTCCCAAAGTCACACCCATCACACACAGGCAGACTATAATAATTTTTCTCCAGATTAGCTCATTTTTAATATGCTCTAAAATCCTATTCAGGCACCTGGGTAGAGACAGAGTGTTAACACCTAACAGCATCTTTTCAGCAATTATCAGTCACGCAGAAGAAAAGTTTCATACAGCATGCTAATAAACGATTGAAATGTTCAAAATCTTGATCAAACCTACATAAAAAATACAAAACAATCAAGAGATCCCTGCACTCCTACATCAGCCCCCTCTGAAGCTACCTCCACACTGGGAATTTTAAATGAGCTGAATTCATTTTCAACAGCAATGTTACACCCCACATCTGCTGAGTTCATAACCAAAACTCTATCTTTATCGTGTCAGCTGGGATATCAAGGTATCATTGTCATGACTCGGTGTCACGGAATGACAGGTATGGCGTTTGGCAGTGTGACTTCCAAAGAAGAGCCTTAGATACTTTAGTGATGCACGCACCACAAGAAGCAATGTAAAATAGAGTGTTTGCTGTTAAAAAACCTGCACAGAACAGAGCAGAAGTAGCTGGAAACTAAACGAGGCAGGATTTTAGCCTTGTTCTAAAGCCATGACTGCCCAGGAGGAATCCAGTTACAGAATCACAGCCAGACTGTTCATACACTGTGACTTTTGCCTGTGCTACAGGGGAACCCCACGGTTAGCTCGGCTGTATTTGAGGGTGCTGAAGAGTCCTTGAGGAACACCCAACCGAGGACACGGTTGTTTAACTCCAACACAGACTGATGGGGGCATTTTCCTTGCAGAGCTCTGTAAAACCTGCTCTTCACAGGGTTTTATGCACGGGAGGCAATGGTGGGCTTCTGAGTCACCAAAGTCACTGACATTGAAAGGCAAAAGAACAAACAGAAATGGCATTTTGGAGGAGAATTGGGGGACACAGAAGAAAGCAGTGGGTCAGCTTGGGCTTTCTGTCTCTGCAGGACATGACTCCCTTAATTACTCGATGGAGGCAGCAACAGGCAGCGGCTGTCACCAGCGTGATGGTGTTACCCTGGAAACTGTTCTGCCCAACTCCTGCCTTCCCAGTGCCAACTGTGGTCGTCATGGAAACCGGTGTCACTGCTGATGTGGAACAAAGGATGGGAAACTGCAGCAAGCGCCTTCCGAAACAGTGAGTCCCCTTCTCCCACCCTCTCTCTCTCGACACGCACAGGCGAAGCATGCTTGGAACGCGGGGCAGAGAGGGTTTTGCCTCCCTTAAAGCCAGAAGCATGTTAAAAAAAAAAAACCACAAACAAACTACCCCATAAGGCAGTTTGGGTCTGTCACCATCTCAGCGCATCTGTGCAGCAGATGGTGCTAGTGCCTCGGTTTTCTTCACCGGGGCAGTCCTGCAGGGAAGTAAATTAGGACAGGAGGTTTGCAGCTCCTTCCAGGAACATGTGCAAAAAGATCTGCAAAGCCACCGAGAGGTAAATTTTATAAAAATCAGCCCCCTGATTAGGATTTCAGGAAAGTTTACCCTCCTGCATTCCTGGAAACTGTCCACCTTCCCTATGTGTTCCCATGGGGAGTAATACCTGCTGCATCCCCTCAAAAAAGGATCAGCCTTTTTTGTTTTAGCCAGATAATAAGATCATCCACAGCTACACTGAATCAGATTAAACATTTATAAGGCACAGAATCCTCCTACTTTAGAGACAGCTGTGAGATGAAGAAGATTAGGAAGAAAATGCCCCATGAGCACTTTGTTCCATCCTTGTCCAGTAATGATTTTCATGCAGCTTCCACTAATCTACTGGCCGCTATCAAGCAGGACACACAGGACATGTCTCTGACTGGATCCTGTTCCTTCTGCCACTAAATGTTCACTAAGTCCCTCAAAATCTCCTCATGGCTTCCATATTCATCACTACAACTTCATATTCTGTTGTTCAGCTTCTGACAGAGCGTATTATTGCACTTCTGCGAGACATTCACGATAACACTTATCTGAGCAAATTAAAGCACTTCCTAATTAAGACACATTGACTCCGCCTCACCTCCAACTTCTGCTTGGTATCAGCTCCTAGGAGGTCTCGTATGTCTTCGTTGTAAATCTCCAGGTAGGAAGCTCTCACCAAGAACTTGGCATTTTCAGCACACTGCACAAAACAGGAATGATTTTTGAGTAAGGTTCTCAAAATGAAGGCAAGTAGGCAGCCCACATAGATCCTCAGTGCCAGCTGGGTGCCTACGTCCCTTCAACACTTCATCAAATCTCTCCTGGCATTTCATTCCCAGGTGTAACCACTCAACACACTTGCTATAGGGACTTTCGGTCCTTAAACATCTCAAGTGCGAGTCCATAAAGTCAGCAGAGAGTGCAGTTCATCTGACTATACACAGGCCTCAGCTTTTGGATGAGAGGCAGCATACCCTGAAGCCTGTCCCCATTCTCACTCCCAAGCGCAATTGGCACTCGCTTCCTGGGGTATGAATGTCTTTCTTGATATCACATAATCTTACAACGGGTCTCTTTCACATTGTTACACACCTACCTGTACGCTCTCAAAAATGTGTTCAAATGCTCTGGGTATTATGCCTTTCTGTATAGAAGGATCCACAACTCCCTGCATGGTGAATGACTTCCCACTGCCAGTCTGGCCATAGGCAAATATGGTGCCATTGTAGCCTTCAGTGACACCCTGGAAACGAAGGGAAATCAAATAAAATAGCCATTATCTTCACCCTTTGCATAACTGCAAATACGTTGTCCAGAATCAATCCTACCCCTTCACATGCCATCAGAGTATAATAATTAAAAAAATGCATTCTGCTAGCATATAAATCGATGGTTTTCTCTCAAAAACGGAAAACTTGAAGAAATGCCGGTGTTGAAAAGTGGAGGGGCAGTTGACAACACTTAGAAGACCAGAATATTTTTTTCTCTTGGAAAGCTGGCTGAAAGAAGGCCTCACTTTCACTTGTTCCTGTTTCAGAGAAGCATGGCAGGAACAGAAGATATTTGGATTTCTTAAGGTTCAAATAAAAAGAAAAAGAAATAATCCGTTAACCTAATAATCTACTGTTTCAGACCCTGGTTGTTCTCCTGAACAGGAACTTCCATCTTAAAATTATCACTGGCCAT
Source organism: Haliaeetus leucocephalus (assembly GCF_000737465.1). NCBI lineage: Eukaryota > Metazoa > Chordata > Aves > Accipitriformes > Accipitridae > Haliaeetus > Haliaeetus leucocephalus. The sequence continues at coordinate 1,428,704 of NW_010972992.1, read as the reverse complement.
TTTATCCTTGTTTCATCTTCTAACAAAGTTGGGGTTTGGGGTTTTTTTTTTGGGGGGGGGGGAAGAGGAGGGAGGAGTTTGCTTAACTGGTTCCTTTCTCACCCTAGCCATTTACCATGCTGATGTGTTAACAGGCAACAAACATATCCCCTCATTTTGCTATTCTAAAACAGGCTGAGGTTCCCTGTCTTCTCTAAAGTTTCTTGCTTAACAGTAAAAATGTCCCTAAAATCATCAGTAGTCTTTTTTGTCCCCTTTCTCCTCACAACACTTTCTGCTGCACTTTCTGTCCAGCTACCATCTCTAGGGCCTGCTCAGGGGGGTTCATTTTTCATATAAACATCCGCCTAAAACAATTAAATGTAATTCTATCCTCAGTGCCCTGCTGGCTGCTGAAGAAGTATTTTTTTCTTCCCAATTTCCCAGCCTACCGCTGGGATGCTGTTTTGCCCTTCTCTGCACCCCAGGGTTGCATCTAAGTCTCTTGAAGCAGTAGACAGGGCTGTTTCTGTCCATAAATCAGTTGTACTTAGGGATCATCTACCCACGTAAAACTCTGCAGCCCACATCCCAAGCTATGTGTTGGCTGCTTCCAGCTTGCTTCAGGCACCACTCACCTCCACGAGTGGGTAGGCGACCTCGTTGTAGATCTGCTCCGTACTGTGCTCCTGGTAGTATGCCCCATCGAAGGTGAACTGCTTTGGGGGCTCACCGGTGGCAGTGGGGTTTTGAAGGAAGCACTGGCCCCGCGCGCTCTCCATGCTGACGACCGCTTTGCAGCCGAGAGCCTTCTCACGCTCATTCATGGGCCGGCAGCGGACGATCACCTTCACCGCCTCCGAGGCCATTTTTCAAGGCCCAGCTCTACCCCACACTCACTCGCTTGGTGGGGCTGAGGGGCATCGGGGCCTGGGTAGGCCTGGGGGAAGACTGGGGCAAGCCTAAGCGCAGGGCCTGCACCCCTCGGTGGGGTGGCCCACTCACTGCTTGCTGGGGGCACTGAGGGGATGGACCCCCCTACAGCTTGGCGTGAGGAAGGAGAGCCAGGGAGGCCACAAATGGCTGGGGTAAAGGAGAGATTAAGGAGGAGAAAAGCTTGGGAAGGATGAAGGGAAAGGGGGAGACTTGGGACAAGTCTGAGGGGGAACTCGGGCAGGCCGGGGGGGGAGGAAACCTGAGGGAATCCTGGGGGCAGGAAAGCCTCTGGTAACTCTGGGGAGCTGGGACAAGCCCAAAGGGGACTGGGCGAGGGAAAACCTGAGGTAAACCTGTAGGTATCGGGCAAGCCTGAGGGAGCGGAGGGAAACCCGAGGCGAGCCGGGGTGTGTGGAAGGAGCCGGGGGAGCTGAGGGGAGGCGGGAAGCGCCGTCCGACCCACCGCGCATGCGCACAGCGGCCCCACGCGGTTACCACAGCGACGGGGTAGCGTCGCGCAAGGCCCCGCCCCTCGAGCCACGTGACTGCGGGCGGGCACGCGCCCGCGTGCAAGTGCCGGCGTGCACCAAAGCGCACGTGTGCAAGGGGGGCGGGGACGGGACGGGACGGCGGGCACGAGGGCACGCGTGCGTGGGAATGCAGGTGCATGGGGGCGCGAGCGTGCAACGGCACGGGTGCACAGCCGCGCAGCGCACGAGTGCGCCGCCTGAGCGTGCGAGGGAAGGCGAGCGCGCGGGTGTGCAAGGGCAGGAGTGCGCGAGAGCGCGGTGGTAGCGGTGCACAAGGGTGCAAGAGCACGAGGGCTTTGAGACTGCAAGTGCACGGGCGCGCAAGGGCTTGAGTGCAGCCGTGCAAGCGCGGGAGCACACACGAGTATGAGCGCGCAGCTGCGCAGTGCAATCAAGCGTGCGAGCACGCGCGGGTGCGAGTGCGTGGAGCAACTATACAAGCGTGTGCATGCACGAGAGCACAAGCGCCCGAGAGCGCAAGTGCCCGAGTGCAAGTTCATGAGCGCGCACGTGCAGGAGAGCGTGCGAGCACACGAGCGCGCACGCTTGCACGCAGCGCGGCGGTGGGGGGGGCGGGAAGGAGAGACCTCCAGCAGCCCTCTCCTGCGGTAGCACGAGAGCCATTTATTGCCGGAGTCGCGCCGTACAGCCCGCCGAGCGCGCGCGCGCGGCCCACGGGAGGGGAATAAATAAGGCAGGTGGCAGCGATTTAAAGCTAAGTGGGGATTTGGGGGGCTAGCTGTGCCCGAGCGGGGGCGGGGGGGGGGGCGGCCGGGCCTAACCCCGCTCATGCTGCACCCCGACGGGGGCGGCGGGGGCCCAGGCGGCCTCCCCCCAGGCGCTGGCCTCACCGCCGGGGTCCCGCTCCTCGTAGCCGGGGTTGAGGCGACCAGGGGCCAAGCGGCAGAAGCAGCCCCCCGGCGCCCCGGAGTAGTGAGCCAGGAGGGCGGCCACGCTGGCGAACTCGGCGTTGGAGTGCTGCCGTCGGTGCGGGGAGAGAGGGCAGAGGTGAGTCCCCCCCGCTCGGCCGGTGGCCGCGGTGGCCGGAGGGCCTTGCCAGAATGCCCACGTGCTAATGCAGCCATGCACCCGGGCACCCCGAGTTGAATGCACCCATGCACCAAATACCTACGTACCCACACACAGGTGCACCCATGCACCAAACGCACCCGTGCGCTTATGCACCGTGCGCCCACAAACCCAATGCACCCACGCGTCAATGCATGGGTGCGCACATGAATCAAATACACCCATGCATCCCTTGCATCCATGCGTGCGCATACTGATGCGCCTGCGTACCTGTGCACCGTGCATCCACACACAGCTGCGCTCTGCGCACTGATGCACCCCAAATCAAACGCACCGGCGCACCCACAACTCAAATGCACCCATGAATCAAACAGACTCTCACCAATGCACCCGTGTACCACGTACCCACACGCAGATGCACTTGTGCACCCATGAATCAAATGTAATTGCACAGCAAAGCATGGATACACCCACGCACCCACACCCATTGGTACCTGTGTGCCATGCACAGATGCACCCGTGCACCCACACACCAACCCCCCTCTGCACCCACGCACAGACGCATGTGAGCACCGATGCAACCATGAAGCAAATACCTCTGTGCACCCATGCAGTTACGAAGCAAATGCACTTATACACCAGTGTACCCATGCACCAATGCACTCATACACCTCTGCACCGATGCAACCACAAAGCAAATGCACCCATGCGCCGCTGCATCAAATGCATGTACGCACCAGTGCATCCGTGTACCAATGCATCCATGCACAGATGCACCAAATGCACTTAAACATGTCAAACGCACGTACACACCAGCGCATCTACACACTTATGCACCGATGCATCCGTGCATAGATGCACCAAATTAACTCATACAGTGCATCAAATGCACTTATGCACCAGTACATCTGTGCACCAATGCACCAAATGCACTTATACACCAGTGCATCCACGCACAGACACACAAAATGAACTTACACCCCAGTGCATCCACGCACCGACGCATCAAATGCACTTACCCAGGTGCAACTGTGCACCACTGCAACCACGAAGCAAACGCACCCGTGTGCTCGTGCATCAAATGCGCTCACACGTGACGCGCCCATGCCCCGCTGCCCCCGCGCAGCAGCCTCACCTCCACGCAGAACCTGCCCTGGTGGGTCCTGAAGAGGCAGTAGGGGACGACGCCGCAGGGCGCCCGCACCCACAGGCACCAGCGCTTGGCCAGGCCAGGCTCAGGGCGCAGGAGAAAGGCTCCAGGGACGTCCCGCCGCAGCAGCGCGATCCCGACGTCCCTGGGGACGAGGCGGCGGGTGGGCGCCAGGGCGGGGGTGGGGGGGACGGACACGACGGCGAGGAGTGGGGTGCTGCTGTGCGCTCACCTGGCGATGCCGGCGAAGGCCCACACGGTCTCGGCGAGGACGCTCTCGTTTTCAGGGAGGAAGGCCAAGCTCCTCGTCCCTTTGCTCTCCCATCCCGCCGCCGCTGTGGGAGACCCTTAATCCCCTCGTCGCCCCAAAAACCCCACCAAATTGGGGCTACTTGTGTGTCTCCCCCGTGCCTCAGTTTCCCCTCCGGCACTCACCGGCGTCGCGGGGCGGCTGGTGGAGCTGGCTCTCGCCCCCGCAGTCCCGGTAAGCCCCCGAGCGCAGGACTTTGCTGCGGATGGCTTTTTTGCGCACCAGAACCGGGGAGCAGTAGGGGTTCCCCGGGCGCCAGGCACCGGCTCTGCCCTCCGCCTCCGGCCGCCGCTCCTGGAGGGCGGAGGGGCTGTGAGGGGGGTTTGGGGGATGCTTGCTGCGCAAAATGTCGCGCAAAAAACCACGCAAAAAACGCTGTGCAAAAAAAGCTACCCAAAAACCACCGTGCAAAACACCATGCAAAAATAACATGCAAAAAATGCTATACAAAAAACCCACCATGCAAAAAATGCCATGCAAAAAATGCTATACAAAAAACCCACCATACAAAAAAAGCTGTGGGGAAAAAAAAAAGCCATGCAAATCGCCATGCAAAAGATGCCATGCAAAAACGCCATGCCAAAAACACCACGCAAAACACCATGCAAAAAAGGTTATACAAAAAATGCCATGCAAAAAAAACACAGTGCAAAATAACCTGCAAAAAACTGCTATGTAAAAAAGTGCCATGCAAAAAATGCCCTGCAGCACAGCATGCAAAATAGCCGTGCAAAAAAATGCTGTGCAAATACATCTGATGCAAAACACCATACAATAAAAGACCATGCAAAAAACTGCCCTGCAAAATGCCATTTAAAACAGGCTATGTAAAACGCTGTGCAAGAAAAGGCTGCGCAGGATGGGCCTTGCAAAATGCACTGTCCAAAAACGTGCCGTGCAAAACGCTGTGCAAGAAAAGGCTGTGCAAAATACTGTGCGCATACTGCTGAGCAAAGAAGTGCTGTACAAAGAGGATATGCAAGGAAATGCCATGCAAGACACCATGCAAAAAACGTGCTGTGCAATAATGCGCCATGCAAAACGCGGTGCGAGAAAAAGCAGTGCAAGAACTGCCAGACAAAATAGCGTGCAAAAAATGCCGCGCCAAAAGTGTCATGCAAATACCCCTGCGCAAAAAAAATGCCCTGCAAAAAATGCCGTGCACATACTGCTGTGGAAGAAATGCCGTGCAAAGAAAAGGCCGTGCAAGAGAAACCCTGCAAGACACCACGCAAAAAAAGTGCTGCGCAAAAATGCGCCGTGCAAAACACCCTGCGAGAAAAGGCCATGCAGGAATCCCACGCACAAAACCACCACGCAAGCAAACATAGCGCAAAGGCCCGTGGAGCAGCACCCAGCACCCTGACAGGGTGCACGTACCCCTGCGCCCAGGGAGCCGAGGCCGGTGGGCGCGGGCAGGCGTCGGAAGGAGACGAGGGCGTTGACGTTGCGTGACACCTCCTCGGGGTTGAGGGGCTCCCGCAGCACCCCGGTCCCCGGGGGGTCCCCCTCGCCCGCCTGCTCCTCAGGGTGCGCCAGGAGGTAGCAGAGCTGGAAGGAGCGGCAGAGCAAGAGGTGCAGGGTCTGGACCTGGGGGAGGCAAAAGAAGCTGCGTGCAAATATTAAAAATAATAATAATAGGGTGGGGCTTTTTGGGGGGGAGGGTGTTGGGCCACGCACCTCGCCTGGGAGCCCCACAAAGAGGTGGCAGAAGAGGGGGCTGGCGGGGCTGCGGGGATTGCGGGCCACGAAGGCGAACTGGTGGTCGGCGTGTCGCCACGTGCTGTACAGGATCCGACGGAGAGCGTGCGCCATCAGCAGTGTCTGTGGGGATAAGATTATGGGGGTGGTCACTGGGACTGAGCACCCCTGGACACCCAGCCCCCCCGGGGTGCAAGCAGTGCCGGGGTCACCCCTACTTGCACGGCAGGTTGCAAACCTGCAACCGCGTGGTAGGCTGCAACCCTATTTGCAAACGCGAAGCAGGTTCCCAAGCGAAAAGCAATGCTCAGAGAGGTGCAACCCCCCCAAAGCAGCACCCAACACCCCCCCAGCACCCATGACCACCCCCCTTTCCCAGCACCCCTACCTCCCCGTCAGTGCCGTAGACCTTCAGCCCCTGCAAACTGAACCTCAGCACCACCGACCTCCTCCTGGGGCAGTCCTGGCCAGGAGAGATGCAGCGTTGGGGGGGGGGGTCCAGGCTTTGCCACCCGGGTGTGCCCCCCCACTATTTGGGGTCCCCCATTTCCCAGTGAGGGGGAGCAGGGGATGCCAGACCTTCAGTGCCCGCAGCTGCTCCTCCAGCCGCCCCGCTTGCTGCTGCAGGTCCAAGTCCTCCACCGCGAAAGAGCCCACGTACTGGGGGGGGGGGAACAAAAAAACCCACTCGTGTCAGCAACAACCCCCCCACTATGCTGCAGTTGCCCCCCTCGGGGTAATTGGACCACCCCGAGATGCTGTTTTGGGGGGTGATGGGGATGCATCCGCACCCAAACCTCATCTCAGGGTGTTGTGTCCCGTCCTCCCCACAGTGGGTCAATCACCTCTGCTGGCTTGGTGATGCCCCGGGCTCGCTGCTGGGGGGCCGCAGGATCCGGCCCCCTCCCGTTGGCTGGCTTCTTCTTCATGGCAGTGGGATTTGGGGGCGAAGGCTGGATCAGGATGGGGTTAAGCAGCTTGGGTGCTGCATCCGAATTATCCAAAGCCACCCAGGGTGACGGTGTGGGAGCCTCCAGTCACGGTCCCTGCGAGGAGGAAGGGAACGGACACAATCTGCCCCCACCGTCCCCAGTTTCCAGCCTGCTGAGCCCCGGGGAGACATTGTGGTCCCCATATGGTGGTCCCCAAGTCCCGACCCCAATGCAGATGTCCCCAGGTTCTGGCTCTGATGTAAGTGTCCTCCCATACTGGCCCCAGTCCTAACCCCAAACCCAACGCGAGGGTCCCTGCATCCCAAACCCAATGCAAGGGTCCCCATGTCCCCAGCCTGAGCATCAAGCAAGGGTCCCCATGTCCCAGCCCCCATGCAAGGGTCCCCCTGTGACCCCAAGTGCCATGCAAGGATCCCCACAGCCTGACCGTGACCCTGGTGCAAGGGGCCCCGCAGCCTGACCCCAATCACGACCAAAAGGTCCCCGTGTCCGGTCCCTGAGCACCGTGCGAGGGTCCCATGTCCCTGCCCCAAGCAGGATCCAGGTAGTCCCTTGTGTCCTGACCCCAAAAGCAACATGAAGGTCCCCAAATCCCAACCCCAAATGTGATGCATGCGGTCCCCACATCCTGGCCCCAAAAGAAACCCAAGTGTCCCCACGTCCTGACCCCCAGCAAAACGCAAGTGGTCCCTACACCCCAAGTACACAGTGCAGACCCCAAGCAAGGTGCATGCCATCCCACGCACCAAGCCCCAGTGAGACTTTGGGGTCCCCCCCATCCTCCCCCCTCCCCCCAGTGCTCCGTCCCACTCCCCACGGGCCATGCAGCACCAAGATGCTGACGGCTGTCCTTCAGGGGCGATCCCCAAAATGCCAGTGACGGGGGCAGCAGGTTTGGGGGTGCTTTTTCAGCCAGAGCACCCACCGAGGGATGCACCCAGCCCCTCTCCAGCCACCCAAAGGGGTTTTGCCCTCCACAGCCCTCAGCCAGGCTGAGACCGGCGCAACTCCTGTCACAGAGGCCACGCCGCAGCTGCCTGGTGCAAACACATGCGAAGTGGGGGGGGGGGGTGTCCAGCTGCCCCAAGCGCATCCTAATGAGGTGGCGGGGTCTCTATGGTGCTCCTATGCTCTTTGCAAGCTCAGGGTTGCCCCTCTCCTTTCTGGCACAATTTAGGGGGTCTCCCCCTCCCCCCCCCAGCCAATCCGCGGACAGGTAGCCCCCAAGCCCCACCCCCTTTTTCCCACGCTGTTTCTCAATGGAGCCCCCCAGCCCACGGGCCACCCTGAAGATCCCCAAGGGAGGGATACTGACCCCAAAATTGGGGGGAGGGGTGTGTGCGACACCCAGACACCAAACATCCCCAGGGACCCCCCCATCCCACTGGGCCCCCCCTCATCCCCAGCTCACGGACAGCTCGCTTGGATGGCTCCGGAGAAACACAGGCAAAAAAATTCCCCCCGCTCTGGCTCTTGGCCTTCGTCCGTTGTTTTCCTTCCCTGGGGTGGCTCCTCTGGCAGCTCCCGCTGCGGTGCAGGGATGCTCGACCTGTGGGCGTCAGGCCCTCGCTGTCAGCCAGGCCCAGGCGAGCCCGAGCCCGAGCCCACGCCGGGCACAGGGCAGGCAGCAAACTCTCATTTCCTGCCTCTGATCTGCCCGCGATGAATCACTGCAATTTACCTCCCTGGTTTTCTCCGTTTCTTGGAAGCGCCAGCGAGCAGAAACGCTCCGGCTTTTTGGAAAACGCGGCTGCAACTGATTTTTTTTCTCTCTCCTTTTTCTTTTTTTTTTTTTTTTTCTTCTCTCCTCTCCTACAGCGTGCCCAGTGGAGAAGCAATTTCTAACCCCGATGCACACACGTGGTCTCTCGCTCACCACCCCCTGCCCCAATGCTCACACCCTTTTCACTCCAATTTCTGAATTCCCCAGGGAGTTTTGTCCACCGCTATCTGCTTTCACCAGAAAAACATAAAGAGGGATGGGTCCGACCTCACTGCAAAGTGGCCATGCAAACCCAGAGCCTCAGGTCCCCAAAGTTGGCTGGCTGGCCAAATCCACGGGGCCGAAGTGAAAGCTGCCCCCAGCCGCAGGGATGCACTTGGCTCCTGGAAAGGGAAAGCAACAGTTTGGGGAGGAGATAGGGTCTAATCCCTCAGGGATACATCCGAAAATCCCCGTCTCGCGCCCCGGTGCACCCAAGGGTGTGAAGAAAAGGGTCCTAACAGCAGCATTCAAACCTTGGGTCACCGCCAGCGCTGGCTGCTCTGAAATGCCACGAGATGCCCCGGCAGAGCCCACCGGAAGAGTCAATAGTGTAGAAAGGGCGGAAAAAAAAAAAAAAAAAAAAAAAAGGACAGATGGGGCTGAAGAAACAACATAACAGAGCCCAGTCTGGTCAGGAAGTGGAGACTGGAGAAGAGTGAGCGGCAGAGCTGGCACAAACCTTCCCAAACGTGCAGCGGAGCTGCCGCTTGCTCCGCCGGCAATGCCACTGTGGGATGAAGATCTTCCCATTCAATCCCAGTTGCTACTCCTGGGAGGCAAGGATCGCTCCTTTGAATTCGATACAATCAGAGCCACAGCTTTTTTTTTTTTTTTGGCTCGGTATGTAGAAATCACTTAATTAGCAATTAAAACCACAACCCAAAGGAGTTTGGTGATGACCAAGGGAGCTAATGGCTGTTTTTAGCATAATTCGAGGTGCCTTGCAGCAAAATGAAGCCGTTTTCATGTGCAAAAAAATCGGTATTATCCAGACCAGCGTTTTAACAAATACCCATGGGGTTGTTGGTGTGGGAATGTTATTGGGAAGAGGGAGGTCGCAAAAAGCCCCACAGCTGGGTGAGGATGGGCAAGAACTCCTTGTCCCCATAAGCACCTTATCAATGAGAGAAGGTGTTTCCCAAATCTGGCTCACTGTAGCGCCTGCCTGGAGGAAAATGCTGACAAAACCCACTGTTTTGGTACAAGTAGCCCTAGGAAAGGGCCATTAACTAATGTTTCTAATTGCTTTACATCCCTGCAGATTACTCTTTGATCAGTGCTTTCACTCTCCCAGTTCCGTATCAGCTGTGATTTTTGTTAATCTGCTGTTTGCACCCTTGTTGCAGGGCTGGGAACAAGTTAGGGCATTTCTACAAGAATTTTTTAAACTCCCAGTTTTTAGAGGTAGCACACTGGGATGGCAACTGAAACTAATAAATTCAGTAAGGTTATTGTCTCCTTTTCTGCATTTTATTTCTACAGGTACTGCCACTCCTCTCAGCACAGTATGTGCAAAGCTCTTTCCAAGAGCACGTTAAGCAAAAAGAGTGTCAGGTCACATTTAAATCAGTGGCATTGCCCTGTCCAAGGGACAGCCGGGGACATGGGGGAGTGTTTTGAACGTAGACGCTGCTCTGGTGAGCAGGTCAAGAGGGGGGAAGACTTCAGTTGGTCTTTTTTGTCCCCACTGACTGGGGGCAGAGAGAGAAAAGCAGCAGCAAGACGTTCAAACAGAGCTTTCTTCTTGCTCACCTTTGTCTCCAGAGAAACCAGGGAAGAAAAAGGTCACACGTCGGTCCAACTACAGAGCTTGGCAGGGGCTCAGGCTAAAACAGCCCCAGTCTTTCACGCTGGCAATGTACTTTTAACAAAGATTTGCCTCTGCAGCAATCCATGGTGACTGTAATTCCCTCCTCTCTACATTTCCAGGAGAAGAAAGCTGTGGCGAGGAAGAGAAAGGACACACAAAGCAAGCCTGGAATCTAGTTTCATTTTATTTTAGCAAACTGCATGTTCTTCACTTATCAACATCTCTACATTAGCAATTGTATAGCTCTCCAACTTTTCTTTAAAAAAGGGTAAACAAGAGGTGACAAAACTCAGGCTCTTCATCTCTTAAAAACATTTGAAAGTTGGATTCAAGAAGACTTTTATATATTTTGGTTTTAAGGTAACAGATGTGGCGTGGAAATACTAATTCAAATCACCCGCCTAACTGAGAACTACCCCTTCTGGAGCCCCTCTGGCATCAGACGATCAGTAGACGCTGCAGCCTCCGTTTACTGAAGATCTGACTCACCGTCAAACAAACCTTGTTGGTCTGAAGGAGCCGAATGCACCGCCTCCTCAGCCTGTCGCTCTAACGGCCGAACAGAAAGAAGCACCTCCAGGACTCAGTGCAAGTGTTGTATATACACTGCTTCTTCACAGAAGCGTTAAGGACCTCATCATGCAGGGGATCTAGGAAGGACTCTTCTGCCGTTGTACCTTCTCATTAAGAATCACATTCCCCCAATCATCCTGTTCCTGCTGTCTAAAGATATAAAGATCTTCTTTGAAGAATTTTTAAAAGCCAACCCTCCCCCCCAAACCCAAGAGGAACACCGTAAAATGTACAGATTATATATGTCCTAGAAAAGTCCTAAAATTATTGCAGAAACTAAAGATGACTTGTTCCAGGGGGAGGGGCAGGCATGAGGCACAGCATTGAGATCTAACAAATGCTCGGGTTGGTTTGATTTAGTTTTCAGCTTTTACCCCATCATTCAAGAAAAAAAAATAATAAAAATTAAAGAAGTGTTTAAGCATCAGAACTAAAATACAAATGCACGTTGACTTATAAAACAAGATTGTGGATTTGACCATGGGATTCCCTGACAGTGGAAAAATTTTACTTTTTTGCCCGGAGAGATTTCCTCATGGTGGATTTGCCCTTGGCGGAAGGTTTCACTTCCTTCCTCCCGCTGGCTGCTGGTTTCTTGGAAGAGCTGCCACCAGAGGGTTTCTTGATGGCTGGGGCTGCTGGTTTGGCTTTCTTAGCAGGGGTTTTAACCTTGGGAGGGGGTTTTGCTTTCCCCCGGCGGGCTGCGGGGGTTTTTCTTGGCTTGGGTTTGGACTCTCTTCGCTTCATTGCAGGGGCCCTGCTCCGTGATTTTGGAGGTGGTCTCTTCTGCATCCTGTCAGAAAGAGAGACAGCACAAGATCTCAGTGGAGGCGCAAATGCTACCCAGAGCAGAGCTGCTGTCATCAATTTGCATAAACGAAACAGATCTTGGCATCCTTGTTCTTTACCACGGATGTTTCTTTATGCAGCAGTATATTTCATTAGCTAAATCCCAAAGAGCAAGAACTCCTCTAGTGGATCTTGCCACACTAAGCACTTCCCAATCCCCACAGTGCTATGCCAGGGAGGTTTTGAACTCCTTTGTTAGGCATATAAACATACAAATAATGACAATGAATCAAAGTCAATTGTCAGAACAATTAAGAGACCTAAGCACTATCTCTCCTCTCTAAATGGAATTTTATTACTTAATGAACAACACTTATCTTAAACCCACATTCTGAGTAAGGCAGGTTTCATATCTGGCTATAGAACTGCAAATAATACTGTAGGGAAAAGTTTTCTTAAGGAAACAATAAATACAAAAAGTCCCATATGAAACATCACACTTTTGTAAAGCACAAAAGGCGACTTTAGGAGACTAAAGACAATACAAAGAATAAATACAGGCTCTCTTCTCATCTGGAGGAAAAAAAGAGGTAAGCTTCAAATTATGGAATGGGGGAGATCCTTATCTCTGGAGCAAGGCATAATTAGAAAATTCTTCTTCCAACACCTCTGAGCAACAGCCTTGTGGATAAACAACCACACCAAGAGAGAAACCTATGCGCTCTACAGCTGTGACAGTCACTTTATTTCATCTGAAGGAGCCCATTTATCTCTCATGCTGCCATACCTCTTCTTTGGTGGTGGCTCTTCCTCCTCAGACTCTTCCTCTTCAGATTCTTCTTCCTCCTCAGATTCCTCCTCTTCTTCCTCATCAGATTCCTCAGAGTCCTCATCCTGCTGCTTCTCTGGGTAGAGCACATCTGGGCTACAAAAGGGCTCTTGTCAGAGCGTGACTTACTTCTAAGAATACAACTCCAGGGTCGGCAAGCCTTGGGTAACCCTGGCTCTCAGCAGGCACTGCGGCCCACCCTCCTGTAAGGTTACAGCTTTGAGCCTAATCCAGAAACACCCCCAAGACTTCTGTGTTTGCTGCTATCTGAAACCAACATTATTTAGTCTCTGCAATGGCAGAAGTGTGACGGCTTGTAAGTCACCAGGAACGTCCTAGCCCTAAGCTGCCTTTTCTCTGGTTCTCTTCCTCGTTGCTCCTTCTGTGCAACACAGGAAGGCAGACAACAAAGGGACAAGATCAGACTTCAGTGACTCTGAACGGAGGCTGAAGCTGCTGAGGACTTTGTACGTATGCAATAAAAGAAGGTGGGGAGCAGAGACTTTAATGACTATTGCTGCCATTTGGCTCTTTGTGGGACACTAAGTCACCATCCCTGGGCTCCACGTGGCCCAGCACAATACAATATACACTCACAGCAGGAGAAGAAAGGCTGGTTTAGTCTCACCGTAGCTAATCTAGGTCATCTTCCCTCCTCCCACCTCTCCTCCACATCGGCACTAAGAAAGGCAAACAGTTGAGTCCTACTCATTATGAGTATCCTTGCATTAAGAACACCACCATACTACCTGCTCATGCGAATTTGTTTTAGCATGGGAACACTTAAATAGCCCCCATTCTGAAGAAAAAAAAAAAAAAGGGCATCATGACTCAACCTGAGAATATGGAGCCCAATATTTTTATTGCCCGTAAAAGTTTCCCTTGCTAATGAAGTCAGCTTTATGTCAAGTCAGTCAGACATCCAAGTAATGTCATTATCTAGAGTACA
>NW_010972992.1:1395945-1415263 GCF_000737465.1 Haliaeetus leucocephalus | reverse complement strand
GTGAGAGGTTGGGGGGGGGGGGGGGGAGCGGGGGGAGAAAAAAGAGGGAAAAAAATATCAGAGAAGGGTTGCGTTACTATCTTTATCCACTTGTCTAACCTTACTGCTCTCTGCAGTGCCCTCTGAAATCAGAGATGGAGAGTCAGGATGAAGTCTCCTTTGCCCAGGACACCTGCAGAGGAACAAAACAGCACTGGAGACCCGAGAGTCATGAAGACACCATCACATGCTTCTTTCTGCACTCAGCAAAGACCAGCTGCTGCATGTGGAACCCAGCTAGACCACTGTGTTTAGAAGCTTTAGTATGTCTTTAATTTAAAGGGAAATCTTCTCACAGTTAATCTCCAGGAAGATTCAAGCAAGATACAAGTGTTTGTTCCTGCACACTTAGCAAGTGTGGCTTTAAATTCTCCAAAGGAAGAAGTCAAGAACAGTGCATGGTTTTGATGTCACGATCAAGGGATCCTCCTTTATAAATGCATTGAACAGCACCACGTAACTACTTCCGTCCAAATTTAACCCAAGTCTCAGCTTTTTTTCAGCCTATTATCCAAAGTGTTTCAAAAAACCAAGTCTTTACCCTGTTTGTGCCCTCCTCATGTTCTAAATTTCATATGTAGTGCATCTTTCCCCATTCTGTGGTTTTGTTTGGGTTTTTTTTTAAAGGGAAAATATTTGGTCTAGAAATATGACAAATGCACTTTTTATTCCAGTCCTCTGTTCCATTGTGCACTGTGTAAGAATTGTAACTGAAACTGTGCAAGTACAGGGGATCTTTGTCTCTGGCAAAGGGCTGAAGTTGTTCAGTCAGTTCACAACCATTTTCAGCTTGAATTAGAAGCACTATTTACATATTTAGCTCCCCCCAAACCAAGGGAAAAGCAAGGTCTGCCCTCAAGCACATTCCAAAGAGGTTCACTTGAGAAATGGAAAGAGAAAAATACAAAGAAACGTGCTGGCTGAACCGTCATCTGAATCTGTTCTGTACAATTAATGCAGAGATATTCACTCCAATCATTTATTCAACACTCCTGAAATGACCTTTTATCAAGAAATGACATTTCACAGCAAGAGAATCATCTGGGACAGTGCCACATCTTCACCAGCTTACAGGCAACCTCTGCTGAAATGTTTTACTTTGTACAGCACTGGAGGAGATTGCATAGCTAATTGAGTTGATTGTATCCATTAAAATACTTGTGTTGCAACATTAGGATCGTCACAGTTCAAGAAGTCTTTAAAAACCCCACACTTTTATAAACAGGAGCAACACATAAAACATAAGGCTGTTTTTACTCTGGGTATGAAAGATCAACAGCAGCACGTAAAGGATTTGGCTCCAGTCGAGTCCACTTACAAAGTATGGGGTATAAAATGGGGAGGAGTGCAGAGCACTGGCTCTGCAGTGCATTACCCGCCTGCTTTTACATCTCACCAGATCTTCCTCTGGTTGCTCTTAAAACAGAGCAGAGATCATCAAAATTCCTTTTATGTAATGGAAGGAGAAAGAAAACAACAGATTGCAAGCTGAAATTTCCTTACCCGACTTGCAAGACTGACAAGCACTGGAGGCTGGCTAAACACAGGCCTCTAAGGACCAGGGAAATTTCCAATGGTCCTGAAAATAAATCATGCAAGGGCTTAGTAAGCCTGGAAACTCTTTTCCCTGCCCCAAGATTAAGAAGTCACACTTGGCATCAGTCTCTAATTGGCAGAAGGCCTCAGGCAACTTATTTAGCCCACACTGCCGTGAGGGAACCTGGGCTCCTCTCTAAGTCGGTAAGTTCTGCATCAAACAGGCGTGCTGATGCCGTGCTTCAGCTCCAGGTGAAGAGTGCGGGATCAGCAATCTCCTCTGCGGCCCCATGTCCTGAGGAATGGCACCAGCACTGTGACACCACAGTACGAAACCGATCTACTTTTAGGTCTCACTCTAGTAGTGACTGCTGCAAGCTCATCCTGCTTCAAATAACCTCCAGCCTTGGTTAAACAACTGCATCAGGGCTCAGACCAAATAATGCAAATAAACCATTAGAAGATCTGCTTTAAAGTCTCTGTTAATATTGCTTCTGCTAATGCAAAAGTCAAAACAGACATTAGTGTCATTCCTGGGAACAAAGACATGCCAAATCCCTTCCCAAATACAGCAGGATTTCTCTCCTCACTTGCCTGACCTTTTAAAAATCAGAGCCAAAGAAGGACCTCAAACAAATCTGTAAGAGGGGTGCTTGTGACTTTTTTAAAAAAGTTAGACTATGCAACTTCTCTAAATAAAAAGCGACTAGCAACTGCATTTATGCCAAGCTGTAGCCTTTCAAAATAGAGAGAAAAAGATTAAATCAACTTGGTGATTTAAGAACAATAAAGTACTTGAATACTATTCCCCCTTCCTGGGAACGTGCTATAGACAAGAGAAACATGCATTATGTCTCAGAAACCAGCCTTTGTCAGGCTTGAAAGGAACTAATGGGAATTAAAAACACTGAGCATCGTTGCAGCACAAAGAGCCGAGCAGCTGTCAGTTCCCCAGCAAGCTCAACGGAATAGTTTAAAGGTGCTGCACAGACACATCTGCAGCTGCAGGACTCTCTTTCAGCATGTAAAAGAGAAGCATTACACTGATCAGTACTTTACCCTGGAAGTTGGAGTTGGTCCCTGGGTGGTTTTCCAGGATATACTTCTTCAGCGCTGTGGTGGAGCAGGTCTTCGGTTCGTTCATGGCCGCAATAGCAGACAGGATGGCATCTTCCATCAGAGTCCCACCCAGCAGGGGCTTCTCCCCTGATTTCTTCAGCTATTTTCCAAGGAGGAAGAGAAAAGCATCAAGACAAAATTCTCCCAAACCAGGTCAGGACAAGCTCCTCTGCACCAGGTGGGTCGGCGCTCCTGCATTAGCACAGATACGTTTTATATTAAAACACTGCACAGGGAACGCTGCTCTCCCAGCTTTAATTGGGAGGACAGGCCTATTCAGTCAACTGGCCTGGAGGGCTTTTTTATCAGTAACACATTGTCCTAGTCCCCAAATACACTGCGAGGATGTGGCAATCTAAGGGCCTATCACTCGGGGAAGAAAATAAATCAGATCTTCCTCCATCCCACAGACCAAATGTACCCAAGAGACTTCTATGGCATAGACATGAGAAAAAGACATTGCAGGCATCTGGGGTACCTACTGCACTTACAATTAGTGATGGAAAGGAAAGCTTACCCCACCATCTCCCCTACTGTGCTAGTGAGTCAGAGCTGAAGCAGTGTGTGGAGCATGCTAAGCAAGGAAGGCAGGGGGATCTGCTCCAGAAATGTAGACCAAGAGGAAAATAAGAGTCCTACTGCTTCATAGTTTGACAACTCCCGAATATGACAGGCTGCTAAAGAAAGGTGTACCCAATAAAACTGGGGGGGGGGAATGGGCACATTAACTTATATCCAAGGCTTGTGGTCAGTACAGTCAACAAAACAAGATGAACTCTGGCTCTGACCTGGAATGTCCCAGATGCTCCCTTCCCTGTGATCTGCTCTAACTGGCCCTTCTCTACAGCTCTCTGCAGGGCATTCTTCAACAGCTGGGGTCTGAAATACAGGAGCATAAAGCTTTACTGACACACACTGACAGCCTAAAAAAACAAACAGAGAAACAACGCTTTATACAGAGTGAGAGCAGAGCAGTACTTACAAGTGGTATCTGCCTACATACAGACATTTTAAATGGAGATCTGTCAGCAAGTGCTGATTACATGAGAAGAACAATGTACATTAGTGGAAATTCAACTGCAACACTGTCTTGGTGTCACCACATATCCAGAAATGGACAAGCTTCACTCGGAAGGATCTACTCATTTTGAAAAGCACGTTTAGACCTGGAGGGCAACGAGTTAGTTGGCTCACAGACAAACAAGGGACTGAGGACAAGCCCCTGTAAGAGGTGATGCACAGGGTTTTCCTAGATTTGCTTCCTCCCCAAGCCTTGACCCGCTCCATATGGACCAACTTAAAGATTACAGAACCAAGTAGGACAAGATCCCAAGGAGAGGTCTTCGCATCCACACAGCTAAAGGGATCTGGTTTTGGTTAAGGGCGGAGGTGTGTAGAGCAATGCCGATGTCGGTGTCAGGAACAAAGATGGGGTGTGGAGTGATGCAGAAAAAGGCATAGCTTTTCCTCAAGCTTTCCTGCAGGTTCTACAACGCAGAGCACCACCTGTCTGCTGCCTGCTGAAATACTGAATTGAATGACAGTGAAGTGAGGCAAAGCCAGAGAAAGGCTACATTTCACTGCTCCTCTGCATCTCGGATTGCAAAAGTGTACTCCTGCACTTACCTTATATCTACTTTGAGTTTGGGGTAATACTGAGACACATATTTCTTGATCAGGCTGTAAGAAGCTTCCTTCGGCTCACAAAGGCGGGTGAAAGCCAGCGGCAGGATATCTTCCAGCTTGACTTGTTGCTCTGCAGTCGAAGTGGAAGTGCTTTTCTGAAATACACATACTTTTATGCATCAGTGGGGCCTAAAACTCTGGGTTTTCTGAACCAGCAATGCACAGGTGGGAGAAGTGCTCCTGACAGTGGGCACAGGTCTGGCAAACCAAGTTCTGTAAGGCAGCTCATTAAATTAACAATTTAAAAAGTTTAGCAGCTTAAGCAAAATTGAGCAAATTTGGCTGGAATTTTCATAGGAGTCTTAGGAAAGTTTTACAAATATAAATTGCTGAGTATGTAACAACTTCTGTATGTTTAATAGTTTCCTTCCTCTTTCTACAGACACTTTCCTCTGCTACCCTTCAGTGAGACAGGTGAACATGATACATGCTGACATGAAACTTAAAAACCAGCAAAGGCAAGACCTGTTCAAATCTCCCAAAAATGAACAGCTAAACAGGAGTGCTTTTTTTTTTTTCAGATGACAGTATGAAATCTTGATTGAAGCCAACACTCCCTTCTGAATTTTCCTCCATCCCTTTGTTACTATGAGGAGGGGATGATCAAGAAAAAAATGGTCTGTTCTTTATACAGAAAAGACAGTGGGGAAATGTGCTGAAGTTTAATGATTTTGATGCTTAACAGCAGCTTTGCAAACAGTCAAGCAAGTGAGGGTGCCACTCACCCAGACAGCTGCTAGACTGCTAGCTGAATTCACAGAAAACAAAAGCAAAGCTATTTGTTTTGCTGCAACACAGAGAAAGTAACTAGGAACACAGACACCGATACGCTGCAGACAAGAAAAGTGATGTGTTAGCAGTTATCAGGTGCCTTGCTCAAACTTCTCGTGGAGCCAGTGAACTCTATTTAAAAAGAAGTTACGCTGCAGTTAGTTTCCTTCAGTGCCCTAGTACCAAGTGTGGCACTGGTTCCCTCAGTTTTAGGGCTTTTGGTCTCCCCAGTAGCCAAGAGATAAGCACCAAGATGTTACAATACTCTCTAGGTTCACCCGTCTAAGCCGCAAGGGCATTGGCAATTCCAGCTAAGCCTTTCGTAACTGCAGTGTTAGAAATGTGTTTCATACATCCAGCATAGCAGGGAGCGGAGAACAGCGGTGCTGGAACCATGACTAATTGTGAGGACTAGGCTCAAAAAAAACCCACATCACATTTTACTACCTCAGAACAATATACACCTAACATTAGCAGCTTTCTTCCAGAAGCCTTAGAACATTTTCATCTTCCTCCCTCTGCCCTCACAGCTGATGGAAAAATGTTCATCTGACAGTCCTGAAGACTGAAGTCTTCCATTTATCCATGCAACAGATAGAAACAGCAGTAGCATAAAGCTCTCTTACAATACCTGAGAGGCATCTCTCTCTACCAGGTAAAGACAGAAGAGGAGCTTCATGGTTATTCAGCTTTCTGCCTCTGAACCAAAGCCTAGGGGTTTAATGTAAACATTTTAAAACTAAGATTTTTATTATTCTACTTGGTTTTAATTTCGCATACTAACTTTCTGATTCTGATTTTAGTGGAATAGGTGTTTTAATTATTGTACTTGGGGAGGAAAAGTACAGCAAGGAGAAGAATACTGTTTGGGTTGGGGTTAGGCTGCATTTCATTATATACATGTGTTTCAGGGCAAGATTTTTTAAAGTATTGTTTAAAATGATCCATCTTACCTTTCTGTCTCTGGCTTTTGGAACAGTTTTTCCTGCATTAGACACCACTACAAAGCTCCCAGAAGCTCCCTTTCCTTTTACCTAGTTCAAAAGAAAGTCCATTTCAGTCTTTAACAATGTAACTCAGAAAAATAACAACCTGAAAGAGACTAATCCACATCATTACCCAGATTTTGAATGCACTGTCACCCTGGCAATGGGCTGTTATGGCAGAGGTCTGATTTTAACCCACTGACATGGATCAGAAACCACAGCCAGACATTAATAACATACTCTGCTGTCCTGACCAGGAGACCCTAACAGATATCACAGGCATAAATTACAGTGGTAAAAAACCCCCATGCTGCTGCAGAAGTGATGTTGTTAGACTCAGTTTGAAAACACATGCTGCTGCAATGCTATATGACACAACACCAAGAAACGGTCATAAATTGCACAAAAGACAACCGTGCAAAGTATCTGATTGACTGAACAATAACAAAATTCTGCCAGCATCTAACAAAGTAGAGACAGAGGTTGATTAACCTCCACGAGGGAGAACACAACCACCCCACAGACCTGCTAACAGAGTTTAAGAAACTCCTATGTGATTGAGTAATATCACCTCCAGTGCTACTCCACAAAGCAACTCTTACCTGTCTAATGATTCCTCTCTCCAGCTCCCTTTTCAATGCTTGCTTTAGAAGATAGCCTCTCCTCTCAAGCTCCAGGGAAGGATATTTGTGGATAATGTATTTACGTATTGCAACGACCGATGCACCACTCTTTTGAAAGCACGCCTGAAACAGAAGCAAAACGATAGTAGAAACCACCTGCACTGCAATTATCTTGCTGTGGGTCTGGAAGAACAGAGATTGAACTGCTGCATGTAAGCCAGCACATCAGCACGGGATGCCAGGGCTGGCTTTTTCCCCACAGTGACTCAAGAGTATAAAATATGATTAACAAAATACTTAACTTTCCCCTTAGAGTGGCTGAAGGGCAGACAACACAAAGCAGTACAGCAAGCACATATCAACCACTCCCATATTCTGAAGCACTTACAAGTAATGGCATAAACACTACATGCTACTACAAAATACAGTCACTTTTTGGCAAACCACCAATGATGCACAACCGGTAAGTCATTTTACTAATGTCAGATAGAGTAATCACTAAGTCAGAACAAGTTGCCAATTTTTTTTTTTTTAAGTAGTTGGAGGATTGGCATTAGTAAACCAGTAAAAAACCTAAGCTGAAGTTCATATTTTGAAGACATAGCAGCTGGAAAGGCCATCTTGCAATTAAGGCTGGTGGAGTCCAGGCCTCCTGTGAAGGCAACATGCATGAACCAAGCCTCGAGGGGAGAGCAGCACAGGTATCTTCTTACAACCAGGAGGGATACAGTAAACCAAGACCAACACCACTTTGGAACACTAGTTTACAGTATCTCCATCTGTCCTGGATTAGAATAAGTTAATGCTGAAAAAAGCATGTATCAAAGAGATGGATTAATCAAGGTAAATCAAGTTAAATATGGCTAGAAGGCACACCAAATTAGATGATGACAGCAATCAACGAGGTTATGTCATACTAGCCGTTTCTAACAATGTAACTAGGGAGGGAAATAAATTCTAAACAAAGAAATAAGCTACAGGGGCTTCATCATCATCATGGACTCACATTTCAGCTCCATGGGCTTCCAGGCAGAAGCATACATGTCTTACAGTAAGTTTCCTGCTAACAGACAGCACTATCATCTGTACCATCAGCAAGCTGAAATTGTGGATTTTAGGCACACAAGTTATTCTGCCTTGCGACAGATGAACAAGAGAGACATTTGTCTCCTGCTTACCCTGATGGCCTCAGTTAAAATAGCATCCATTTTGGGACGTGAGGTGGCAGCCATCTGAGTCTGCTTCTGTGCTCTAGCTAGCTGGCTAGCAGAAAGAGTAGCCCATGCAGGAATGGTCTTTTTCACCTTCTTCTCCTTTTCCTTAGACTGATCCTTCTCGCTTAGGAAAAATACAAAGCAATAGTAAGACAAAAGACACTGTGAAACAAGCCAACAAGCAGAGCAACAACAACAACAAAACCCCAGAACATCTGACACTGAAAATAATTTAAAGAACATTTTGATGTTTCTATTAGAAAAAAAGAGACCCTATCTTGATATTCAGTCTCACACATGTTCTAGAACAGCAGCTACACTTGATTGGTAGCTTCTTCCTGAGAAATATGAGCACTTTTTTAAGGGACCGATCCTATTTTCCCCACCTCTCCCACCACTTTTTCTATCTCTAGAACCTGTCTTTCTTCAGAATCCTACCCAAATCCCCGAATTCAGCACTAAGCAAGCCTTACTCCTTTTTGGTTTCTTCTGAGGACTTTGTTTCCGCCTTCCCTTCATTCTCAGGTTCCTTTGGCTGTTCTGCTTCACCAGATGCAGCAGGCAGGGTTTCATTCTCTTGTTCTTCTCCAACAGAGGCAGATTCCTCAGAGGTGACTTCTGCATCTAAAAGATGTGAAAACGCATGAAGTTACTGCCTAAAACTAGCGTCTATTCTTCAGGAAGGCGGGGAAGAGGGAATTGAAGAACACACCCCCAAAATTATTTCCCACCAGGCAATTTCTTCTTTCTAATTTAAAGAGATGATTTCAATGTAACTTAAGAAGAGAACAAAACTTCTGAAAAGAGTTTCAGTAAGGTGCAATCAGCCATCAAATGCCAGAATAACTTCAAACAACATCATGTAGCATTTTCACAACGAACTAATTTCCCCCAGTCTTCTCTTAATTCCAGAAGTTACTGTTGCAATCATCCCTCAGAGCGATCTCGGTGGGGAAGGGAGCAGGAAATCAGTACCATGAAACACTAGGATTTTCCGCAAGGTTGAGGTTAATGTGTTTTTAACTCAGAGAGGTGCAAAAACATACATCTCTACAAGATATTTAGATAGGTACATACAAGTAACTTTGTTTATGACCAACTTGTTTTCAAACACTGCTGCTTCTGCACCACATGCTGCAGCACCTGAAGGATTTTAACCGTTCAATCGCGTTTTTCCAGACTTTGCAAAGCTTTAGACTGCACATGCATTGGCAGAAGCACTTGACTATCAGCAGGATCAAAGCCAGTCAGAAATCAACTTACCAAGCAAATTAACTCCAGTATATTTAGTTGAGAACAGCTTAGAGACTGGGCTGCCTGCTAGATAACATGCATATAAACTGCCATTACCCACTTTTTGGGTAAAGAACTGTCTACCATGACTGCTCCATGCAGTAGACATGTTCTCCATCTCTGAGAAGGAGCTTAATTAAGCACTCCTGCTACATTCCTGTGCATAGTTTTCCCACAGAGGCATCATGCATTTAAAATATGCAGTGTATTAATAGTTAGTTTCATATGTAATTTATTTATTTGTGACACCAAAGAGGACAAGTCAGTGAAACTAACTGAACGTAATACTGAAATGACACATTCTGAGAAACTGAGGTGAAGCTGCTAAAACCAGACACATTAATATTGGACTAGATTTTATGACACATTGTGGTAAAACCCTTTTGTTCAGGAAAACAACTCATTAACTCCACCTTTCGATCTCAAGCCATCTTCCTGACACTACTGAAACTTCACAATTTCTACCTTTATTCCAAAGAATAGCAAGCTTAAAAGGGTCTATATTTAGTTATATTTTCCTGTCTGGAGTGTCAAGGCTTTGCCATAGGGTATGAAGGACAACACAAATGGGTTCAGAGTGAAAAGAGTGGCTGCAAAACTTCCCAATAATCCAGGAAAAGCCTGTGAAAAGAAGCTAAGCATTAGTAATATTTTAATCATGGCAGAAAGTTTTTTTCAGGAGTTTCAGAACACAAGCCTATGTTTGGGTATACATTAACAATCCACTACAGAACTATTACCGTACCCGCTTTGACCTCTTCACCTTCAGCAGGTTTGCTTTTGGGAGGAGTTTCCCGGGAAGAAGAATTCACTGAGCGACGGATCGGCATTGTGTCGTCTTCAACTTTCTATAAAAAGTATACAAAAATCAGTACAGATACTGGAAAGAATCAGAAAGTTTTTAAAATGGGATTAAAGTAAATCAAAGCAGCATATGTAGAAATATTCTGGTTACATTTGGATTTTTCAGAATTTTAAAAGACAGTAACCCTCAAACCAGCTTCTTTGAAGCATACTAGGAGAGGATAGTTTCACATTTTACACTTATAAAAGAAATAATTTATTTTCAATTCCAAATTAAATGAGATGAGCATTTGAGGATTTTGACAAATACAACACCTCAGGGAAAGCAGGGAAGGGGAAGGAGAGTGCCTACGGGGTTTAATAGTTTCTCAATTGAGTTTCCTACAAGCAGGGGAGAAAGAGTACCAAGTAACCTTCAGCAGGACTGGAAGTCAAGGACTGATCCAAGGGCAAGCTTGGAGAATGGGCCAGCCCCTACCTCACTTAACTTGTCCGTGTGGATCAGCTGAGCTCCCGTTAAGAGTGGAAGCGCCTTATGATGCACGGGTTCAGCTTCAGACAGATCAGTCGCCATTTAAATTAATTTCTAGCCCCAAGTGCAGGTAACACTGTGGAGCCCCAGGTTTTAACCCCAAGGACTTTTTCCTAATGGTTTTCACAGTGCAGTGAGGAGTCAACCTGAAGTACAGAAAAGATGTGGTGTGAAAATTAACAAAACAAAAACATCTATGTCCATGTATCTAACAAACTAAAGATTAAAAAGAAAAGAAGGATAAATGACTTACAGCTTATGACTAACACAACTGACAGTCAACACTTGCATTCAACAAAGATGCTAAAACATGTAAGCAAACTTGAGTGCTATGGAAGTAGCAAAAATGGTAAAGGTGTAAGCCAGACCTGCAGCCTGCTCCATTAAAACATATCTGAAAGAATAAAAACGCTCTTTAAATTAACAGAAGGCATTAACGAAAAGCAGACATTGCACTGTGCCTAAAGTAAGGCATTGAGGTAAGCAGTCAGCCACTGACTTTGGGTAAAAGCAGGAGCTGACACATTGATCCAGCTTCTATCAGCCTAAGGAATTAAACCATTAAATCCGTTAGGCAGAAAATACATATGCTGGGGACCCGAACCATGCCCCCCCCCCCAACTAAATCCCATGCAATTTATAGAACTGAAGGACTCCTTGAAGAAGAAAATAACCATCAAAACAGCAATCTCCATACCATCTACAAAAAAATTGAAGCTTTACAAAACTCTCCTCCAAACACATGCACTGTCACGGGTACTGAATGGGTTAAGCTTAGTTTAACCCTCATCAATTCTCACCCCTGACTACCATTACACTTCTACAGCCTTTCTTACTTGTTGCCCATCTGCCTGCATCAGCCTTTCTTAAGGAGAGGTGCTCCACTATTTCCGTCGCAAAACAGAGGGCTTACTTGCTCATTCACTTCCTCTTCTCAGCACCCCCTTTAAAAAACTCAGAAGCAAAGCCTCGCCTCTAGCAAACCACGGCTGAACCCCTTCTCCTCCATTCCATCCAAAGATCAAGCTCCAGACTGCCCTCTTCCCTTCCTTACAGAGAAATAGCCAAATGCTCCCGATTTCTATCTATTCTGGATGTTTTCTTTTGCTCAGATGAGAAGGCAGGCACTTACCATAAATTTCCCCAGCCTCAGTGTGTTCTTCTTGACCAGAGACCTAACATCACTCCTGGCACTGTTTTCAAGATGATTTTCACCACTGTTTCAGCACTTTGCACTGCATTCTCCATTGCAGGGGTGGATGCTCCGTACTACATCAATACCATCTCAATTACTCTGTATTCTTGCCCAAAAATACAGTTCTCTTATTACTTAGCAGCGGGGACTCCTAGCTGATCGGAGGGATTCTCTCTGCCTCAGTTATTTTCCCAGGCAAACCAAAACCCAGGTCATCTGCACGGAGCACTTTTGTTAAACCTCCAAGCTGTGTAAGTAGTTTCCATTCAGAAACCAGCGGCAGTGAAAGAAGAGCTGAGGGGAATGTGCGTTAAGATACAATGGTTCACAAGGACTGGTGATGCAAGAGGCTACATCATTGTACCTACAAGATCTCCTCCCCAAAGAACAAACCGGTAAATTAATAAACTAATTCCACTGCTGCTGCAGGTGGGTGCAGTGTCATGTCAGCTGCACACACCTATGGCACAACCAATCAAGAGACTTTCATTTCAGGAGAACTAGACACATCACTAGGCAGCATTTCCATGGGAGATGCTCTAAAAGACATTCATCTAGCCAGCCGTCTTCAAAACACAGTGCTTCTCACAGCTAAAGGCAGTCAATCCGCTTCTGCAACTTCTAAGACTTCTCCTTTGATGACACTGAACAGTCATTCTGAAAAATGACAGTGAACTAGTCCTGTCTCAGCACCAGTAAAAGCAAACAAGTGTAACAGTGCCAGATGTTTTCTTCTGAGACAAAACAGAAAAAAATCAAATCACACTACATGCCAAAACCAAAATAAATGAGATGAATGAAGCTTTCTTATGAAATTTCAGGATGGGAAAAAAATACTAATAGCCAATTAGAATGTAAGAACTGCAGCCCAGCACTTCCCCCTCCCCCCCCCCCCCCCTTATTTTATGGGACCTTCCTCCCCAAAGTGTGGAAAGTAAGAGGAAAAATTAAAAATTCCACCAGGCTTCAGCTCAGTATCAAATGTTTTTTCTAGCAAGCATAGCCTGAAGCCCTCTAAAAAAAATGCCAGCATTTTGAAGTGAGTCCTAAAATAACCAATTACAGATCCATCCTCAGGGAAATTGGCTGGGGGCTACAAAAAATGCTTTCCCTGGGATTACTAACACACACATCGAAGCACGCACTGTGGCTGACCTGGTCCTGGTTTTTATTTATTTTTAAACTATGTGACCTGCATGTCACATGCATGAAAACACAGTACTCCCAACTTTGACTTAAAATTCCCCAAGTTCTAAAAAACCCCTTTGTTTAGATCACAGTATAAACTACTCGAGTCTTCTTGCTCTCAAGTGTGAACCTTAACACAGCACAATTCATAACTTCAGTGCCTACAACACACGCAAATAAGACATCATCCAGTGGAAATTCAGAGTGACCCAAGCAGGAGCTTGTTGATTCCCTCTGTATTCCCATACATAGATCATCTCCTGCTCAAAAGGCCATGGGAATCAAAGGGGCAGGAGGATAATCTCCTGTTGACTTCAAAGCACCAACATTTGATATTTGCAAGGGGCAAAGTCACCACCTTGTGAAAGCACCACAGCCCAAGCACTGCTCTTACTTAGCCTATTTCTTCCCACAGAGGGATCAAAAGTAGTTTTCTGGACTGGGTGTGAAACATCAACTACAAACAGGGCTGAATTTTGTTTCTCAAAAGATAAACCAAAAGACTAGAAGGTTTTGCAACAGCAGTGCAGAAAAACTCTCATTCCCCCCTCCATAGAAAATGGTAGATTTATTTAATGGAAAAATCAAGTCACACAAAACAACTGTTACCTGGACACCCTATTGCATGGATGAGCTACTAAGACATCTTTAAATGAGTACCACAGCTATGATTGCAAGCATCACTTTTAATAACAAACAACTGGAAAGTAATGACTGTATTTTGCATTTACACAAATGTCAAACAAATACTGTGCTTAGAAAGTGGGAAGAGGCCATCATCTGAGGATGCAGGTTTTCAAGGTGGTTGTTGGGTAACTGTCACGTACACTTAAACCTGATCGACTGGCAGAAAAAAATAATCCCATCAGCCACAAAAGAAACATCTGGATACCAACCTTTTCAAAAAGTTGCTTGAAAGTACAGATAGTAACTCCTCATATAGCCACTCACAGTCATTTTCCTATGGGTCATTTGAACTGCAGGCTCCTCAATTATCATGAACTAGTCATTTCAAAGCTGGTAATCCAGCAAGGAGCTGATCAGCAACGAAAAGCCCCAACTTTCTGGATTTCTAGATGAGCAGGAATGGTTGATAGTGTCTAGTCTCCCAGCTCAGGGAGTGGCCACTGATGGAAGATCCAGTCAAGGGTACAGGTAGCTTTATATGAACTATTATGAAAAAATACACCAATTTCCTCCTGAGCTATCAGCATAGCATTAGGGGGGGAAAAAAAGAAATAAAGGGAGGCTTCAGGTGAGACACACACATTTTGGATAATATTTCAGAAGACTGGAGTCCCCCCACCAATGTAACAGAAACAAGAACATGTAAAAAAAAACCAAAAAACCAACGTAATCTGAGGCATAGTTCGGCTGACTCCTTGAATTTCTGCTGGCCATAAGATTTTCCAGCTTATCTCAGACTTCAATCTCATTCAAGAGAAAATACTTTAGGATAAAACCAGGTCTCAAACATGGCAAGCCAACTGTCAGGCTGGCAGAAATACCAAGTCACAAGGACTTGTGGTAGGGTGCACAGGCCGAGCTGACTGAAAACAAATATGCAATGGAAAAATGAGAAAGCATATCCAATCCTGTGCTGTTAAGGGTGTCCACTTACTGTTACATGACACGTACACTGGTGATTGATGTGTTCTTAGACATGACTTGGTATACGGTACATGGTGCGGGTCTAGAAATCGGGTCAAAAAGGGCTAGAGAAAAGTTTTATGTTCTTGCAGATTTGAAGCCAGGGTGTCAAGGGATACAAAACTGCCAACCTTACAAGCAACACAATCAAGAATGACTGTTTTATTACCAGAAAGGCTTAAAAAGCAAAGTAACTGGATTTCAAGAACAAGCTATTGATTATCGTGCAATAATCTACTACTTTCTAAAGCTGAATTGAGCAGAAGAGCATTTAAATGTCTCAGAAGCTGCAGAAAAAAAGCACAGGAAATGTTAATATTTTCGCAAAGCAAAAATGGAAATCCAAACCAAACATGCCAAAATATTACCTGCTAAATTGCAAGTTGGCCAACTTTTTCAAGACTTCTGGCCCCCTGAAACCCTCAAAGCTCTTCCCTAAAAATCCAGCTCAGGTAGAAGATACTTTACCAAACCTCTCAATATCTATATTGTCACAGAATATATCAACCTGCAACACCTTTGATACAAATTTGTGTTTTACAAAATTTATCCATTAGAAGTTCTCAGCTGGTCGCCTGTCACAGTCTGCTTCACAAAGGTGTTCTAGTGTTTACCAATCTCCCTTTTGTTTTTGCAGTTCACCAAGCTGCCTGTTGTCTTGATTAAATCAGGCCAGTAGTAGTAAGTAATTTCAAACAGCCTAAAAACATGCAAAGGAATAAAATATCTTACTGAATACAAGTTAGTTCCCACTTCTAATCCTTATTTGGCAACCTGCTCGGAAACTCACTCCCGTTTCACATCTGGTTGAGCATTACTTCCCAACTGCCATTCCCATCACTTCTACTGCCACTCAACAAACTTTGTGCTAACTTTGTCCCGATCCTTACAGCCACCACATCGCATTGATTTCCTGGGAGGTGTCCTAGTTAAGCGGACTTTTCAATCGTGTGCCTCCTGATTAAGCTACAAGGGCTGTATTTGCAACTCTCTTGCGGTTGAGTCTACCAGAGATCTGTTACAGGCTATCTGAGCCCCATGCTGCTACAAGCATTATAAGCCATCTTGTTTCAATTAAAGAAGAATAGTGGTCCAATACAAAGATCCAATAGCTCAGCACTTGCCAGGCAAGAAATTCTTCGCCTTGACTAGCGTTACAGTTTCTATTTCCATCCACTCCTTCCCTATACAGCATTAAGGAGGGGAACAACAAATCCCAAGTACGTTAGGGTTCAGGGGAATACAGCAAAAATCTTTCACGCTTCTAGTTTCCAAACACATGCATTCCTACACACGGAGCCCCAAAGGCAAGTTTTTTCTAAGTCTAAAGATACATTTTCATTTCAGGGTAGCACTGAATTTGGACCTCTGACTCCAAATGCTGCAAACACAACCTGACTTACACCTTGTCTATCCTGCTGACTTTTACAGAGCAAAGCAAAGATTAAATACCGCCCTTCTGCACACACAAATGCTGCTTTCACTGCAAAAAGAAAAAAAAGGCACATTACTACAGTGAGATTGATGCTCTGCCTCCCCACCTGGGACTGAGCTCAGCGCCTCATCTCTGCTACAGTATAATACCGGAACTCAAAGTCAGCTCAATCTCAACAGACGTTTATTAAAATACAAGTAACAACCCATACCTCACCTCCACTATTCTTCATCACCAAGAATGTCAGGTCACTATAAAAAACACTACAGTTTTCAGATTCTTTCTGAATCAATCTCTGACCTATACAGAAGACAGTAACAGCAGACCATTTCTGTGGCCTGGATTATCTTCTTTTCCTACACCCAGGAGTTTTTCTTCACATCCCCAAACACACAGCCAAAGCCAGGTAGCGTGCAACTTAAATTATGCCACCATCATACCTAGAAACTCACAAAAACTTCAGCTAAGGGATTAATACGAATCAGAATTTCTGCTTGCATAGCTGTCTAAAAATAATCCCTCTCCACACTGATGCTCAGGATTGTGACAGTGACAACCTCTGTGGGACAACAGTTTTTGAACAATTTTTGGCTATTATGGTCCTTGATCCAGATTCTCCATGAGCTGCCACTGACACAAGCAGCTAAGGAATGAAACAGCCCGTATTAGAGTGCACAGGGTTCAGCTTTAAGTTTAGAACAGGTTTAGGTCACAAACTTACAACTACTCCAACATGAAAATCCACTGCTGAAAGTTTCATAGCCTTGGATGAAATACCTTAATTCCAGGATCCAACATGATGAATTTTGACAAACCACTGACACTTGAATGAAAATTCAGGCTGCTAACATTACATACCAGGGTATGAACCTTTTATAGGCCATATTGTCCTTGCTTGGATTAAATTTAAAACCACTGTATAAACCCTCCTCCGAAACTATTACTTATTCAGCCATCACTTATTCTTCTACAGTACAAAACTATACATGATAAAAACTATGATTTCCTTGCAGTCTATACAAAATCTACTCACACCTCACATTAGAAAATCAATCAATGTAAAACTTCTTTTATTCCCCCTCATGGAAATGAAAATCCTCAGAGAACCCTGGGTCACTTGTAACAAAACACTGAGAAGAGATTCACACATGAGTTTCTGTTGAAAGGGAAAACACAAAAGAAAAAGATACTCTAAAAACAAAAATAATTGAAGCAGCTACTACCTGAGGAAAGTGCACAATGCATCGAGGAGCTAATTAATTAAGAGGCACAGGCAGGTAAAGGGGAGAAAAGCTGCAAAAGCCAGTAGATGTTTTCAAGGCATATACACCAAGTTCTTTCCCCCAACAGAAGTTATGTGGAGGTTTTTTTTCCCCATGCATTCCTCCTTTCCAAGGACTTTCCACTCTATCCACCAATCTCTTTAAGTCCCTCCTGAGGAAAGTAAGCACTCTCATGCCCAGTCCGTCAAAACATCTCCACTCTTTAACTAAACTCACCAGCAATACCTTCCTCTCCTCTCATTCCCCCTACACCCACCGTCCTTGTGGAGGAGCTTAACTGTGTGATGTTGTTTATAAACATGAGTACTTCTGAACCTTTCCCGCCTCAATAAGATAGCTGCTTGCCAAAGAATGTTGGCCAACTGTTTCTTGAAGATGATGCTAAAAATACTATTTATGGTAAAAACAAACAAACAAAAAGTCACATGCTTGGAAAAATCAGAGTGCAACTATTACTCAAAAGGCCTGATAAGAACTAAGAAGTGACATGCTTGTTAACCCACAAATAATCCAGTGGCCAAGAAAGACTCCTGAAAAGAGTAACCTGTGAAATACCACAGACACGAGCAAACTGTCAGTCTCTGCTACACTTTAAAAGGAGTAAACACACCCACAACCCTACATTATCTAACTTTTCTTCTCCAGCAGTACAGGCTGAGCAGCACTCTGTGATTTGCAGACACTATTGATGTGAAAATAGAACACAGGTGGGAAGGATTTGGTCTGAACAGCCACCCAGAACAGGTCTGGAGCTGTCCTGGGACACCATAAGCTGGTGGAGCCCCTCTGGCCTGGGAAGAGCTACACCAGTTTACATCAGCTGAGGTTTTGGCATACTGGTCCTTCTGTCCTTAAGTCTTTGCAAGGTTTTAACCAAAAAAACGCAGTCCAGAGTGGCAATAAGGATAACAAACCCAGAACAGAACTGCTGCTCTGAACCCAGAATGGAAGCCCCTCTGGAACAGTCCCATTCCAGTCTGGAATTTAACAGCCTTCTCTATGGAGAAGCACATGCAATAAGGAGAGGAGGATAACTAACATTCTTTAACCAGGCTGTGACCACCACAGAGTCAGGGAGGAACTCAGAAGCTCCTAGTAGTCTTGCAACTTAGGCCTGTATCCATCTCTAGCAGCACTGAGAGGGATTAAGAGCTTCTTTTTGGAAGCAGAGCCACACTGAAATCTCCGACAGCAGTTTTCCTCGAGTGGCGGCACCTCTCTGGCCTCTGGTGAAGTGAGTTTGTGGAGGGGAAAAAAAAAAACCCAACCACAACCAAGCAACCAAAA
The DNA here is from genome assembly GCF_000737465.1 of Haliaeetus leucocephalus. Lineage (NCBI taxonomy): Eukaryota > Metazoa > Chordata > Aves > Accipitriformes > Accipitridae > Haliaeetus > Haliaeetus leucocephalus. Next base: position 1,396,622 of record NW_010972992.1, on the reverse strand, counting down.
CGCGGGAAGCCTACCGCGGGAGCTAAGACACTTCCTAAGTTTATAAATAGCAATTTTTATTGTGTCGCACCCCTATCAGCCCCTTCCGCCGCTGACCTTCCCGCCCCCCCACCACCCACGGCACACCCGCCGGTGTTTACCAGGTGTCAGCGGGACGGGAGAAGCGGTTTTGACGCCCGCACCTCCTTTGTCAAGAGACGACGAGGGGTCGGGGACCCGCACCTGGCCAAGGCCCAGCCGCGGCACCCGCAACTCCCCGGCCCGGCGACACCCGAGGGCCGGGGACGCCTCCTTGGGCCTGGACGGGGGCGAGCCCGGCGCACCGCGGGCCTCCCCGGGTATGACCGGAGAAGGGGGGGAGTGGGATTGGTGGTGGAAAGCAGGCCGCCCTGCCCACCGCGACAGCCCCCCCCCCCTCCGTCCGCGCAGAGTGTCGCGACTCGTCACGAGACACCCCCCCCGAGGCCTGTCAGGGAGGGGGCGCGGCGCTGAGGGGAGCTCCCAGGCCCCTCCGGCAGCTTCACCAGGCCGCCCCCGCGCCTCACCCCACGGCCTACCGGGCCCGGCCCCCCCTCGTCAACCTCCGCCGCGGCGCCGGGGGCGAGCGGGCGGGGGGAGACTCACCAGCAGGCCCGGCGGACACAAAGCGGCCCCTCTAATGGCGGCGGCGGCGGCGG
>NW_010972992.1:1327847-1395935 GCF_000737465.1 Haliaeetus leucocephalus | reverse complement strand
GCCGCCGGCCAATAGGAGGCCGCGGGCATTTTTCGAACGCCGGCCCTCCTCCCTTTCCCCTCCGCCTCCACGTCGCGCGGGGGGGCGGGGGTGAGGAAGGAGCGGGCGCATGCGCGGCGCCGTCCTGTCCCGCCCCGCCCCGCCGGGCCCCTCCCGCGCCGCACACACAACGGCGGGGCGGGGCGGGGCGCGTGCGCTCTTCCTCGGCGGCCGTTAGCGCGGCTGCGGGCGCGCGCGTGCGCTCACCACCGCCTCGCTGAGGCGTTTCCCACCTCCGCCCCCTGAGGGCGCTGAGGGGGCGAGAACCGCCGCCGCCCGCTGGCCCTCACCTCAGACCCCGCCGGGCAGGGGCGGCACCGCGCCTTCCTCGTCCGTGTCAACCGTGCGTTCCAGTTGCGGAGCGTTGCAGCCCTGGCATCTTTGCTCCGGCTTCTTGCTTCGTCCTCCTCCCACCGTTTGCGATTTCTCCGGTGCCTGCCTTCGCTTTGCCTCAGCCTCTTATTCTTTACCCCCCTGCCGCTCTCATTAGCTGTGTAATTTACTGCTTGCCTCAATTACACTAGTTCCATCGCTGAGATATGGCTGCAAGCTGGAAATTTTCTGTCAGAACACGCTAACAAGTCCTCACTTGCAGGAATGATCCCTATTCTGATGTTCCTTCGGTTTGCTCCATTTCAGGCAGCTGCTTTACCTGCACCTCAGCTGCCCGAGGTGAGGATTATCATTGCAAGGCAGAGCAGAGGTGTGACCCACGCTGGTATTTTCACTATCGTGGTTATTTCAGGTCTGTGCAGAGTACACTGAGAGGTGATAAACAGAGGCTTTTTCTGTGTATCTCTTGCTATGCTCTTGCTCCAAGCCTGTTGCTTTATTTTTTTGGCTAGGCCTGTGGGTGGTTTTTTTTTTCTTCCCCCAAATCCCTCTGCTTTCCCTTCACTTGAGTCCTCAATTCCCTTCCCTACCTATTCTTATTTTCTTTTCTGCCAGAAGTATGCTTTCTACAAGCTGTGTCCAAATATGCCACACAACTTTTCATCTGTAGTCTCTTGCCCAAGCAGTCTCTCATCTTTGTTTTCTGCACATAATCCTGACTCATGTGCTGCTCAACTCTCTCTCTCCAACTGTGTTTTTATGATTTGAAGACTGTATGGGCACTAATGCATTTATTTCAGCACCATGGTACCTTTTCTTCCCTCCTGTGGATGGGAAGCCCCTCTGTGAGCACCATTCAAAGCACTGTGGAGGTGTCTTGTTTCTGCAATAGTGCCTTGACTGTTTCTTGTCTAAGCTTTTTCCAACTTTTTTTCACCCTTAGGTGGCTGCTGTAACAGTGCACTACACCCAAGAACATCCCCTTCCAAAGCCAAGCTGTTATGACCGAGGCGTGGCCTTGCTCAGTGTCTTTTTCTCCACTCCAGATTATCTCTGTGATGTTTTGCTTTCATACAGTCCTTTGTCTCCTGCGCTGAACAGGCCTGGAAGCGCCTTATCCAGATGGCTCTACTTTGCTAAACATTCCTGTTTTGCTTGTGAGTGCAAAACAACGACCATGCAGCTGCAGAAAAATGTGTTCTTTGGCCGTCCCCCCTTTGCGGTGCCTCTCTGGCAGGAGGGGAGGGACTGGGGGGGGGAATGTGCTCCTTTACTGCCAGCTTTTAAGACACCAAGAAGGAAAAGATGAAATCACCCCAGCTGCCCTCCCCTTGCTCACTGCAAGCCTTTGTGCAAAACGCCAGCACCTGCGTTGGCTGAGCCACAGAGCTACACTGAGATGCAAGCAGAGGAGGAGAAAAGCTTTTGTTGTCTCCTTCCCTGTTTTTTATCTCGAAATCCACCCCAGAGGGGAGCTGCGGGCCCTACACATTCCTTAACAGCCACATACCTGCCTGACCACGGTAGGCTCCTGTGAAAATACCACACCTGGGGAAGGTAGCTGTATCCTGCAGCAGGATCAAACCCCACTGCTCCATCTCCTCTGCCCTGTTTTTTTGGGCAGGAGTGTCCCCCTCCCTGTTCCCTCAGTGCTGCACACTGTGTGTGACAGTGACAGGAGTGAAGCTGTGGGAACCTGTGACCCTGCACAGGAGGACAGAACAGTGCAGGACAGGGAAATTCATTGCCAGGGAATCTATCTTCAGTGGGGGGATGCTGTCAGAGTCGACCTGTGATTATGTAGAGCACTATCATCATCATCAAAGACTTTTAATACGTACTAAGCACTTTTAATAAATACTAAACATTTTCAGTACCTTTCCTGCCCTCCCAGGTGCCTTGTACTAGAAGAATTCCAACTGGTTTGTGGATCCCCCCCCCCCCCCAAATAATTCAATTTGATTACAACTGTCTGCAGCCCTAGAGCTTTTACAAAATTGCCTACAGCTTTGGGTTTTAACTGCACAGTGCAGCTTGCAGTTTAAACCAGATCATGTAGACATATTGCTACTGTTTCCAAGGAATAGCTATAAAATTTGCATGTCAAGAGATTTACTGTTTCCACCCTGTATCCAGAGCAATGCCACGTGTTCTTGTTAGAAACATGAAACCTGTTGTGCTTCTGTGTTAAATACATCTGGTCACAGAAACTCCATTCCAGGGGCTACTTTTGTTAACTTTCTCACCCTACACCAACTGCTCTTTTCCCCATTTCATCACATTTTTTACTTAAAGTGAACGCTTTTTTATTTAATAAGCACTACTTCTGTGCTGCTTAACAGCTACCTGACACATATGGTACAAAACACAAGATTATTATTACCTTTTTTTATTACCTTTGTCACACTGTGCATATTATACACCGAAATCAGCTTCTGCCGGTATGTTCTTGATCCTGCTGGCTGAGCAAGCGCAGCATCTTTGTCATCAAATTCTGTTTTAATATTGGCCTGCAGCTCCAAACTTCAGCTCTGATTATATTTAGGCCTTGCCTCTGGTGTTGTCACCCCAAGTTTTTGGCAAGTTTTTTCCTTTTCCATTTTTACCTCAACTTTTGCATTTGCTTTTATAAAGACTTTTATACATTTTTGGCCCACAGTCCACCTGGCTCTGGGACAAACTGAGCCTGTTTCCATTTCGTCCCGTGTCTAATCGCCAGCAGGCTGGGGAGCTCCTTCCCCTCGCCTCGCTCTTTCCTCCCTAAATCTTTGCATTCTGCTGCTGCTTCTTCAGCTTCTTGTGCTTTGAAAAACAAATCAAGTATTCCCTGAGAAGCTTCTTACCTTTAGATCTGGTTATCCCTGAATGTGTATGTGAGGGGGGTTATTTTGGTTTGATGGGATTGCTCGAGCAGGACCCTTGCTCTTCTGCCTTGAAGTTTCCATTCAGCCGGTGGCGTGCCCGCTGTGAGGGGACAGTCACTGCCATTTTCAGCTTGACCTGGTGGATTTGCACGGGCAGCGGTACCAAGTAGAACTATCCCGTCACCATCGCAGAATCAAAACATCTAATTAACATGGGTCTCTCACTTGCGACTTCTAGAGCCACACACAAACCTTTCACCTGCAGTACACAGAAGTATTGTGCGATGAAGCACTCATCTGTTAGGCAGCGGTGTCACACTTCCCGCAGTCCCACACACAATCCTTGTCTTTACGCTTGAGCTGCTTTTTACTTCTGGATTTTTTTCCCTTTTACATCTCCAGTAGAAATGTGGACTTTTAGAAGCGATGAGGTGATGTCCTTTAACCACAATTTTCTGCTTTGTTGCTGGTTCACTTTACCAAAGGTACATGTCTAAAGATCACCAGAAAAACTTACAATTCTCTTCCAATTCATACTTACCTTTTTTTCAGCAGCACAGTCTTGCTGTCAGCCCTGTAGTTCCCGTAATTCTGTGCAAAAATCACCTTTCTGCTTTCAACACAAAAAATGCATATTCCCTGCTACTTTGTGGCCTTCCACATATCACCTTTGATCTCTTTATTCTCTATCAGCTTCCTAATAATTTGTTCTCCGTACTTTTCCCAAGTGTCAGCCTACACCAACCTTCCAGCTGATCTCTGTTGCTGTCCCTCTAACACCTACCCTTAAGGCTAACCCAGTTAGGTTTATCTTTTCGAACCATTTACCCTTTTCCAAGGGGTATTCTGGTCATCTGTGCACTATAAAACCCATTTTTATATCAGTTCCTAGCAAGTGAATAAAAATACACTTAAATACACCAAAATTTGCCCTGTTCTGGAGCAAACATATGACAGAGATGCCACTGGAGATGACAGAAATTTGGAGCAGGGCAATGTGGACTAAGCAGTCTCTACAGGCTGCTGCTTTTCTAGAGACACTCTAATTTGAAATAGATCTTTATTGCTAACGAGGAAGATGCTATTGTCACTGGGAGACCAGTGGCTGGAAGTTGTGATTTTTTTTCCATAGCACTTTCAGCATTACAGTAGTGATTTATTTTACCCAAAGCAGGTGAGTGGAAATGAAGGCTGCCCTAAGCAAGGAGAAGCTGAAGTCCACCAGCTCAGTGTTTCACACTGGGACAACACACCTCTCCCAAAGCCGCGCGTCCCCACAATTGGCAGCCAGAATTTGCTAAATTCCTTCGCCCTCTGAGCCAAACACCGTTTCAGATTAAAAGTGGTAAGCAGCAGGCTGCAGCACAGAGCATGCAGCGGCCACTCCCCTTGCCCGGGCAGGTAATAACTTATTGTCAATAACACCTCCCAGCTGGGATGCTTTTGCAGCCGCAAAAGCTCATTTTTGGCTGCCACGCGTGCACCATACGCCCCTGCGATCAGCAGCATGCCTGCACATTCAGCAGCCTGACGAGTCTGGCCTCCGTGCTGGTCCTGCAGCTGCAGGAGAACAGCGCCATGCCAGTGAGCCTTGCTGGGAAGACAGAAAACCTTTGGGTTGAGCAGGAATTTAAAGCATTTTTGGTGATAGGTCTTGCTTGAAGTGTACAGTCAGCTCTACTGCTGGCTTGCTTGTCTCTCCATGGGAAATCTTGTCGACTGGCTTTGCTTCGAGATGTGTCAGCCACAGCTCAGGCTCCTGCTCAAAATATCCACCTTGTGATGTTGGAGGAGGCCTGAAGTCTGATGCGTTTCCTTGGAGGATGGGTAAAACACTCGACTCCCGTTTTGCAGAGAAGGTGTGTGAAATTCCTTGCGTTTAATCATCACGGTGTATGAAAACACCCAAAGCAGGGCTGTGTAGCAGAACAGAGCTGCGTGCTGTGCCCATCACCGTAAACTCATGCAGTGGTGGTGCTGCAACCCTGCAGAGGGCTGAAAAGGCTGAGTGCCCGCTCCCTTCTCAGGCCAGCTGCTTTTGGTGAAGTACGCTGCTCCCCAGCACACTCACAGATGAAGGGGAGGTGGTTGATTATTCACTTTAGGCTGTCTTGAATGGCACAGAGCATTTACAGCAGGCCTTATTTCAGAACAGCTTATTCCGCAACACTGAGATGACCAATTTTCCTTCATGGGTGAGACCTGAACGTACAACCTGCATCTGCCGAGAAGATCTTTTCAGCTCCCTTCCAGCTGTTCTTTGCAACGCTGTGATACAACACTTCTAACAGTGCTCCGCTCCACGTTCACTAATGCTCTGTACCCCATGAGCTTAGTAAAACTCTGCTTCGTAACATCTGCTATTAACCCTTGCAGGGGGCTGCAACAGGACAACCAAGCATGCCAGAGAGCATGGACAACCAAAGAGCCAGGCTTTACTGTTCTCTCTGCTTGCTCAGTAATACAAAGATTTCCTAACCGAAAGCATCGATTGCCTTCCCCAAGCCTCCTCTCCCCTTTCCAATTTGCAACCATAGCACAACCATCCCTGCAGCTTGGACAGCAACTGCACACTTGGGACAAATTCCCCTTTGCAAAGTACTGAATGGAGCAGGAGCTGGTTTTATTTCTGTTGCTGTTTCAGTGCAATTTAGCAGCTGGAAACAAGGAAGAGAAACAGGTGCCATGTGACCAAAGCTTTCCGCAGATGACCGTTGGGCATCCCTACAGCAGCATTTAAATAAGCAGGAGTTATTTCAGCAAACCACAGTTCCATGATGGTTACCAAAGGTAACAGAGCCCCTTGGAAAATACAAGGGTAGACAACTTTTAAGTTTCCTCGGGTATCGCCACAGATTTAGTCACGCTGCTGGAAGCCAAGTGGGTTAATCAATCCCTTGTTGCAGTTGCTTGCCCATCACTGTGATTTTCCTGCAACAGCTCCTTGCGGGTTATCTGTCCACAGAGCTGGGCTAGGAGATAGGCAGCCAAGCAGGACCCTCTGGGCTGACGCATCCTCACCCCCAGGCTCCATCCTATGGTTGCTGCAGCTTGCACGTGGTCCCCAGGCCACATCAAACCCTTGCTTGGGAGTTTCTATCAAAACTTGTAGAGTCTCGTGCAAGCCTCCGGGTTGGTGCTTTAGTAAAAGAAATTGGCATGTGAAGAGCTCATGCTAATGCTGCTTGGCTGGAACTGCCGCTCAGCTGGCCTAGGATCAGGTAGGAGCAAAGGGCCAACATCTTCCTAAAAGCAGAAAGGCCAAGCTCTCCCTGCCAGACTGACTGCATGAAGCGGGAGCTCAGAGCACTTGCTAGCCCGAATATCTCCCGATGGCTTCATCCCCACATGGTGCACAGCAGTCCTGACCCAACTCCTACCACGCAGCATCTTGCCACCATCACATACCGACCTGCAGTCAACTCGCCTAAAGGCAGTTTGGTGCCTCAAGGCCAGAGGTCTTGGATCAAAGGGCATAAAAGGATTCGGGGTGCGTGTGTGTGTGTGTCTCATTTTGAGCTTACTGCCCCCAAAACTAAACCCTCTTACATCTGTGAAACAGATCAAGGGAGCAGTGCCAGGGGCATGGCTGTAACAGCTTCTCTGCTCTGCAGTGAACACTTCTGACAAGGCAACCAGCTCCAGGTCCCTTCATCTGTAAAAACGACTCATGCCGGAAGGAAACGCAGCAGGAACAATCACAGCCACCTTTTTGGCAACGAGACGCCGACATCTGCAATTGGTTTTAAACGTTTTCAGGATGCTCAGTGAGTTAATGGGACTTTTTAGAGGTCCTATTTTTCCTTTATCAGAAAAAATGGTCTATCTGGTTGGACCCAAAAGCTCTGTGGCTTGCAGGAATGCAGCAATAGCCAGTGTAAGTTACTACTGGCTTAAACCTGCCTTGGGCATCCTAAAAACCATCTCTGCAGAGGAATCCCTTCTCCTAAGCCTCTTCTGCTGCATGGCCTCTTTGGCTACCAGCTCCCGTACCAGGGAGGGTTGATCCTGGGCAAAAGATTTTTCCACACACCAAGGTCTGCTGTGGACCCGAGACTTCTTGAGAAAATGTTAAAATCTGAACGTGTTAAACACAAGCAGACAGAGTGCAACATCTGGTATCGGTGTATTCCCTGACCTTGTTCACAGAAATTGCTGATCCATTTCTGAAAACACTTTCCTAGAAAGAAACCAGCCTTAGGCAGACACCTGGCCTGGAAATTTTCTGTTTGACTGCTTCAGGTTTGGGGACATTTTCAGCAATAAAGAGAAACAGGGACGTAAGTGATGCATCTGCTCCTCCTTGCCCATGCCTTTGATAGTGCGCACAGCCTCAGCACAAGAAGGGCTCCCAGCAGTGGAAATGGCTTCTAATGCGCTCTTTCCTGCCGAGCTACATTAACTCCCTGCCATGTTCGCAAGCCTGCCCAGAAGATGTATTTAAACGCCTTACAGGACCAAGACTGGGAGAAAAAACCCCCAACATACTCAAAACCTTTAGTATTCTTGGTGGAAATCTGCTGTCCTCCCTGCTTAAGCTTTGCTGTAATGTTAGGTAGGAGTGACCACAGCTCACCTCTCCTCACTTACATAAAAAGGCTCCCACAAACCACCTTCTCACAGGAACCTCTGTTAATTATTGCTTTTTTGTTTCATGTTTACAGTTTTTTATATTTTAACACCCTTCAGGAGATGTGTTGCAAAGATCTTCCAGGAACACTGGCCACATCCTGAGGAGCCACAACTGCCTGCAGACCTGTGCTGATCTAGAAGGTGACTGAAAAGCAACCACATCTTGGTACAGATGCAGGTAAGCAAGTAGCACGTGGCAAACAGCACAGGGGGAGCAGAGGAAGCAGATTTGGTCCAAGACTGGTGTCAGATATGCTCCTTGCGGTGACATTTGTGGGAAGCTGAACCTCAAGGTGACACACTCACAGCGGGAGACCTCAAGGTCTTGCGCATAAACTGCTCACAGCTCTCCACACACAGTTTAACTGATCTAGCTTCAGAAAATGCAAAGGTAGCCATGCTGCAAACCCACCTTTTCAGAGCTTTTGGGCAATTCTGAAAACATGCCTAAAACCTCTGAATACTCCCTTCCTGACATTTGTAGGACACTAACAGGGCAAGTTCTCACCCCCCTAGAACATTTAACACAAAAGGCTCAAATAAGGAGGGGAGAGACTTTCTCATCTCTCCTCTACCCACATGTTCACCGTTCCCATTCCCTCCAGCCAGTTTTCCAACTTTTAGCCAAAAGATTCAAGCTCCCCAAACAGATTTCCCTGCCCTGACACGCTTTGATTCATGTGGCTATTCAAAGGCTCCACCAATTTCTTCCTTTCTGATTCAAGGTGATCGATAAATAAATCATGGTCCCTGCACGGCACAGCCCCGGTGTCGCACACTCAGGTTCCCAGCAGGGTCCGACACTGCCCATCCTCAGAGGGGAAATGCATCAGGTTCACGCACCAACTTGGCAAATATTTGGCCTCATTTACATACAAACTCGCATCCATTTAATTAAACTATTTAACTGCTACAAACCATCACGAACCCGCTCAATATTCTGGCTCAAAAATGACTTGTGCAAGAAGAGCACCCACATGACCTTCTGCAGAGGTTTAACAAACACACCTTGAGACCCGCTGGGTGGGTGTTTCCGTGCAGATGAGCCTTTCGGAGATCTCGAGAGTGCCCATCGCCAAACCACTGGGCCCAAGTGTGAGGCCGGGAAGGGAAGCGGCTGAGGGCGAGGAGCTGCTGGATGTCGTACAAGCAGATACATACATATGCATATATTAAGGGTGAGAATATTTTTCTTTTTTTTTTTTTTTAACAAAACATCAGAGAAAAGTGTTTTATTGTTACTAAAAAAACCCCAAACAAACAATGCTCTAGTGTTTTAGGCCATGGATTCTCTAGCTCAGATTCATGGCGTGGAACACATGTTAACAGGGAAAGTGTCTTGTGGACATCTCCCCTCCAGCCACAACCAGGCACCCTCCTCCCTTCCCCTTGGTGATCAAGTAACATCCTTATGCGAGTACAGCAATTGTTTACATGTAAAAGTAAGATTAGGAAAGTATTTAATGTATTCGTAGCCTTTTTTTTTTCTTGTTTTTCCTGTTTTTTTTTTTTCTTGTTTTGTTTTTTTAAAAAAGAAGTGATTTAGCAGCTGGGAAGTAAAAGACAGCATCATGTGAGCAGCTAGTGCTGCACAGACCACCAGCAAATGCTCCACAGGTTACTCGTGGTCCATGGACCACAGTTCACAAACTACATTTTAGGGCTTCACAAACTTTGCAGACTGTATCATGGTAGATGCTTCTTCACAGTGAGAGCCAGCAGGTCATCTTTGGTTGTTGAAGAGAGACACACAAGAGACTTAACGCACTCAGCAGCAGCTCAGTTTGGAGGACTGCATGGCATCAGGGCACGGTTGAGGTCCCTTTGGGCACACAGAAAACACTTGCTCTGACAGCACTGCAAAGCGACCACTGTTACTCTGTACCCGGGCTGCACTCCGACTTCAGACACCGTCATGGGGTGAGCACAGCTGGGAAGAGCACCACAGTGCTTGTTCCACCTCTTGACTCGCGTAGGGCGTTTTTGTTTTCACCCGTATGGGTCTTTTGGGTTCCACAGCAAAGGCAAGGCAACAAGCAGATGTGAAGGGCAGCAGTGGCGGAAGCCGGCTGGCAATGGGTGCACAAGCCACGGTGAAGGGCTGTCGGTTCTCTGCTTGAGCGCCTGCGACCTCTGCAGCTACCAGGGTCCCAAGTCCCCAGGACGACACCACTGATCGAAGTCACGTGAGATACACCGCGGCTGCATGGCTGGAAAAACCGAGCTGGGATCAGACACCGACCAGCCCCCGAGGTCGTCTCCCAGCCTTGCGGCAACATGCTGGGAACCAAACGCACCTACATGGTACAGCAGCCCAGCCAGCTGCTCATCAGCCATTAAGTTCTCTCTGCAGAAAAGGTCTCCCAAGCAGCAACCCCCTTTTTTTTTTTTTCCTTTTTTCTTTTTTTTTTTAAAACAACAATTGCTCTCACCCCTCTTTTTTTGGTAGACACACATACATACACACACTATATGTACACAATTTGGAACCGAGGATCTACACAATGAAAATGAAGCCAGCACCGCTCAGAAATGGTGCACACATTCAGCAGCTGTCAAAGGAGAAGTCGTTTTACTTTCTTTTAAACTTGCAATGTTTGTCTTTATTTTGTTCTTTATATTTTGAAAGTGAAAAGAAATAGTATTGAGTCAATTTCTTTTTTTCTTTTTTTAAATATTTGTTCTATGTATTTACAAGCCTTAAAGTTGCTCTAAAGGTTCTGAAAGTATCACTAGTACTTTTTCCCCAGGGTAGCACTGTTTTGAATGAGTTATTTTCGGAGCACTCTGGTCCGCAGCGGTTTTCTGAAATGCATTTCCTTCCGTTCCAAGGTTATGTACGTTTTGATTACTATTTTCTTTTTAAATTTCTGAAGCAAGCTGAGAGGCAGGCAGAAAAATCTGATGACAATTTACAAAAAAAATTGATCTCTTCCTCATCTAGCTTACCCCAACCCCCTTGAAAGTTTTGTCTATTTATCATGCTTTGAAACAAAACTGAGGTGCATATGAAGGGGAGGGAAATTTATTTCTCTGCTTTTGTTCTATTATACAATTTGTTTACAGAAACTGCAAATTTAAAAATTACACTGGCATTTGCAGTCCTTAAAATAATAAATTAAAAGTTTTCAACTTTTTTTTTTTTGCTAAACAGATTTGTTTCGCTTTGTGTTTTTGTAAGTATGAGTCCTTGTTTAAAAAGAAAAGAAAAAAAAAGATTAAAACAGAAAATATTTTCTATAAATAATACATGTATTTTGGTTTAGTGCTCCCGCCCTCAGGTTTGAAGTTTACTTTTTTTTTTCAAGTACCTTTTTTCCTCCATGATCAACCTTTGTGTTTATCTATTTTTACCTCTCCCACTCGTGCATGTGTGGGGGAAGGGGGGGGTCTGCGCGAGAATTGGCCTTGCTGCACTGTGATTGGCGAAGACGTGAAACTTTTTAAAAAAATACTTAAATTGTTTCTTTTTTTTTTTTTTCCTCTGTATTTTAAGTTTTAATTATCCTCCGACTCCTCTTCGGCTTCCCGTAGCCATGTGAAGAATGCCGTGACAGATTTTAGCGCTACTCCTTTCCCGTTCTGCTCTGCTGGGTCCTTGCTGCTTTCCCACTTGTAGAAGGCATCCTCCGATATTACCTCCTCATCATACAGGCAATCAAAAAACATCCGCAACAAATCTGCAATAATGGAATAACGGGAGAGAACAGCTGTTAGTACTGTGCAGTTTAAGTCAGCGGACAAAGACACGGTTACGGATAAAGGGATTAACGTGACCTTTAATGCAAGAGATGCAGATACAAGTAAAAGGAAGGTCTGTTACTGAGTTATTGCTTCCTGGCTGGTTACACACAGCTGAGAGGGAAAGCAGATCCCTCTGATGCTGTCAGATAACACATGCTCCACAGAAAAGGGAAAGCTGGGAAAGCAGCCGTGGGAATGTATTATCTAGGGATTGGCTGGCAAGCAGAATCCACAGCAGCCCATCCTCCTTTCACTGGACTGCACAACCTGGCAGCCTGGCTCCTCTCCAACACCCGATTTTTCGTGGGTCAGCAGGAGGGATAATGAACAACTGGTGCCTTAAAGCTAAGGACAACCAAGTTGGGTGTTTTGGGGCACTCTCTGATTCTGTGCTGCACACTCCCTGAGAATCCCTGTTTCTTCGGCAACTCCCTCACCTCTTTTCCAACAACAGTGTTCTGCAGTGTCTCTGGGACAAGACTTGTTGGCTGTCCAACTCATTTTATTCCCTCCAAGTACACAGACATCTGTGGTGCAGCAATGCAATTACAACGCCCAGTGCTCTCACATGTCCAGGTATTGTAAACTCAACAGATTATTTTTTACTGCTCTTTTTCCCCCCGTCTCTTTTTATCAGCAGAGTTTTGTCCTTCCTTCTGCATGGCTGCTTACAGGAGTAACCAAGAGAAAAAGCTGGCCTCTGGCCAAGTATTTGAAGACCTCCACTGCTCTAAAAGTTGGAATCTGGCTGAGCAGACACCCCTGTATGCTGTTTTCTCTCATCTGCTACGCACAAAGGTAAGGAAAAGCACATCCTCTTCCAGTTTCTACCACTAGACTTTACTCTCACAGAAACAACCTTTCCTTATGCTGTCAGGGTTCAAATTCCCAGCACAGAGGCAACACTTACTAGGAGGCTGATCAAGTTTTACTATAGATGCTTGTAGTGCATAAAGTGCTTGTAGTTCCTTCTCTGTGTCTGAGTCTAGGTACTTGAGTAAGATCGGCACTCTCTGTTTGATAACAGCAGTGTCCACGCAGAAGCTAGAAGAGTCCGCTGAGGGGAAGAGAAGAAAACAGGGTCAGCTTTGGTACACGGCAGCAGGGGCAGATCTTTTATCGCCTTTATTTATTCAAATAGAAATCACAGATACAGGTTAGCCTGGAGAGAAAAGAGGACGCGAAACAACAGGAAGTATTTCTGATCAACAGCTTTTTCTGGAAGTCTTGGTTCTTCCAGTTCCCCAAATTCAACCAGTGTCTGCAGCGACCCTGGCCCTAACCAGCCTGCTGACACATGCAGAAGAATTATAACCTTACTTTGCAGTCCAAACCGTTGCATTTTCACAGACAACTGGATGTCCAAAGTGCGTACAATGACTAGGGCTAAAATTTCAGTTATATAGAAGGTTTTCAGAAAATTGTATCTTTTTTTTTTTTTCCCTAAAAATACTAAGGCAGAAACAGAATCAGAAGCTGTATATGACACAGGAAATCAGGAATATATAAAAAATACACATTAGAAGTCCATAAGCAACATGGATAAATTATTCAGTGGCTCTTAAGTAGATCATACAACACAATTAAGTGATATTTTGAAAACAAAAGGAAAAAAACCCCTCAGTTAGAGGCAAGGTCAAAACGTAAACCAGAAGATGTTCCTGATACACATCGGGGAACCCTTAAACATTTGTAATCAAATCCTGTGTCGTTTAGCTATTAACACTAGGTGGCATCAGAAAGGTTCTGTTCTCAGGGAGAAGAAAGGAGCTGGGCTGTCTTTCCCCCTCAAACAAGATGAAGTTCAGACCATTCTCTCCACCAACCAAGACTTGTACAGCTAGAGCAGAACCGGGTGCTTTATGAGTACAATTTTTTGCCTTGCCAGATGCCAACAGTAAAGTTAAAGAAAACAAAGTGGACTGACCAGATGTTTCTGGCTGCAGCACTTTATTCAAGTCCCCCTGAGGGTCTGAGGCTCACACATCTGACTTGGGAACCCACCCTTTCCTCCATTTCCGGCCGACTGCCATGCTATTCAAGTAATCCACATAAACCGTCCTTCCAAAATTGCAACTTTGGACATAAAACTATTAACAAGACAGAGATGCAGGCTGGCTTCTCTTCTGCAACCCACGCTTCCAACTTGCACGTGCCAATCTGCAATGGTAAAGCACCCACGCGTACTTGCTGACACAGGAGCGGAAATGCTAATTATCTTAATAACGTCTAGTGTATTTCCACCTTCACTAGAAAAATCAATGAACAATCTGGCATTACTCAAAGTCGTCTGAAACGTCTGCTCACACAAGGTCACGGGGACACGCCAGGGCCTTGAGAACACCATAACCTGCAAAGTGGCTGGCTGTCACAGGGATATCCCGCTCTCGAGCACTAGAATTTAGTATGGTACAAAAGTCTTAGTGTGTGATAAAAAACAGCCTCAGGGGAGGGAAAAGTGATATAAACCTGAAAAATATAAAATAATTCTTTGCACGTTTGGTTTGTATGGTGTTTACATTGCAAGTTACTCACCTATAATAGCTGCTTTACAAACTGCTGTCATTAAAGCTCTAAGGAATGTAGGTGAACTCATCTGGCTTTCATCTAGATTAGCCTGAAATCAAGAGTAAACGGACCAGTTAAAAACACGCTGCTGTGTGAGAGCAACTGCTTCCAAATTCCACCGCTGAATTTGGCAGCAAGATCAAGTTCAGCAAAAGCTGCTGCAGTGGAAATCCAGTTCACCCCTCTGCAAAAACTCAGCTTTCCCATTCACTTCTTGAAACCAGCTCAGGTATGTCAACATGCAACAACAGTTCTCTACTCCCACAACTAGTCATTTGTCTTGAGAAACAAACCAAGCCAACAACGCAATGCCCTTATACGTTTTTTAAGAGTTTTAGGCTTTTTCAACAAATTCTACAGCATGCTCCTTGGGTGGAGATTTGTTTGCTTTGTTGAAGAAATTCAGAGAATGGGTATGTAACTTGTCCAAGACTACAAAGAGCCTGTGGGAGTACGCAGATTTTCAGTGCTGCTTTCATTCCACTCTCGACTTCTCTAATGGCAGTAGAAAAATGACATTTCTAACACATTGCTCCAGCAATAGAAATAACTAAAATGAAGCTGACCAAGATTTAGCTGTAAGCACAAATCTAAATGAATCAGGCTGGGTATAATTTCAGACACTACATTAAATATCTTACTTAAAGGATGCAGGCAGAGATAGCGGGCAAAAGATCAGCAGGTTGACAGGGCTTTTTTTTTTTAATTCCCTCTTTTTTCTTTTTCTGTATTTTCTCTTACAGTGCCTGGTCCGATGCACTGGGAAAGGTACATGTGCCCTCAGTGACTGCCCAGGATGTTTCTGCAGCATGGCGGGGCATGCAATTGGGCAGGGGGGAATTTGCATAGGTCGTGTTGCAAAAGAAGTGAGAAGCTTTTATCCCATATTTTGGGAAGAAAGAATGTAGCACTGTACCCTGTCTAAAATGTAGTAAGTAGCCAGAAGCAGTGCATTCAGTGTCAAAAAGTCTACAGTATTTAAAAGGCAGTTACACAGTTGTACCTTAATATGGCTAAAATTCTTTCTTCCTAAAGCTTACTATGAAATAACCAACTGATTATATTTTCGATTTTAATTCTTTGGAAGTGTTGATTGCACAGACCTAATCATCTTAGTGTCCTACGCCTAGGGAGGAGCCTGCAGAGATGCTCCTTTAGATGAGAAAATATTTACAAAAGCAGTTAACGAACTGTGTGCAGGGAGGGTGAAAATAGTCTTTGTACCTCTACCCAGTCAAAGATTTGTTCATCATTTGCCTTGTCCTCAACAATGAGTTTTTCTAGCTGCTTGTTCAGCTCTTCTGCAGAGAGTTCTTTCTCTGAAAGTGCTTCTGAGGAACCGGAACAGTCAGACTCTGTGAAGTCCAACTTCTGCAACATCAGAAACGATGATGAGAATTAGTTAAATATATTTTCCTATGCTGAATTACACTAAATTGAGGCAGTGAGCTACAGTTCATTCTGCTTACTGGCATCTTTCAACTGCTAAGTTATCATTACAACGATTTATATACTTTTTCTGTTCCAAAGATTATAAAGCATTTTACAAACATGTGGGAACTACATTATCCACCAAAGACAACCAGGCACCTCAGAGCAACTCCAGCCCCGCACAATATCAGCGTGCACAAAATAAAGTGCATGTTGCTCAACTAAAACGACGGGGAGCTGTAATGCAATTACCAGAGCTGGCATTCACTCAAAGGAATTGCAGCTAACGCCCCAATTCATTGTAAAATGCGACAGAGGATCTACAGTCCCCTCACCAAGCCCCAGGCCTTGGTAATCCATTTCATTTCCTGTGGCGCAGCACTTCCCAAGTGCTAAAACTGGGCAGCGGATCACTTGGAGCACCAAAGGGAGACCTCCAGCTTCTTCCTTAGAAGCACCGCCAGCAAGAGCTGCAAGGTGCCCTCCATCAGGCCTGGCTCCTCTTGGGTGTGAAACCCTCTGGGATCATAATGCAAGGTGGGATGAGTGAATAATTGCTACCATTTATTCTGGCCCTTCTGCAGATGATCTGTCCTTGCTGCAAAACTCATTCTTGAGTTCATTCCTCCCAGATGGACAAAGAGATCTCCTGGAGGAAGCCAGCTGATAGGAGATGTGTGGTGGGATGGGAGGGGACAAGCCTGTCCTCCCGGCGTTTCAGAAAGGCAGTGCTGCAATAATCTAACCCGAGCTTGCTGAGGGAGACACTTCACCCCACATCCCATACCAACTATACATAAGAATGGGATGGAAGAGGATGAACAAATGGGACGTAGGGCCAAAAATCAGTGTGCCAAAATCATTAAGCAGATGCTTGCTCTGAACTCACTTGTTCCATGAGAAAGGTATGTACATCCTCCCCTTCAGGTAAGTAGTCCTTCCAGCTGAGGCCAGACTCCCTCCATAAGGCTCCCACTTTCTTATGGCTCTAAAACACAAACAGTTTGCTCATTTTCAAGACCTGAGACACAACCAGGGAAGCTTACACAAGCCGGAGTGGTGCAGCTGTGTCAGGAGAAATAAAGAACCGTTCAGCCACCAAACAAAACGCCTAGCAATGAAATGAAAACTTCTGGAAATCCCGTGCAAGAGAAATCATATATGCAATCCTGCCACAGGTATACACATCTTGTCAAGTGGTCAAACGCCACGGTGATGGGTAATAAACAAGGCATAACGTGACACATGGGGTTTGCAACAACTTCAGCCAGAGATTACCTACAAAAAGTGGCACATCTGAACAAGGCACAGTTTCCCACGGCCGTGACACAGAGCTGGCAGTCAGATGACTTAGATTCTTCTCCTGACTCTGTCATTAACTTACTCCGTGACTCATTCTCCCCCTGCTTTGACATTGAGGCACCAGCAAATCAGCTGCTTTTAGAAAATAATTATTTACATGGCTGTTTTCTGTGCAGAGGTCAAGCCTCAAATTCAGGTACGTAATACCAAGTTCACTCTTCAATTCCTAGAATTTACTGCAAACCTTGAGAAAAACACCTTTGCGGCACATACAGTTCATCTTTCCACATCCTCTAATGTCACACTGACCTTTCGGTATCCGGCCTAAGTTGGCACATACACAATTCTCACAAGAATAAAAATACTAGCAACAACCAGCTCTTTTCACCCAAATGCTTTGCCAAAAGTTTTACCTTGTAGCACCCACATAAGGGAGATCACTGCGTAGCCTAAGTTAAGCGCTGATAAAAGCAGCCTGATTTTCAGTTTACAAAGCAGATTACAATTTTAAGTTTACAATGCAGATCATTAAGAGCTAATTGTGCATGGTTCCTGCTGTGATTCATCAGGATCTGAATTAGATGACTGATATTACATAGAAATTCCCGAGTCCAAGTACGGGCCTGGATGAGATCGAATTAGAAAGCCGTGGCAGGAACAGAAACCCAAGGCTGTGCTTCAACTCCCAGAGCACAGCAGCTTTTCTTTCACAGAACAGAGAAAAATAAATGGAAGTTGACTGTCCAAACAAGCATAAGACTAAAATAAATAAATAAAAAGTCACTATTTGAACTGCTAGACTGACTGCTAAACTGAAATGCTCCTGGAACATTCAACCTTATTTGAATGCATGCTTTAAAAAAAAAAAAAAAAAAAAAGGCAAGTGAGGGATTTTACAGGGTTGAAAATAGACACTATCCAAAGTGCAGTATTTAGCTGGATTGAAAAAAAGAAAGACAAAAAATGGAGACAGAGTTATAGGGAAACCACCAAACTGTTTGGACACACAACCGTGAAATGTGTAAGAGAGCTCTACAAGTTACAGGGTGAAAAGGTGTCACTACCCCTAGTGATGGGTGATTCTTAAGAGTTGGCAGATTTAGTTTGGATAAGCACCCAGAAGTCTGAGAGGCCATCTGAAGCTTATCCGAACCCTCAGAACCTCTCCGGTCTGCAAGAACAGCTCTCTCGCAAGATTTCCGGCACTTGCTGCTTCTGGTCAGCCCAGAAATACCTTGAGAATGTCCCTCTTGCAGTATTTCAGCACTCTAGCTTCTGGAAGAAGCCAGGTGCAAAGGTACCTGCAAAAGGGAAAAGTGATGAGAAAAAATAAAGTTAACTTTTTGGAATCTCGTAAAGGCTTGGTTTGAAACTGGGGATGAAGAGGCGGGTTTCCTAGGTTATCTGGACTGGCTGGCCCATCCCTAAATATCTTCATGTGGGAAAAGTGTAGGCTTCACGCATAAACATGTACTCACTGCATCCAGCTCCCATCTACAACTGGTACACCTGGACACTTACCATTTGTTTGCATAGAAGGTGCAAGATTTCAGCAAGCAAGACGCCGGCTCTTCCCACAGGAAGCAAAGGTTTGCTAAATTCTCTAGAATGAAAGAAAACCAGATATTTTTCCTTGTAATTTATATTGTCTGAAGAAGGTTTCATCCTTGTAAAACAGTGCTCCAAGCCTGGAATGCAAGGCAAGGGGTAGCGATCTGAGGCAGGTAATCATCTTGAACTTCTGCCAGGGATAAAGGATTTGATCTAGCTAGCACTGTTGATAAAACAGACTTCAGTGATGCAGTGCGCTTGCCACAATGGGGCTAATTACAAAGACTTTATTATTATGTAACGTCAAACCCACTAATTTTTGTGGGATGCTACATTTGGGTAGCAGGACCCATTTTGGGGAAAAGGCTATTATTTTCTTAATCCACTACTTACAGGAAAAGGGAACCATTCAATTGGCTTCTAGTTAATCCCCAAATATGTAAGGACATGCACAAAATACAGAAACGCTGGTCCTGGAAGCAGTTTCCAGTCTTGCACGCCAGGTTTTGTGCCCGTTTAAGGCAATGCCCCGGTGGCAGTTATTACACTCCATGACATAAGGACTCCTGCACAATAGCTCGCTCTCTTCAAATCTAATTCTCAGAGCCTCAGTGTGCTCTCAAATGACTGCGACTATGCAACACCAGGGTATTTTTTAGCTCAGCTGAAACAAACAGGATTGAAGTAGATTTACAGATAAAACTTTCACCCCTGAATGGCAGTGACTGCACAGCAGCAAGCTCCCTTCCCACCACAGCTTTCAGTCTGGTGCAAGTCCTGAACGATGTGCAGCAAGCCTTTTATCAACTTGTAGGAGAAGTTGAGCCTCTAACACTACTTGTCTTTTATCTACTGATGGGAACCACGCTGTGAAAATACTACAGCGTAGCCAGGCAGACAGCTCAGCTCAACCGATACTGGAAAAGAACAGCATTGCTTACTGTATAAGTTCTCTCATAGAGATTCCTCCTTCTTTTAACATGGGGGTCACCAACTCAGCTAGGTACAACCAAATATGGGGTATATCTATGGCCATATCGTCTGCCATCTCCAAGGTATCTGAAAAGCTTTAAAAGAAGGAAAAACGTCAAACATTAAAGACAATTTAATTTGAGACTTTTCCTGCAAAGTAAATCTGCACTTTCAAAAATCCTTTTTCCCCATCCCCCCTGGCCCCCCAAATAAAGTAAAGAAAAAAGAAAATCACAAAGGTAACAAAGAAAACTATTGCCATCTTGTGCTTTCAATGCTTCAAAACTGCCAGGAGGGAATTTCTCTATGCGGTAACATGGAGGGCATGTGGAAAAGGCATCGCCTGCTGTAAAACCAGCAGATACATACAGGAAAGCACCATTTACAATCATTCTTATATCCCAGTAACAAATCATTTACTAACTAGTAAAACCTGCACAAGTAAAAAAAAAGCATTTTTGTCTATAAATACAAACCATCTAATAAATGGAGCCTCCTTAAAAAAAATCCAAACATTTACAGAAGGGGGTTAATAGTAACAGAAGTCCAAATGTAAGGTAATCAGCAAAATGTCTGTAAGTGTGTAAAAAAAAAAACACAAGAAAAATATTCAATACACCAGAGGGAGGTTTCCAACCAGAACAGAAAACACAGCAGGATGAATTACAAAATCGCTCTCCAACTCTGGATACAGTTTCCAGAATCGCTCAAAACTCTTCTTTCCCATAAAAGCCTTGTAGGTGGCTTCACTTCCCATGCCTGGTACAAGATGATCATTTTTCTGGCTCTCCTGCTAGTTTTCATCATGATTCATTTCCCACCAAAAACCTTGAAAGTTCTGGGGTCCAGTTTAGTGACTATAAATTCATATTTTCTCTTGTGCTTCAAAACCAGAAACAATCTCCTTTGCTTTGTTCTTTACGTCCTCTGCTACCTAGGTTTGTCCAAGCGTTTCTGCCAGAAATTGGTTTCCTGTTGTGTATCTCTCCAGACTTGCGCTGTGACCAGCACTCATCCCATAACCCCTAATTACAGAGCAATTTGTCTTGCGTGAATAAGTATAGTGGGTTTTGGTGTTCTTCTCATGTGCCTGCTGAACACCACTTGCCCTCTCATCATCTTCAGGAGCTGTTTCACTGTTTATGCCACATTCAGACCGCATGTCCCACTATTTCATCAAGATCCTACTTATTTGGCATCACAACCACTTATCCACACTCCGGGGAACACAGGAATGGCTTTAATCACAATCCATTATGTAAATGTATCACTTGAAACAAGTCGTTTTGACCATCAGCGACTGCGTGGACACAGACGAGTGCACTCCCTGTGGATATGTATTTTTTACTGCTGTTCCATACGGTTTTGAACTCAGGCTGCCTACACTGTTCCTGTGAGCCACTGGATTGCATCACGATGAAATTCACTGCCAGGCACGGGTGCAGGGAGATCACTGTTGGAGTGCTCAGTGGTACCACGACGAGACATAATTCAAATAAAAGCAGCAAGACAGGGCTAACCACCCAGAAACCCAGTACCTGAAAGCATTATTTCATCTGCTCATTCACTGGCTGCTCTTTGTGATTGTCCCTGTTTTAATCATCCTGCTCTAAGCCCCAGCAAGGACTGAGTGGTGCCGGGGACCTCCCTGGGAATGCGGATTGTTTTACGACTGGACACCAGTTCAAATCCAGGCTGGGAACACAAAACCCAGAGAGCTGAAATGAACCAGCAGCTGAAATTCAGATCTCTTGAGGAAGTCTAACCCGTCTGATACTGCATATTCTCCTTCTCAGCGCCTTGAGGACATGTCCACTCCTTAAAGTGGAGGTGTCCTGAGAAATGGCATCGTATGGGTGAAGGCTGTTTTAGCAGTGGGAGAGTGGCTACGGTTCTGTGGATACACAGGACTTCAGGCTACACGGCTTCCAGGCACTAATGTCACGTGGAGATTTTTGACTTCTTCCTCCTCTTTTAATCATATTCAGTGATTTGCCAAAAGGCAGACGTTGACAAACGCATCACAAAACAGAAATCTAAACACGCACATTTAAACAGACACCCACATATTTGCTTAGAAATAAATACTTATATAAATACAAAAATATTTACATTCACTAAAGCATTTGAAATACTTAAAAATATTTTACAATAACTATATTACTTATAAATACACCCAGGTGAAAAAACTTCTTCAAAACAGATGCGTGGAGAAGGCAGGATACCAAAGCAAGGTGGGAAATCATTCCTCTCCCACACAGTGTTCATTTGCAAAGAACGCTAAAGAAAAGTATCCATTTGTACACGGAGAATACAAACCCCTTGAAGAAATCCTGCCTGCTCAGCTTTCCCGACTGCACCAACTGATGTAATAACTGGCCCATGTGATCCCTGGTGATCTGACTCCTCTCGAGTGTCGACTCCACTCCCACTCGCACGAAAACAGGCAGCAGATTCTGGGTGCTCAGTTCCTCCACGCACTGCATTGCTTCCTGTTTGAACAACACACAGGATCATTCACCTGAACTGAAAACATCAAAAAACGGGACAGAAGGATATTTTCTACTATAACATAGAGGTTTTTTTGGAAATGAGTATTTAGTGAAGCTGCCAGGCAAAGGTGCCGAACTAGGCTGTGGAACCTCATCACAAATCACCACTGAGATGGCGACTGAATAATAATAATAATAATAATAATACAGAAAGAGATGAGAATTCATACCACACAAGCAAAAATTTTTAAAATACAATCACACTCCAGGATACTGTTCAGCTGCTCAGTGAAAGGACAGGAATTGTCATCTGGATGCCACCAAAACGCCTAAGTATTTCATCAAGTATCAAGCCAAGTGAAAAGGAGGACATCAGGTTAGATTCATTACTGATCTGATCTGCACAGAAATGCCTGTGTTACAAACCCACACCATATAAAGAAGCAGAAAATAGGTAGGGAGCATTTGGAGGAAAATTTCCCTGTTCTAAAGCTTCTACTTTCTGGCATGTGCTTTTTGTAACTGAAGCAAACAAAACACTCTTAGAAACTTTCAGAGAAGCGCTCAATGTCATCCTTCAAAAATCTCCACTGTCATCAGCAAAGATCTTCCACTGACCTTCTAGGTTCAGCCCAACGGATCTCAACGGGCTTCCTGACTAAACACATTTGCTCTTTGTCTTAGGTTATGCCTTTAGTTATCAAGAACTGGCAGTCCCAGATGCATTTCTGCAGGCCCCGAACGGCTTTTTTTCTGCAGGTCACAAGCCTGGCAGTCCCAGACAGCACGCTCAGGTCAGAGCTCTTCCGTCAGATGTGCCCGACGGATGCCGGTGTCTCCAGGACAGACAGGTGAACATGCTGTCAACCCTGCTGTCACCAGATGCTAGCATACAGCTCAGCAGTTTTAATTTACAGTCAGGTTAAATACTGAAGACTGAACTCATGAGAAACAGCTATTCCTCTGCTATATACTACATTAACTAACATGCCCATATATGGCCTTATTAATATGAGTTTAAACTGAATTAGTCAGAGGCTTTGTTGCATGCTGCATTGGAAGAGCACTAGGAATTTACAATTATCAAGTAACCCCCCTAATGCAAACAAGCTGCCTCAATCCGATGTACTTTTTTAACCAGAGGTGCACTTGTCTAATACAATTCAACTCTATTTCCATCCAGCCATAAAAAAATTTTCATTGTATTCACAAGCAGAGAAGCTGAAGCAGCCCCTTAGCCCCAGACATCCAGGGGTTAGCCTTTGAAGTCTATCGCAAAAAGAAAAAGGGCTGGAGACTCCTTTGTTAACCAGCCCTGCTGTCCCCAACTCCTCCTGCTGAGACCTGCCAGGCCAGCAAGCTGGAGGACGTTGCGAATCAAAGTGGTTGGTTGTTTTTTTTTTCTCCAAACCAGGATTTAATAATTTCTCCTGATAACTAGATGTGAACCCAAAACAATCCGTCATAAGAATATTCCTCTTTCCGATTTTAATTGGAATCCCTATGAAGTGCAAGCAGCAACTCTTTTTAGGGTGCCAAACTAGTAACTCCCTAGTGCTGCCATTTCAAACTTGGCAGGTTTTTAAAATTTATTTCAGCAAAAGATCAAACCAATCAGCTTTGCAGTGAATGTAACACGTCTTGCAAACTCCCTGGACAAACTAAAAATCCATTTACAAGGGAAACAAAATTTCAACATTTAACTAGGAAGTGATGACAGCTGCTCAGTAATTTTCAGTGTTTATTAAAAATACTCTGGAGTGGTTTGTTCAATATTTAGTATTGCTTTATCTGCCTCCAGATCAGAACAGCACATACTTTGATAGCTGAATGAAAACCTCAGTTTATTTTCCCGCTAGCTTTTCTGCTTCCAAAATTGCTGTTATTATGGAGCTGCTCAGTGATTCATGACAGATACACATACATCTTGCTACTTAAAACACACAAGCTGGGCTATTTTTCCTATTGCTAGCAGGGCAGAAAACAAGTTTGGGAGACAACTATCCTAAAACTGCCCATGGAGCTGCTGTTGCTGCACTAATTTTGACAGGCCCCACCGTTTCTGTTAACTCTGTGCGAGATGGGTGCTTACAAAGACACTGTTCCTGAAAAGAAAACATACTCTAGTCCCACAGACTTTTCTGCTAAGCGTAGTTTTCATTTGCTTACCTTAAAATCATTAATATGCAAGAACTCATCAATGATAGATTTGCATTTTCTCTCTATTTCCTCTTCTGATAGTGAAGGCTTTTCTTGCGCTGGAGCTGGGGGAGCTTCTGGCTTGGCTGGTAGAAATTTAAGAAAAACAAACACATTTGGAAAAGGAAAATCAGCGTCATTTTCAGAGATGACATTCTGAAAACAGAAGTCACCGGAGCAGGGTGTGTTCCCTATTCCATCATCAGGCACAGGTCACTTCTATCTTGGCTACATTTCCCCTGTATGAACTCTCAATATTTCTGTACATCAGCCTTCTCGTAGAAACATAGCTGGCAGTGACACAGGTTGCAACACCTTCAAAGCTCTCTATCAACTTTAAATAATTAAACTTTGAGCTGTTACAGCATGCTGCCTGTTTAAAACATGCTGACTGTGATGGGCAGCAATCTCCAAAGCAATCTCCTGATCACATCCCCAAAACCTTGGTCCCCATGAAGTCCTTTACAAAGTCCCAAAGCTTCAAGATGAGCGCGTGCTGTGTTGTGGCAGTCGAGATGTATTCCTCACTGTACCAGTTTCTAGACGGTTCCCAGGGATGGAGCAAAACACTGTACTTATCGTAAAGGTTCTGTCCACAGGGAACATCGCCCTAAGTGTCCTCAATATTTTCTCACTAACAAATCAGCTCAAGCTGGCAGGAGCAAAAAGCGAGAGCTGCAGCACTGACAAGGTGACAAGCCACCTCAGTGGGTGCTAACACCACACTGCACTGAGACCTGCTTGGAAGGAGGGCTGGCAACAATGCAGTGCTAAAAAGATACCGTGCGCGGTCTGTCCCAGACCCAAGTCACTGCTCTGGCCCTGGGAAGAGTTTGGAAAGGGCAGATCTGGCCTTACGGGGCACTAAAGAAGCATTTCTGCAGAACTGACACTGATTTTGGAGACTCTGAGCCCAGAAACCAGCAGCAACAGTGACAGGATATGAGCAGGCAAGACAGTGCCATGGAGTGGTGCTTTGCTAATATCTCCAGCCTTTCAACTCTGATGAATCCTAAGGAGGAGCTGGTGAGAGGAGATGACGCCAAGGCCTGTATGAATCAGTTGTGTTACAAACCTTTGGGAGACAGATCACAGCTATCACAGCTCCATGATGCGTCACTGCGGGCCAAATATTCACTCTGCTGCACAGAAATCTGTCCCTTTTTCTGATAGATTTTTCCCTTATGCCTTTTCACACATTCAGCAAGATTCCCCAAGCACGGAAGAGCCACTTACCAGATTCCTTGGCTTTGTTCCTCTCTGCCTCTGTGCTGTTCCTGTCCATCTCCATACCGCCTGTTAACTGCTTCACCGTCTCCAACATCTCCCTCCGCTGCTCCTCTTGTGCCTGATTGTCGAGCAGCAGCTCTTTACTGCTGCTGCCCCGTAGGAAGGTGTTGGGACGGGAGAGGGAAGGTGGGAGAGGTTTGTCATTCTTCTCCCTGCCCGTGCTCCCACGACTGCAGAACAAAACCAGACATGCTTAAAGGTTATGGTACGAGTAACCCCTACTCGCAGCACTGGTAATGCCAGAAAAGATACTGGATAGCTTTATAGTAACTGCGGGGAAAAAAAAACCCCACAACACAAACCTGGCAGGATTGCTGTCTCAATTTTTTACAGTTGTAGCTACACAGAATATAATCAAAATTAACTCAAGTCTCAGAGGCACAAACACAAATATCCACAGAGTGGACAGGCAGAGCCAACGCTTCCCAGAGAACACACGGAAAAGCAATGGAGTCCTTACAGCACCCGTTTTATATGTGGAATGCTGAACTTTATAATGTAAAGGCACTGTTTTACTGTGAAATGGTATGAGCGGTGTATTTTTTACCCATTTATTGAAAAATAGCTTCCAAATAGTGAAGGCTGCCACAAGGTGCCAAGGTGACAAGGATCTGTCCTATTAATTACTGTGTTAATGAGTAAGATGGGCAAAACAATACCAAAATTGAGTAATTTCCAGGTAAGCCAGAGTTTTAGGTCAAATACGAGGGAAAACATCAGAGGGACAAACCCAAGAAAACAGTCCAGCAGCTCGTGTGTACTGAAGGAAGAACTACTGATGTTTTAAATGAACTGTACATTTATAAACCATGTCTAGAGCTAATAAATTATTGAGGGTTAATGCATGTTTCATGCTACAAGCTAGAGTGACTGTAGCCCTGATGAAATCGGGGTGTGTGAGAGAACCGCACAGCCTTATGTATGTATCGCAGGGTGCGGAAGCTCAGGCAGGCTTGGTCACACCTAATGGGAAGGGTCAGACAGCCAGAGGGTTTTAAGAGCCCTGCTAAATTTCTGCAAGGTTTTAGGCATGGTTTTCTGGATAAATAAACCTACTGACCTGGCTGAATCCACGACCATTGAATCCAGCCCGCATACCTATTTATTACGTCTCATCTGAAGAGTTTTTAACCTGTTATAAACTACTAGCAAACGTATCCTGAGATAAAGGGTGACTGAAAAGTGGAAACTAAAACATTCACCGCAATGGCTTTAAAAATTAATACCACCTGTCTCTCCTATGATATTATAAAATATGCATGTGTTTTAAGTTAACTCAAAGTACACGGGGGCAGGGAGAAAGACCCAGCCATTCCTGGAAACTCAATGAAATTCTCTTTTTTCTTTGTGCTGGTAACTAGAGCAGTAAGTGAAAAGCGTGGGCGTATAGACAGCAGAAGGGAAAGTCATCATTGGACTGAAGCTTACCTAGTTAAGGCCCTGCGAGAATCTAATTCTGAAGATGCGGATGAGGCAGATACAGATGAGACTGGAGGCTGCAGTGCAGAAAATCTGTTCAAACTAGTGGCACTTGGTCGTAAGGAGTCTGGGAGATTGTAAAGACAACACAGAGAAGAGCGACAACAAGGTCAGTAGCCGCTGACACCGTGGCATCACAAAATCATTTAAAGTAATAGCTGGTTTCGAAGTGATGGGGAGAGAACTGAAGGGAAAGGGTTGGTCCTGCCCCACTTTAACCCTGCTTGCCAAGCAGTCAGGCACAGAGAGATGAGCTTTCCCACCCAAATCCGCTCTTGGCAAGGATGGCTGGTAGCAAAGCAGAGGGTGAGGACCCATCCTGACTTACCCATCTCGCTTGCCTTTGCTCCACCACTGCTGCCCTTTCCCCAGCTGCCCAGCTGGGCTTTAGGCACAAGCTGAATCTTCTCATCTATTGTGGGCTGTAAAACACATCAAGACATACCATTACAAGGGTAAATCATACATCTTAATTATAAATGGGGTATTTTTTGGCAAAAATCCTGTCTTGTGAATATGAAAATGCTCTTTAACACGTTTTTGGAAGACAGAGCCAGACACAGAGGACATCACAAACAGCCTCTTCACTGACTTTGGAAAGACATTCACAATGACCAGGAGGCTTCTTTTTATTGGGAACTCCGAAGCTCAGTAAGGAGGAAAAAGCATAGAGTATCAGTACTTAAAAGATGTTCAGTTTCTTTGTGATGAGTAAAATGGTTCTGCTGTCCACTCCATCTACCAGTCATGGCTTTGCGGGGAATGTGCACGGTAACAGAATTCAGAGGGTTAAGAATGACAATATGTTGCAGAACTTGGGGGGAAAAAAAGTAGTGTCTGACAAGAAGAGAATATTGATTTTACAATGCTCAGTAGGTGAATTTATTGACGAGGAGGTTGCGACCCCACAGATCTCTTTGTACGAGCTCCTCTCTCCTTCTGACAATGCAGCTGTTGTGGAGCTAGCTCTGTTTGTACTGTGTTTGTACTAAATGGAGTAGAAGGACTTTTCCCAGATGAGCTGTAAGCCCAGACAAAAGCAGGCTGAATCTCTCCTGCTAATTAAGTTTTGGAGTCTGTTTTATGACTTTCACAAGGAACAAACTGAGTTTGATCTGCAGAAGGGCTACAGTCTGTCCAGGTTCTGCTTTACAGCTCTCCAAGCACCCAGGCACTGAGAGTAAAATTCAGGGAGAGTGACATTAATTGGGACAAGGGAATGTCTAGGAATCGCCCTGATTTATGTGAAAGACAGAGTTCTCCTTGGCGAGAAATCCCAAAGCTGTTCTGAAGATCATTAAAAAACGGAGAAATCTCCAAGCTTGCCTAACCTGCAGCCTGAAATAAATGTCCCAAAGTCACCACTTTAATGGTTAAATAACAGGAAGATGCTCATCTAGAGGACAGGCGTGGAAGTTTATCACATACTGAGGGATGCAACAGCATCACACAGAAGTCCAGAAACACCGTAAAAGCAGACACAGCTCTTCTCACACCACCTGAACCTTTCAAGCCTGGAGTGCTGCCGTCTGTGACATGTCAGGAATATTTTGTTTTCAAATTGAATGTGACATCCTCATTCTACTAAGAAGCAGTGTCAGAATAGGGTCCTGAGAACTTGAGGCAGCAAAGGACTTCTGTCAGACAGGTGTTTGAGACCCCTTCTGCAATAGTCATGTGATGTGCTGCATCATCATCACACACGATACCCCACTTACATTCTCTTTTCATCATTTAATAAAATGCAGATTTTCCAACTAAGAGAACTTCTGGGTCACTAAAAGGACATTATGAACCTGATAAAAAGCATATGCATACTCCTTTCCCTCAGAACAAACAAAATAGGAACATTCAGAACACAATGGAGTCTTCCTTTGTGCTTTATTTACGCACAGTATTACCTCTGGGGATTTAAAATGTCCCAAAACCCCAGTTTTGACCTGTAAACACTGTAATGGTCTTTCCTAGAAAGGCAGACACAGTAAGGCAAGGCCTTGGCATTTTTGTTGCTCTGAATGAGTCTTGTGCTGGCACCTACCTTGGTGATTTTAAGGAACTTGGTGGGGTCCAGCACTCTGCTGTTCTTTGCCCCCTGCACAGTGTTCCAACCGCCTTCATCGACCCGCTGGACACCTGCCAGATGACAAACACAACTGCCCTTAGCTCATCCCCACTGCTCCAGCGGCACTCTGGGAGAATGCAGGCCATTGTCTCCAAGTTCCACAGGAGGAGGAAAAGAAGACAGCACATTTCTGCTAAGCCTCGGCACCATTCTGTGCAGAAATCATGTCTTTCAGAGTGTTTCTTCAGACTAAGATGACATAACTAGCTTGCCTTAATTACTACAAAACAGCCTTGACGTGAAAGATCTCAGTATTTTCAAGGGCTGGTTTTGGTAGTGATTCTTAGTTAGATTTCTCAGTGTGTGTTCTTGCAATCTGGATATGGCTGCACATACTGTACGTTCATGAGCTCACAAAAGGAGCAGACGACGTGCCTTTGCTAACCCAAAGCCGTGCTTGTTGCACAGATTTCAGCAATGCTAGGCTAGCCTAGACACAGAACCATTCAGGCAGTCCCAAGTTCCTTACCTTCTCCTGATGTCAGCTTTAGGACAATTAGAACAAAGTCTATGTGTATTTTCTTTATGCTGTGCTTTCACAGCACTTTCATTTGACAATCCTTAGTATCAAAGAATCCCCAAAATGACTTTCTCCTTGCCCTGCTCCGTCCCAGTCTTCATTCTCCCAGTCACTCCAAATTCATCTTCAGGTAGTGCCAGCCTCAAGGGCTGGTAGCAATTTAAGGTAAGGCCAAGGCATTTTCTCATGCTGAGTTAACACCTCACAACTTTAACAGCTAAAGACAACATGGTTACTCTTGAAATTAGATGCTATTCTCTTGAAATTAGATTCTGCTGTATGCAAGAATGGATGGCAAATCTGAGTCCTATGTAGTAACTTGTTATAACAGATTTCTGGCAGCCTGTCACAAAATCAAATATGGTTTGCCTGAATGTGAAACTTAAGCACTACTGGCCTGCAATTGTTTATTTTTACCCAAGGGATTTGTCACTGAAAAAGCCACACAGCCAATCCGTGGCAAGTCTGTTCCTTCTCCAGCCTCAGCCATCATCAGGCCCCAATTCCCTTTGCTCATTACACTTAGGGAAAAAAACCCATATTTTTTAATTTTATATGGGATTCCCTCTATGGCCACTGGATGTGACATGAATGAAATAAGCAGCCAACTTGGCTTTTACTTTACCCGGTCTCCTCTTCTCTTTGGTCATGAGTTGTTGGACCTTCCTCTGTTCTTCTTGCTCTTCAATCTTGGCTTCTTTATGAATCTGCTCGATGGTCTTCGGGCCCTGGTCTGCTCTCCGTGACACCCAGTTGCACTAGGAAAGAAGCAAACGTGCTCAGAGATAATTCCAGGGGAACATTGTAAACAGGCTATTTTGAACACCACGAACGAGGCCTAATCCTCCCACCCTTGTAAATTCTTAGAGGGGTTGCTCCCCAGGGTACTGGGGAAGATTTTGTGGAGCTGGGTCACGTTGCAGACACAGTTATTCCAGCACCACAGGTCAAAGCTACGTACTCTGGTATATAGACTGTGGTATATGTTTTGGTGGAGAATGGAGGCTGCAGTGAAGACCTGACTTTGGAGAGGCACGACTGAATTCAAGACATTTTAACCCCAAGCATCCTGCACATTCCCAGCTTTCCAGTCTTTCTAGGTTCAGAGGAAAGAGATGGACTAGAGGGAGGCTGCTGTCGTTCTCTATCCGTTTATTACTGATGCTGTTCGTTGGAGCCCTTCCTCCAAGCTTGAGGAAAAAAATGAAACCCTGAAAATAAAGAAGCATGAAGCGACCACATTTTATCTGGAGATGGTGCTTTGCCACTCCAGGAATTGTGATGGCTGAGACAGGAATCCTGCAGAGAGAGGTGGAGCTGTCTCTCCACAAAACATTTCCACTGCTTGATATGTGTATTCAACCATACACTGCACAGATCCATCCATCTCCAGAATAACCAGACTGTCTCTTGATCTTACTACAACCTCATTACAACTTTTGTGGTAATTACCTTTGCGTACCCTGCAGTCAAAATGGTGACGTCAGCCTCCACAAAACCCCAAACCAGCTTCAAAACAGCTATTTGAGGAATGAGTAAAACCTGCTCAGGACTTCAGTCAAGCGCTGTCTCATGGCTAAACACCACACTGCTATCAGCACCTGCCTGGGTGAAATTACAGGTGACCCTGCTGGGGAAGGTTTGTGCAAGCTGCAGTCACATCTT
Source organism: Haliaeetus leucocephalus (assembly GCF_000737465.1). Taxonomy (NCBI): domain Eukaryota; kingdom Metazoa; phylum Chordata; class Aves; order Accipitriformes; family Accipitridae; genus Haliaeetus; species Haliaeetus leucocephalus. Next base: position 1,364,732 of record NW_010972992.1, on the reverse strand, counting down.
CAGCTGGATGGTGGAGACACCCTTCACTGTATGAGACTCCAGCTTTAACGCCTTGGCTATGCTCAAAACCACTGCTTGACTACAACGTGGGCAGGTCCCTGTCTGCACAGTGTGGACCCACCATTGTCACATTCTGGTGGCGCGCAGGCTCCATTTGCTTTTGTCTGCACAATATGTCCAGTAAACAACTAGCAGATGCCTGGTTGTGCTAGCAATACAGGCTAATAAAGGACCATCTTTTGATGAGATCCATACTGCCATGAAGAATAGCCCTCACAGTTCTTACAGCCACACTATAACTGGTCCCCCTGACTTGTGGGGTACGCATCTCAGAGCACTTCAGTCCCATCAGCACGAGTAAGTGCTGGAAACGAAGATAGCAAAGCAGTGAGACTGACACAGAGCAGCACAGGGGATGTTGTGGGGAAAAACCACCCAAAACCTCTCCTGTGAAAAGAGCGCAGGCATATATTCTGCAGTGAGGCTGGACCAGCAGCATGAGAAGCCAGTGTGAGCATGTGTCTAACATTAAGCAGAACCAAAACACCTGACACAAGCAGTTCACCTGTCTACCAACCTTGGCCTTCATTAAGGCAAAATGGAGAGATTTCTTGTCTTTAAACAGCCAGACTTTTGGGATAAGAAGCACAGATCTCCCCCTAACGTCCCACTTCGGCTGTAAATACTTTAAATCCCTGCTCTCATGTGAGAGCTCTTCCAGCCTGGACATGAAAGGCAACATGCTCTTTTACTTACTTGAGTTGGTACCTACCAGCCTTAGGTCTATTACATCCTGAAGCATGAACCGAATCCTTGAAGATGTTTTCCTCTCTTTCACAATCTTCTCCATCTGATTAAAATACTGGTCCATGCGAGGCTACACAAGAGAAGCATCATCATCAATGCGTCTTGGAAGAAAATGAAAATATTCCCTCAGGTGGGGAGCCAGCAGGTTTTGTGTTACAGCATTTCTGTGCCAGAAACACATCTGGGGACCCAGAGCTGCTCTCTGGAGAAGTGAGTCTTGGTATCATATGCTCCCCCCAGGTTGGATTTGAGTGTGCACAGTGCAGGATGTGCAGAAAATGAGGCACAAGTCTGTGGGCACCTCCTCTGTTTAGCACATACTTTCTCTGCATTTTTAATTACTCAAATAATCTACACCCTCTGCATGTACATAATAAACTTGCCATCCATTAAAAAAACCCAAACAAACAGCAATGTGTTTTTTTTTCATGGTACACCTAAGCTGATCTACTGGCTAGCTGCCACCAGAAAGGGGAGTCCTGCTCTACCTCAGAGCTCTTCCTTTTCGTATCAGCATGCGTGCTCACCTCAGCCCAAGAAAAACTGGCTCAGGAAACTAAACGGGCATAAAACTAACCCTGCACACATCATTTCGATGCTTTACTTCCCTGAACTGTCTCAGTCGGGGTCAGAAGCACTGCTTCTCTCAGCAAGAAGCTGTTTAACGGGCTTAACTGTAGTATGAAATCCCACAAGCTCCTTTTCATCCAAGAAGTCATGATGTGATGGAATCCAAATCAGTTTGCACCAAGACATGAAATGGTATCATTAAAGAAGCCTCCATTACGTCTAAATGTGACTCGCCAGGCTCCAAAAAGCCTTTTTCACCCAAATGGGGGCTCTGGCTGTTTTAAACAAAAAGTTTCAGGGCAGTTTTATAAAATGTTTCCCACTCCCTTCTCTAAAAACTAGCTAAACCCTTTTCCTTAAACAAACAAGAAAAACCCTATTAAAGTTTGGTTCTGGCCTTGCCTTGGAAAGTTTCAGCTCTGAAAGTAAATGTTTCCAAAGTTAGGAATGACGGGGAAAATATTTAAAATGGACTTTGTCCAGAAGCTTTAATTATAACTATCACTAACACTTCAGCTTCAATAAAAACACATAATAAAACATCTACCCCATTAATAGAAAATAAATAAAGGATTCTCACTCAATCTTGATAGAAATAACAAATCACAAAGTCAGGACACGGGCACCTTCTCACAACGTGGGTAACACGACACCTGCAAGCACTTCCCTGCTGTGTGCACGCTCCATGCTACACAGTGCCACGGCTCGAGGTTGCAGAACCAGCCAGTGCACCAAAACGTCAGCTTTTACAGGGTTTCCATGCTCGCAAAGACCAAAACAGCATCCAGGACTCATCCAACATGACCTCAGTTACTGCTTAGAAGTCAGACCCTGTTTTCTTCCCAAAGCACATGGAGAAATTTAATCCCTGCTTCTGGCACTTTCAAACCTGCATCGATAATGCACATGTTGTGGCGTTAACAGTGTAACGTGTTTAGGCTGGGGGATTAGGGGTAAACTACACTGTTTTGGTCAATACTCTGCAAAACAGTTTGGGAAACTGTTTCCCCATAAGGATCAGGACTGATCTGCTGTGATCCCTGAAATCCAGTGCACTGAAAGGGAACTCCCTTCCCTGAGCAGCTGAAAACAATTAGCTCAGTTTGTTTCCAGAGCTGAGTCCGACTGATTTCTGGCAAAATCCTTGAATGCTTTTTCATCCCAACCCTGGCTTTTGCAAAGGAGAAGCAGATTGTCTGTGCCAAGAGAAGCTCATCAAGTGCGTAATGCTCTGTGTTACATATACATTTGTTGGAAAATCGGGAGGAGCATGCTGGAGCACTGCAGTTGCAAAACAGCCGCTTCATTCCAGCATAGCTGGAGACAATGATGACACAAAATAAATGCATCCACCAAGGTTCAGGTAGGGGTTTAAGCCAGTTAATGAGGATTTTTCTAGATTTAACCCAAACAATACATTCAGTGGCAGCTTTTGTAGGTAATATAAGCCTTCAGTGGTAAAGAAACAACCCTAAATCTTCATGTTTTGGAAACTACAAATAAGAGGTAAATTGGAAAAAGAAACCCATAGGATATGTTGTGCACTTTTAGACCGTGTGCTTAGATGAAATATTTGGAAACGACTAACAACCTGGAGAACACCATTGAAAATGATACAGACTCCATGAGAGAGGGGCAGAGAGGAGGGAGCAAGGCCAGGTTGTGATGAAACATCCACAGAAGAGTGGATGACTTCTCATGCTGTACAGAAATTCCTGAAGGAAAAAAAAAATCCTCAAATAAAAACACCCCACACCCATTTTTCCATCCCTGCCCAGAAAGCCTCATCTCTCACTCCCGGTCCTGCCCTACCTTTGCTTTCTCAAAGTCCAGGTCCTTGCCAATGGTAGTTAGCAGACGGCAAAGGCACTCGAGGGACTCCTCATCGTGGTTTTTCAGCAGCTTTACCACGCAGTCATGCATGATAGCCTCCGTCAGCATTTTCAGTTTAAAAAGCTCGCCAATGAATTTTATATTCCCAATGGATCTCCGTCGGGCTTTGTCCTTGGCCTCTTCTAGCTCGTCATGGAGCCGTGTCTTCTCCTCTGGCTGTAAAACAGAAAACCAGCTCTAAAAAACCACGTTCACAGAGCACAGAACTCTTCAAGAGATCCAGTTTTACATTTGTAGTTGCAAATGTCCCTATTTACTTTTTTTCTTCTAAAAAACAAAAAGAGGCTGGTATAAACCCACTAATCAAGGCAAATATTTTTTATTATACTCAGCCACAGTGACAGAATGAATCTCCTAACTTCAAAATTCCCCCCAAATCGACTGCCATCTTCAAAAGAGATCATTTGCAGAGGGAGCTCTGAGAATTTATGGGGAAAAATACCACTTACAGTGGTAGCAGCTTCCAGTTCTTTCTGCTTCTTTTCAAAGACATCGTCATCAGCCTTGTCCTTTTCAAATTCCTTCTGGCAGCGATTTAACAGCAACTTGCGGAAATTTACCGTGCTCCCAGGTTTGTCTGCCATGGGCACTTTCAGCTGCAGGAGAAGGAAGAAAAACATCAGCAGAAATATGACTAAACTCTACATACGAGCAAGGTTTCCTATAAGCCATCCATTACATTTTATTATGCACTTCATATTCAGCAACACAAGTCTGCAAGGCTATGACAGTTAAGCATCACGTCATGATTTCCAGTAGAGTTTTACATTTCATATGTAAAGTCGCACTCAAAACTTGGCTGACACCATCTCCGCCCAGAGACAGATTACATTTCCATTCACGGGATCCTTTAGAAAGACACGCTGCTTAAAAACACTCTTGTTATGTGCTGGAGACTCTGGAACCATGCTCCTTGGTTGCATGTCATGAAGGATCGGGGGGAGAAGGGAGTTACTTTGTCCCAAATTCACTCTCTGAAAACTAGCTGTCCGAAGCTTGGCTCGGCACCTTGGGCTCCGCTTTGAAACAAGATTAAAACTGAACTTTCCAAATGTGACTCATTGCATCTCGCAACCAGGCAGAGCAAAGTGTCCTCAACTCCAAACAATACATCACTCCAAGCAAAGCCCTCTACCTGCAGGCTGGGCCAACAAATGTGGAAGAAGAAATCTGTCATGTAAATTATCTTTATTTAAGTTCAGAGACTAACATTTAACTCTGCTCTTGCCGCATTTGTATTACTGCCAATGAGTTCATGGGGACAATGTGCAGAATATTCACCCATGCAGAGGAATTTCCCATTTGACTTTGGTGGCTCTTACCGTTACAAGACATCTGCACATGTTGGCATATGCCACCGAAAAGCTTGGTTCATCGATAGCCTTCTCGAAGACCAGGTCAATGACTCCTTTCAGCCTCTCTTCTGTATCTACTGTCAGGTCTGTCACTTGCTTCATGAGCTGATTGAACATCTGGGGAGTCAGCTTGTTCAAGATGCTTCTTACCTTGCGGAACAACTCCTAAACGACAGAAAAACTGTAAGTTTAAGCACAAATCAAACAGGTGGCTGTCAGGAACGAGCTAGGATGCATCTTAAAGATGAACGGAGAAATCCTATAGGAACTTCTAGGAAGTTGAGTTACACACAGACACATATTTGTGCACAGTCCAGCTCCAGTCCTAACTCAGCTACTGGCTACCAAAGACCAAGGCTGTGGGGCAGGATTTCTGGAAACGCCCAAGTGTTTTTTTCAAGTGTGATACAGGCACAAAGCCCTTGCTGTCACCCACTGAAATAATCTGCTTGATATCAGTTTAGCCATGAGATATCAATTAACAGGGAGTGGCCGCCTCCTCTCTCAACCAGAGGTAATCAACTTCTATATTTACTTTAAGACACTTTTTCTTCCCCCTATGCAGAATGATAATTAGGTCAACAACGCTGCCATTGCCCCGAGAACAGAATTCCAGTGTCCTTCAAGACTATCCCAACTTATCCTACAAATTACAAGTTTGACCACCAGGCAAACACCTCCACCCAGAGTGGCTGCCCCTCAGAGGAGAGGAGGGAGAGAAAGACACAGAGAAAACTTCAGAGATGGCACTGTTGAGCTGGGCAGGACGAACTGAGGGAATTTTACAGAGGAACCGCAGTCTTGCTGAGGTTCAGTGCAGAAACGTGGTCTAAAAGGGGATGAAAAGCAAGTTCTGTGCTAGAAGTTTGAGGTTGTTTGCTTTACAGTGGAGACAGAAATATTCTAGTAAAATAGCAATAGAAAAACAATCCTGGAAGAGAGGTAGTAGGTTGTCTGGTGTTTCCTATTTAGACTAGCTTAGTATACAGGATTGCCATTTGAACTCCAGGTCAAGAATAAACACATGAAAAAAAAAAAATCAAGGTAGGGGAAAGCTATGATTCAAACTGGAATTCATTGCCCTTTTTTACTGTCTTACACAACAGCAAAGGCAAATTATCATCCTCCTTCTGTTACAGACTGCTGTACTCAGAAATGCTTGCTAACGCTCTCACCTGGGTTTTGACGTTTTCTGGGTCCTCGGTTTGGTTTTCTCTCTTCAGGCTTGGCTTCCAGGCATTCTCTGCCTTCTTCAGGTGGACATCCTCCTTCACACACACAGTGATGATCTTTCTGGGCTCTCTCCTCTGGCCTGGCTGAGATCTCCTCGGTCCAACATTCAACAACTAGGACAAAAACATTCCTTGTTATATCCCGTTTTAAACTCACATCTTGATAAAACACTCCAGGGCACATGCCAACACCCACTGATGGCAACACTGACAATCATCAACTCCTAGGACTTTGAGGACTCCCTCCAACCCAACACACTGGTCCAGGTTGGCCAGAGGGAACATGAAGACACCAAACACATTTCTCTCGGGCAGCTTTTCCCAAAACAGATATGGGATGACCACTGCCTACGCGCATCGACGATGCTCTGGATGTCGCTTAAGCACTGCAGAACTGAACCTGACTGACCAAAACGGTCTCTTGAAAGCCAGAAACTGCCTAATTGAGGCACTGTAGCAAAGGCATATTTAAGGATTAAATCGGTCCTTACAGGTGTATTTCAAACGTGCCATCCCAAGCAATTAGATAATGATAAATTAGCAGCTCTGCCAAAACGATTAAGTTTTTACTGGAGATTGCTTCAAACAGAGCCATTTGAGACAAGAATTATATAAACCACACTGAATGGAGCATCAGTGCAGCTCCTGCATTGTAGAAATACAGATCCTAACAGATGTGGGTCAAACTCTTTGTAGTTTCACAGAAGAAAGGGAAACACGGTACTTTGTTTGAAACAGCATCAAGTGCCTCTCTGCAATCCTGTATAACATGGTGCTCCTCCCAGTCAAATCAGGTATGAAAACTGCCCAAACTGGGGAGTTTTTCATCAGTTGTACAAGTGATAGGGCACGAGACACCCCCAAACTCCTTCTTCATCATCTGGGAGCTTCTGATTAAGGACTAAATGTAATAAATGCTGTCATGAGGTTATTCTTCCCCTGCACTCTTTCATATTTCCAAACTCATTTATTAGAAATGCCCAACCTCAACATAAAAATTAGTGCAGCAACAAAACTCCATTATCAAACCCTGTTACTTTCCACAGAAGTAATTAATCTCTTCAGTGGACAGTAAGCAACCTCCACATGAAGGATAAGCCATTTAAAACATTTCTTTGTTCAACAAAGGGATTCAATGAGCACCAGAAAGGCAAAACCATCTCAGTTATTCAAACAGCTTCACTGAATACAAGAGGAAAGAGCTCTTAGCTGGTGCCTCTTATGTCATGTATCAGCCCCAAATCTGGTTTTGCACTATTAAAAACCAAAATCCTCCTTAAAGGCAGGAGCTTGTATCTGCGGTTTGAAAGGCTTGGCTTTGACAATGTAAATGTGTGCCGCCAATGAAAGCAAATGAACATAATCACCGCCACTGCTGGAGTTCTCGTTTGGGCTTCATTATGGAATAACAGCAACAGAGTAAGATGTTGTCAAAAGACAATGACCTCATGCCGTGATGCACTTTGTATGCCTAGGCTATGCATGGACAAGGGCTACGTGGCGCAGCGTGTTAGCATGCTGCCCCACCACCTACAAAGACCTGCGTTCAGATCCCACTGGCACACGCAGAAATAATCCATCAGATCATTCAAAGTTTTCTGGGCGCAAGCTGTAATTGTAACGCAACCGCACGAGTCGATCACTCCCAAGAAGTCAACAGTGGAACAAGACAGCAAGAATGGGCAGCCTTCACAATGCTTTTGTGTGTTAAGATACCTTCCTAAAACAGTTGTCAATCCCTCCCTATGACCCCTCTCTGCTCCCACTCAGCCCTTGGTTGACAGACACAGCAAAGTCTGCTCTGTAGCCCTGCGTTGAGACATCCACCTCTGTTTTTATGCAATTTCACACAGTTTTGCTGCCCAGGTTCTAACCACGCAGCAAACGTATGGCTGTGGAAAGAAGAAACTTCCCTCCAGCTGAAAAAACAGACAATAATGCAACAGAAAACCAACTGGTTTCAGCCACGCGCACTAGACCTCATCAAACAGCTCCTTGCCCATGGAAAGCTTGGTAATCAGAGCCAGACTGGCAGCGTGCCCTGAAAATCAAGCGTTTGGGCTCGTTTCTCCCAGGAACACGGGCAAGGTAACCTGTGGCCACCCCATCTCTCTTGCACAGAGGCAGCTCTGGTCTGAAGGATCTTCCAACCGCAGCTGGGCTGGTAACGTGTGAGGACAGAGCCGCAGAGCCATGGTGCTTCCTCGGGTATGGGTCCATGCAAAGCCAAAACGCTGGCTTTTAGAGCAAACGCAACCCCCTGAAGGGGGTGACTATCTCCCTTGCAGAACTGATGGATGCAAGGAGCACTTGTGCATCTCTTGAATATCAGCATGCTACATGTCACAGCCTCCTCAAATCTGGCTGCCTTCGAGACCAGACCTTTAAGTGCATTAACAGAACAAAGACTTTCTTTAAGACTGTATTTTTTTAATATCTGTGAATAAACTTGGTTCAAACTGTTTGATTAGGTTTTAAAAGCAGTGAACAGAAGCATCCTTTGCACGTCTCATAAAATAATATATGGATCAAACTTTTAATAGAAAAAAAATCTGTGGTTTTTTGGTTCCAAATTTGTGAAGTGACAAGTTAAAGAGGTGCTTGAGCTTATGTCCAGCCTCCTTTTTGTAAGCCAGTCCAAGTAAATAATAATGGTTCTGTAGTACCTGCGATTACAGCGCTACAACTTGCACTGAAATAATATTTTCCACCAAAGGCACGGAGAAGTGCTTACCAGATGTTACTACATTAAATCTGAAGTACCTGTCTTCCGGATGAAGGGGGGGTGGGGGGAGGGGAAGGAAAGCAGAAAGAAACAGGGACAAGCCTCCTGCAGAGGAGCCAAAAACTCACAGCAACAGAATATGACCTGGTGCTCTCCCTCACGGTCCACTTCCACTCTTTGGACACAAGTCATGGTAACGTTTTAAAAAACATCCAAGAAAATAAAGAACTGCTTCTCCCTCTACAACAGGCTTCAAATGCAGAAGGCGAAATCGAGGTTAGATGCTAGAAGTGATTCTGCCTTCCAGGGAAGCACAAGAACTGAAGTGACTCAAGTTTCCATCACCTCTCAGGAAGGATAAAAGCAGATGCATTCTGCCTCAGCATCCAGGGATGGACCAGTCCTCTCCAACCCTATTTCTCTGTGTTTGCATCTCATTACTCGCTGCACTCATCTAACTTCTTGTCTACATCAAAAAGTATTTTGTTCCTGTGTAATTACACCCCTTGTGTTGTTTGATGCGACATTTGTTAGTTCTAAAAACAATCATACAACACGTTTAAGCAAAAAGAAGGCAATAAAGACAAAAGCCGAGGAAGCAAAATAAAAGACTCTTAACGTGCCAAAAGCTTGTTAGCACTGAGCTGCTAGACATTATTTCAAGGGCAAGGAATAGGCAGTGGGGTTTAATGGTTTATGGGCATGGCCTGTGTAGAGGTGGAATGACCGAGTGGACAGACAGCGCACACGCAGATTTTTGCCATGCTTTACGAGAAGATAACGTCTGATTTTGCTCGGGGCTGCAAACCCTCTCATCCTATAACCACCGACGTCACAGGACAGCAGAGCTTGTTAAATAACGTTACCTTCCAACCCTCCTCGAGAAAAACGCAAAGAAAGGCTCTACTCTGTAAAGGCGCAAATGTAAGATGTATGTTATGTGCTGAATGCTCCAAATGAACGGGGTAAGCGGGACTTACCTTTTCTCCCCCTTTCCACAGGTCTGCAAAGTGCAGACCCCTCGCGGATCCCGCTCAGGCCAACGTCCCAGCATGCCCTCAGCTGGTGATGTCCCACCCACCACTGAAGACTGCCTAGAGGGGTACAATGCAAGTCTTGTTTCGTTTTTTTTTTAAACAATGTTGCACCTTTTTGTAAAGTTTTCTGCCAGTCTTTCTTTATCAACAGTGGGCGTTAGGGAAAAAGACAACTCTACAAAAAGGTGCAAAGACTGGGGAGGAGAGGGGGGGATTTGGCTTACCCCTATTGGCAGGTTCCTCAATGGTGGGTGAGGCGAGACCAAGAGAGGGCATGCTGGGGAACCGCACCGAGCCAGGGAAGGCAATCCAGGGTTGCTCTGCACTTTGCAGGCCTGCGGAAAGAGAAAGAGCGACAGGGACGTTACCAAGATGCCAAGAGGCTCGAGACATTCAGCGCACGAAAGGAGAGAAAGCGCCGGAGTACAGCCTGCAAGTCCTAAATATAGGAAGCGGTGTCGACCTCAAACAGCTTCGAGGTTTCGGGACTGGGCGGTGCTCCGAGAGAAACTGCGGCACCGAAGCTACTCCAAGACATGAATGCGCACCCCAGAACTGAGGCACCAGCCACAAGACCGCTCTCAAACCAGAAATATTACATCAACTCAAAATCGCCGGGTTTGACTCTAAGCCTCCTGGAAATCTGCACGCTTGGAAGTCAAGGTTATTCAGTGAACTCTTCTGAAACCAGCAGTTTTGAAAGATAAACGATGGCTATGTTATTAAATGTATCTAGATGGATACATTGGATGTAGCTTGATAGATAGATGAAAAAAATCAATGACTGCACCTAATGGAGGCAGCCTCCATCCTCAGCTGCAGCTGACTGGGTGGCACCGTGCTGGGGGCACCTGCACCCCAAGAACAAGGGACGGCAAAGGCAAGAAGGAAAAATTCGGAAAGGGATTTCAGAGTTTGGGCAAAGCCAGACACAGGGAAAAGGAGGTGAAAGGAAAGCAGAGGAAAAGACAGGAAAACAAGGAATGAAGTGACCGAAGCAAAGCAACATGTAGAAGCATAGAGAAAGCAAGAACATACACAGGTGCTGTGCATACTCTTTTTTTTTGGTTAGTAAAATCCATTTGCCCTATTGGCACGTTTTATAAGATAGACTCCTATGATGACACACACTGACGCCGGGTTGTTGTACAAGAAATATGCATTCGCACACATGTGACTGCCAGGTCCTCAGCGTGGAAACATGTTTCCATGCCTCTCGCACAGGAGAAAGGGGAGGGAGATCAAATCCATTTAAGACCAATACATACCAGTTAAAAACATCCACAACGTTTTTCTAATTTGCCTAAATTTTGACAGCCAAGAAAACATCACCCTTGCATTCATCCTGACAAAACCAGAACCACTGGAGCATCGGAAGAGGCCAAAAAGCGTGAGGATGGACTTCATCGGTGTTAAGGCCAGTTTTTAAATTAGCAAGTTGGGGTAAACTCACACTTCCAGGTACGTTTCTTCCACCGGAGGTTTGCCTTCCAAAATCAGCAAAGGCTGGCGTGAAGTCTGGTCCTCGAGGCAGTATCCGAGGGTCCAGAGTTCTCAGTGGCAATTTCGGCTGATTGACCTGCATCATGGAGCAGAACAAACAAACAGGATCTGTTCAGCAGGTGCTGCAGCTACCAAAGTTCATGCAAGTCCACAGACAATCTCTGCTAAACTGCAATATTTATATTTTATATCCAAATTAATGCTTTCAACAAACCGTGCACGTTTTATGCATCCATGCTTACACTAAAAATACGCATTTAATTTTAAATACATCTTCTGCAGGTGACTATTGAGGAAATAGGTGGAGTTCAGAAACATTTCAAGGCTGAGCATGGCTTATGGAGGATAAAATTATGGCGACACAGGCCCATCTTCTGCAAAATGAATGTGATAGTCTTGGTTTAGGATCACAAAACTGCCACCTTCCCTCAAACAAATGTCTTTTGTGTTAACAAGACAGATGGCCAACTGAGCAAAGACAGCTCAAAAGCAGACAGAGCAGTGAGAAGCAATCACAGAGAACTAGTAGGTGGATGAAACCATTTTGGGAACAAAGCTGCGTTTTACAATTTGTCTGGGTATGAAATTCAGAGTGGAAATGTTTCTGCACGTGAGGATCGCCTATATACTGATCTGTGCTTGAATTTTAAGAGTGAGTCTGTAGTGGTTACATCAAAATCAATGAACTACATAGTTCTAACTGAGGTGAGAACAAGGTCTTGGTGTCACCACTTCAGAAGTAACAAGTATTTCAATAAGTGCAGACATACAGCAGAGAAAATCACACCTGTAATAAGGCTGGATAGAATAAACTTCTTGAGATTTGAGGTTTTAAAGATCTTTTATTAGATCAGCTCATAAATAGTGACACAACTGTTTCAGACCAAAAAAAGAGTTTGCCCAAAAGCTTGCCTATGCTTTCTACCCATAGAATTGATCTAATAAAAGACACTGCCTCTCTGTTCAGTCTTGCTTTGCTTATATCCTTAGGTCTTCATGGCTGTATCATTTTAAATTTTAGTAACAACCCGGTAGAACTTAATCCAGATAGAGACCATTAAAAACGCATCAGTTTTTAAATCATCTGTGCACATTCATCAGGCACCAACGCCTCTGAGGAATTTTGTGATATGGCATCAGCCAAATTATTTCCCCTTCCCAACAGAAGTCTGCATCAAAACGGTGCAGGAATAAAGCATGCATTAAGGATCTTTATTTATAATAAAAAATTTGCACGCACCTGTTTTATCGGCTCTCCTCTCACCTTGTCGAGAACCACGTCACTTATGGGAGGCAGCCCCTCCGGCTTTTGGATACAAGCAGGCATGAACTGGAAATCCAGGAGGAACTCCCTGTCATACTGCTTCTTCCCCTCTGGGTCCAGGGGCTTCCACTGCTCTATAAGGAGAGAAGGTGCCTGAGATTCATAGGTAACAAAAACCTCCACTCTCCCAGATGTGTTTCTGGTAAAACCAAATGGAAGAGAATGCAACAGCTGCCTGGGAAATTTTAATTTATTTTAATTTTGAAGGCAGTGAGGACAGGAATACACATTGCATTAAAGGAACATAAACAATGGGGAGCATATAGCCAACTCCAGCAGCAACCACAAAAAGAACTAGTCACTAATTCCAGTTTTAACACAAGTCATCTCATTTTAACTCTGAATTTAGCACGCTCGTGTGATAGGACTAAAAAGGGACGATTTCCAGTTTCTGTGTGAAAAAGCAAAGTTAAAGCAGCTGGTTTTGTGTAACACAGCAATAAATGCAGAGCTGAAGAGAGGAGAGCACCGCACAGAACAAAAATATCCTTTGAAAATGTGAAAACACCAAGTCTTTAACAACCCACACTGGAGATAACAGTGGGAACAAAAAGAAAACACACAATCACAAGCCACGCTTTAAAAATTACAACTTTTCACCCATTTTTTCAGAGGGCTTTCTGGGCAAGAGAACTGTGGTGGAAAGGACCTTGCCTGATGCAAATCAAAATATAAACCTACAGCCATTTCAGCGCAAGGAAAATTAGCATCTGGTAGCCTAGAGACAGGATTTTCTTTGCCAGCCACACAGTTTGTTTGAAGTTAGGAATGAAAACGTGGACTTGCTCAGCAGCCAGGCTGACTAGTCAGGCCCCTAAGCGGGCGGCACGTTTTTATCTGAAGGAAAACATCTGTACGAGATGCCACCTTTGTATTTCACTGATGCCAAATGGCATTGCTTTCCATTTATCCAGCCGTTTAGGTTCACTGTTAAGGTATTCTATTATTTCTTTATTTCAGTCCCTAATCACTGGCTTTAGGTCTCTGGGTTCTCACCATCCTCATCCCCACAGAGGCCACGAACAGGAACTTATTTCAAGTGATGGATTTTAATATTGGAAAAGAAAATGTACAAAAATAATTACAATTTTTAGCTCTTTGCACAGTTTTGCTCCTAAAGAGCTTTGGGATAAAGGGGTACAGAAAATGGTTTGGCTGGCTAGCTGCATCCCAGCCAGAATTTCCAGTCAGCTGCCTATCCACTGTGCCACCACCCTCCATTTATCATGGAAAAGTACCGACAGCAACAAGAAACAGTTTATATGTAGTCATCTCCTCCTGGAAAGATCTTAATAAGCTGTTTTAAGGTGAAAAGCAGCTGGGCAGCATCACAGGCAGGCTTCCTGGATCCCCAACAAGGGGAGAGACTGGGATGTAACACACGATTCCTCCTATGGTCAACCAAAAGGCAAAAATCCCCCTTTTTAGAAAGGGCAGAGCTGAAATCGAGGATTATTGCACCAAGTGGCTACGTCTGCTTCACAGCAGACAAGTCAGATGCGTGTTGCTTTCCAAGGGATCGATCCAACCCCTCCAGCTGAGTGAAAGGACATCCAGAGCCGACTGGGATCATTCTGACTGCAGCGAGTGTTTCGGAGAGACAGCTGATGAATTATGGATTAACTTCAAGATGTGCTTAACTAATGAACTGGTAAGCTACCATAAGTGTGTGGTAAACTATCAAGAGGCCTCTACATTTTCTCCTAATGATACAATAGCACCAAATTAATAAAAGAAAAGCAACTCAGGTCTTAGTCAGAACAAAGCAGTGCTGAAATAGCAACCACAGTGTAATCACTTAACAGCGGTGCTCCTTCCCAATACTTTGTCTAGGCTTTCACAGTCCTTCCTTATCTTGTTTTATACTCTTTAATTTCTGAGCTCTTAAGAAAATGACTAATTTATTTTGAGAGAGCTTCACCTGAAAAAGAAATGGCTCAAAAATTAGTAGCAACCGAGAAGTAAGTTGGTCTCAAGGTCTCTTAATGGGGTGAATTAATAGAAGTTCAGGTCTACAAATTAAATACCTTAATAAATAACAAAAACACCCCTTAAGGAATACTACATCCAGTGCTAAGCAGCAACGAAATGACTGTATCCTGTGAGCCTGCACTTGAATTATTTTATCAAAAGAACTGCATGCTCACAGTTCAATAGCAGAGCCTGGACTGAAAACCACATACTGTTTCTTTTCTTTTCCTTACTCTTCTAGAAACCTGAAGATCTATGCAACTGTTTAGGCAGGAAATTAAATCTGTATAAACTCACATACTCATATTTAGGACCCAATCGGAACTTTCAAATCTCTTATTTAAGAAGTATGTCCACTTATATGGAATTTCTTGGATCGTCCTCAGCTGTCGATCGCAGGGGAACCAATTCGCCGCCTTTTCCACTGTGCCGCAACCAACATCCACACGTGCAATAAATTCAAGGAATCTGGGATTTTCTCTTCTCTTCATTACCACCAGCAAGAGAAAAACAACTTTCCTCTCGTGCTCCCCAGAAGGTCTCTCTGAGCCCACTGGTTAGTGGATCCTGGTGGAATCTGACATGGTGAAATGCCGTACTCCCTTCCAGCCCCACTGGAAACATCCTTCCTTCCGCAGGGACGATGCACAGGGTGTTAGCAGCTCTTAAAGGAGGGAGGCAGAAAACTAAGTGAACATGCAAGAGTCTGAAACAGGATTTACCTGGTTTATACTGGTACACTGGCCCTTCACTGGAGCTCTCTGTGAAGCCTGAGTTTGCATCAGTTCCTTCTCCCTCTGAAACACTCTCGGCACCATTCCGGACAGGTTCTGCTTCCTGCTCTCCATTTTCTTCCACAGGTTTCACTTTTTTAAGCTCAGAGGGGTCTCTCTCCAGTTGAAACCCATGGCTCATTTTCTCCTGTTCAGATTCAAGTACTTTGTCACCTGAAAGTTCCTCTTCTACTTTAGGCTGAAGCAACAGATGGAAACACAGAGGTTACGTTAAAAACACCCTGCCAAAATTCGAAGCACACGAAACGGCTCTTCATTTATTCATACAGCATTTTTGCACGTAGCAGGAATACATATGCATCTTAAACAGCGATATGGAACAACATACAGAACAGCCAGATGATTTATCAGTTTGTTCCCGGAGATAACCAACTGATATTTAACAGTGCAACTGGAAAGGCTTAGCATTGCCTGTGAAAAACCCAGGAGCTATTGGGATCGGATGGAAGGAACTGTTAAGCCCTATAGCACAACAGCCATGAGCAATCTCAGCCTGGAAAGGCAACCTCGCTCTTCTCCTCTCCTGCAGCTCACCAGCCACCTTAAAGGGCACGCCACGCTCATTTTGGGGGGATCCTTCCTTTAAATGTATGCTGCTAATTGCAGCGGATCCCGATAAAGAAGGTAATGTGACATACAGCCACAATTTCAGCATCTCAGTTTCAGGAAAAGCATTAATAGTATCCCTGGCTGTTAATTTTAGAGCTCTCCAAGGACACAGCCTTATTCTGCATTCAGACAGAGGCGGTGTTAGGAACACACTTCTCCTGGGAGAAACTCCAACACGCCTAAGCATTAAACAAAGGAAAGACTTAATTGAGGATGCTCCGGGAGAGGCTTTCAATCCTTTTGCCTCCCTACCTGAGTGCATTGCACCCTAAAATGCTTTTTGCAGATTTTTTAAGGGAATACTCTGAAAAATTAACATCAGTGAAAACACAGAGTGGTCCAGGAGACAAGACTCCTCCAATAAATAATGAAGAAAACGTACAGAGAGCATAAACTTGCTGGCACAGCCCCAGCGACATCCTTCGCTCGCTGGCTTGAAAACGAGCACAGGGATGCTTTTAATTTCCTTGGATTACCCAATCATCAGCTTTTCCATTGCGCACAGACCAGCTGTCGCAGTGTGATACCTTGCACGTGAGCATTTTAAGCATCTATTCCCCCACAAACAGAGGGGAAAGCACTTATATACCATTTGGAATGTGTAAATGAGCCTATCTGCTGCGAATGCTTGCTTCTACAAAGGATGAAGTACGGTCCACTAGACTAAAGATTTACTCTGCAGCAACATGTTTTTATAGCGGAAAGGTTCAACGATGTTTGTGGTGAGGGAAAGTTGTGGAGGAAATAGCAGAGGAATAATAATAAAACAAAAATTCAGAGCGAAGAAGCAACGCTTCTCTGCCTGACATCTGGACGACATCAGGTTTTATATATGCACAGGGCAGTCTGAATTTTTACATTTTTACTCTCTTACCCCCTCTGTGATCTATTCTAACCCCAATTTTACCCAAGACATTAAACAAAGAGGTTCCTCCTGCAATATCCCTACCAGAATGGCAGCAAGGGAGATTTTCTTTACTCATCTAATTACTGTGGAGGTGGTTTTGCCTGAAAACTTCAGCGTTGTCCTTTCCCAGCTTCTCCATCAGGTGGTCATCAGGAAAACTAACCTTCGGCCGTGACATCACAGTGACATCACTGTGCAGCAGAACTACCTGCTAAATGTCACTGTAGTGGCCTGGGACCCAAATGGGGTAGCGCTAAGGGATTTAAACCCACTTTTAGCTCATCCTTCGTTGGAAGGACAGCAGTTACATGTTCCTGAATGGTGGGAGTCGTTAAATTAGGCCAGAAGGAAGAAAACTGAAGAGCTTCAACAGGGAACAGACTAAAATGCTGGGGAATATCACAGTTCCACACCCCCCTCCCCAAAAGTCTGCTCTGGATCCTTGCAGGACAACTAGGAAGCAATGTGTCTAAAATACAGTTTAAACAGAGCAACTTCATCATTAAATTTGGATAAAGCAATACTGTGGTTCCCTCTTACCTCTGTTTCCGCCTCTATCACCTCCTCAGTGGCTTGGGTCCGGTCTTTTGGTTTCTTCCACGTCTTTGGTGCAGTTACAGCTGTTTGGGCTGCAATATAAGTGTACATCTATTACAACACTAAATTATACGGAGCAAATTTGTCCGTGGGTGATGCACTTCCCTCTCACGTGCTGGTTTTACATACAGGAAAATGAAGCAGTTCCAGCCTTGCGGAGGATTCAGCTTCATATTACCACTTTTTGTTTCAATGTGGTAATAACACAATTGTTAGTGTGACATTAAAACACGGTAATTGTTTTACAAGTTGCTCATTCAAGCTCGAAATGGTACTTGT
Source organism: Haliaeetus leucocephalus (assembly GCF_000737465.1). Taxonomy (NCBI): domain Eukaryota; kingdom Metazoa; phylum Chordata; class Aves; order Accipitriformes; family Accipitridae; genus Haliaeetus; species Haliaeetus leucocephalus. The sequence goes on along the minus strand of NW_010972992.1, from coordinate 1,347,129 downwards.
GATAGCAAGGAGTTTATTACCAACAGTATAAGGATCACGCAGGGCAAAAGAAAACCTTCAGAAACTGAATTTTTTTGAAAGATCAAGAATTGGATAGGAGTGAAGGTTGTTCTCAACATATTTTTCGCAAGAAATATTACAAGAATTAACCATCATCTGGACTATAACCATTGACAGGCCGAAAATTCCAGTATCTCATCCAAAAGGACAATTCCTCCAATCTTGCAGCACTGCTGGCTCTTCTGAGCTGGATTTACATTTCAATTTAAAAGCAGGTTAACAACTCCACCATTCATTAATTTCCCTGGCCAACCAATTCAAAGAAAACACCATATAATATTTCTAAGATCAGCAGTGATTTACTCTAATCACTTTTTAGCCCCCCAAAGGGTAAAAGAAACCACACAATATATTAAGAGGAGACAAAACCATTAATCCAATATGCTCATAATTTGTTGCAAGTGCTACCAGCTTAAATTCTGATACTAGGCACATATGCATATTTAACACAGAGCATAAACAGAATTGATTTCATGATTGAAGTTTACTGCAAACAGATTTCCAGCTCGAGCCTTTGGTTTCTAACAGATACTACAGAAAAAAACCACAGTGCGCATTTCTTTTATCACAATAAAATACAATTTTGAAAGGCTCTTCAACTACAGATAAATGAAAAGAGTGTTAATAATGGCCTACTTTGTTCCTATGGGCAAAGAGGAAACTGGATTTGTTATGTTCCCACTGCCCCAAAAGATATGTAGGAGCCTCAGCGGCTTCTTAACAGCGTTCCTCTGTTTGGAGAGTGACTATGGACTTGCAGAAACACTGCGGGCTGTAGAAATCACGACACTCAGTACACTAGCCCCAACCCAAAGTGCAACAGGAGCTATCATTGCCGGTAACAAGATTTTTATCTTCATGCTAAACACCACAAAAGTAAACGTTAGTTAAAAAAAAAAAAAGTAGTCTAATTCAAATATTCAAACATCCTCTGGTCATTCACAGAACTCATGGTTCATGGAAGAGCTGGAAAAAATCATCCAAGTCTCCCAAACTCCAAGTCCCACACGCCTCATCCATCCCAGCACTCTACAGAGAAACTTTAAGCTTTAAGAGCAGGGCAGAGCCCCAGCAGTAACCCTGAATTTCCTGGGGCTCAAAGGAGAGTAGAGAAACGGCCAAGCAGACATGGATTGCAAAATGGCTTTGCCTTACGCAACTGGGGATTAGCTTTTATTACTGCTAACAGAAGTTCGCTGTACCCTCGCAAGAATAGCTGAGTTATTCTCACCGCCTTGGGGTGAAATAGGGGTTGGGTAAGGACCAGGTGTCCACACAGGTGGTAATTTCTGTGATTTAGCAAAGCATGGACCTAACTGAGGCTCCACAGTTCCCTCCACCACAAAATCTGCTAAAATTTAGTGAAAATTCAGTGCTTTTCAGAAGTCAACCTGCTGTTTTAAGGCTGGACATCAAGCCCCACTGCCAAGACACTATGCCTTCTTGTTTGGTGATGTCAATTCCACACTTTGGGGGGATTTCTTCAAGGAGGGGGTCACATCTGCACAGTAATGACCTAAATACTGCCATAACCAAGTAATTTAATTGATTAACCCCAAAGTTTTTAATTTTACAGAACTTCACTCCACTCAAGCTCAAACTACACTATGGAAAACATCCATGGTGTAAACGTTTCATTTCTAAATGCACAGAAATAAACTCAGGGTCATGGATTTGGAGTCGGCAAAGGTTTGGGGTGTTTCCTTCCCCAGCTGTCAGGATGCCAACATTAGTGCTTCTCAATAATGCATTTTTTTCACCTTTTTTGGGGGCAAAAGCAAGCTACATAGAGGATGCGATCCTGCCGAGCCTCCTGAACCAGTCTCGCAGCTTTTGCCTTGTTTTAATCGTGCAGATCCTTTTCCTGCTTTGGGGCTCCCCTGCATGAGGATGCTTGGCAGGACGCTTGCCTTTGATCCAAAGACACGGCAGCAGCCTTCGCTTAGCCCTGCAGTTTTGCAGCCTGTAACTCCATACTAACACCCAGCCGTATTTCAGAGCTGACTGGGGTACGCCGGCAAGATCTCCAGAGACGTTGCTCAATTTTTCCCCTCTTAAAATAGCAGACATCAGATTTTTTTTCTCTTGAGTTCTCATTTCTACTACAGGAACTGACTCAATAGGAGAATTTATGCTAGTGTATGCTCAGAAAATTGAAGTGAGTTTAGATGCCAACTCTCCCAAACCCAAAACCCAACCAGGACAACCGCGCTATCTGAAAATTGAGTTTCAGCTGTGAGGCACAACGTGAGCCATGTTGAAACCAAAAGGTAACATGTCTAGTTTGGCTGTCGGCAAGGGAGGTCTCCTGACACTTCTGGTCTTTCTCTCAATTTTCCTGTCCCCTCAAATTAAGCATTTTGCATGCACACCAATAATCAAATTTGTTCTCAAATGGAGGTTCATTTTTGCCTGCAGTCACACATTTCCAGAGCTTGTTTTCAGTCCTCTTTGACACGTTAGGTGGCAATTTTGTTCCATTGGAGAAGGGACACCCGCAGACCCAGCATACTGCTGCTTAACCAACACCGTGAGCTCTTTGTTTATCACTGCTTACAAAAATAAGAGCAGTAACAGGAGTGACAATACTGATCTACATTAGGACTGGAAAGATTAACAAAATCCTTATTTCCATACTATCCCGGACATCACTACGGGTGATAATATCACCACTGGAGAAATCTGCTCAGCAGACCCTAACGCCACCTCAACCCATTTCTCCAGCTACATCATGTTCTTCAGTGGAACATCTTTCTGCAGGCAATACCCACCCCAGCAAGTCCACAACCCATCAAGCCAGAGAGAGAAAGCAGCCTCCTCTCTGATGCGGGTGCCAACTGCTAAGCATAAATTAATACCAGCTCTTATGTTTTTATTTTTTTAGCCAATGTGCCATTAAAAACCAAAGCAAAGACTCACCATCGCCTTACAGCTCATGGGAAAGAAAATATATTCCAGTGGGCTATGGCAGCAAATCAAGAAAAAGGCGATACCTGATTTATGTTTCCGGCTCTTTGGCTTTGGGTGCTGGAGATATTTCTCCCAAGATATTTCCAGTTACTGCCCCAAATTGCTTGTTAGAGCCTCCACAGCTAAGAAACCCAGGGACTTGCAGTCAGTTGGGCTACTTTATATTGAAATACGTCTCATAAATTAGCTCTGCAAGAAACAGCCCTTTGAATTCAATGCGTATTAAGCTCTTTTGGCTTCCTATGTTCCTAGGAGTTCTGCCTGGGACAGACATCAATCTCTTATTTTCCTCTTTGCTTCTCGTAATAGCCATGATAGAAAGATTACATCAAAGGCAGGCATTCAGAACATGTCCTAAAGGCTTCAAGTCTCTGGTAGCGCCTTCTTCTTTAGAAATTCTACTCCACCAAAAAAATTTTTCCTGTTTTGTTCCCCAAGAAGTGCTGGTCTCTCACCACAGACAGCAAAGCTACTAGGGAAAAACCAGAATTTAGTAACAAAAGCAACTGCGTGTTGTTGATGACTTTTAACTGGAGCAATGTTTTTAGTAATGATCGCAGGCTGGGAGCCGAGTTCCTCTCTTGATAATATCTGTATTTCTTTTTCCTTGTAATGAAGATGAGTAGGAATTAATTATTTTAAAAGCTGCGTGCTCTTGTCCTTTGCAGATAACAGCTCTGCCCATCCTGAAAACCTCAAGATAATCGCTCCTGAGCAGGCAGGGAATGAGATCTGCTGCCTGCACACTCGCAATAGGGTGAACGTGTGTCTCCTGTAACCCCATATTTTGGCGAATGCTCAGAACAGAAACACAGTCAGCAGCAAGAAACCATCCACCCAGGTACAACATCTTGCTTGCAGAATAAAACACTGCGGTTCTCAGTGGTTTAATGCTCTGAAACCCACTAAATCTTCCCCATTTCATAGGGGATTATAAGCAAGACCAACGATGCTGATGAGCAGGCTATGGATGAACCGGCTACTATCAGACATTGAGATTGAAGCACTAAAATTGTTATCTTCATTATGCAGGCTAATACAACTTCAGACATTAAAAGTAGATAGAATATAGTCCAAATAAAAGAGGAAAACCAATATGCACTCCAATTTCTGCAAAATAAGAAGAGTATAACAGAGGTGTTCCTGTAGACATCTTCTGACCTTGGAAATCTGATGGAGACCTGATGCCAGTGGAAAAGAAAGAGCAGAGGTTTCCCCAGATCCCAAAACAGTCAGCTCTGCTCAGCTCTGGACTCCTCCTGCAAACACTGAAAAATTCATTTTCCTAAGCTGTAAAAAAGAACTGCTGGAGAATAAAGATGTTAAAGGGAAAGCCTCTGCAGTCTGAACATTTGTTTCTCTCTCTATACAGAGCTTGATGGAGCAAAAAATAAAAGTATTTTTTCTCCACCTGTTAGATAGAAGGTGTATTCTGTAAAACACTTGAGGAACAAGCAAATAATTTCATTCATCCCTGAAAAGCTGTCGCCTCCATTGCAAAATATGGGATACACCTGCAAACCTCAACAGTACTGCCCGACCACATCAGGGAGGAGGTGGATTAATGTGTCATTCAGAAACCCCCACATTTTTAGGCGGGCCAGATTATAAACTATGAAAAGGACACTGAGGAGTAAGTTCTGCAGCAATTAAGATTATTCTTAGAGGTCTTGAGTCTGAGTATCCTCCCAGTCAAATCAGATCAGCTACCATTAAAAGGAATAAAGTGGTATGATTTGTGGCCAACCCAACTGCTCTGTAATAAGTACACACTTCTGCTGAAAACCCCAAAGAAATATTCTTAGAAGTCACAGAGCTCACACTTACCACCACGTGTTTGGGAAGTTTCCCTTGTCCCAATTTCTATCGTAACTCCAGAGATCATAAAAAAAGATTCTTGGCCTTTAGTCCAAGAAAAAAAAAACAAAACACTATAGCCCTTTCTCCTTGCTCCTGAAGTTCAGCACCTGTATTTTCCAGCATATGGCAGAGACGTGCAATTCCTTGTTCAGCCTAGACAGACGTCTGATTTAGCAGTCACCTTCAGATTACATTATTTAAATCTCTCTTCCTCCCTCCAAAGAAGAATTGGAAAATTATTGCTCAAGAAAAGGTTGGCAGAGAAATGCAATACAGTTACACATCATTGAAGAAGGAGTAAAGCACAAAAAACTGACTTGGAGAGTATTTTGGTTTCCTTGAAGTACCAAGCTTTTAACAGTAACCAAAGTTTCAAGTGATCTTTTACATGACTTGAGAAATATTTGTTCCTCTGTTGCCAAAGCCAATCTATTGGCTAACGTGTACTGTCTAGCCTAATGACATTAGAGCATTAAAATTAATCTTCTGCATAATTAAAAGCCCAAAACACTGTAATTTTTTTTTTAATTTAAACGACAGGACATTACAAAGGAAGCAATAATGTTGCAAGCTGGAACCCGGCTGTGTAAAACCTTATTTACAGAAAGAGTCCCATTTCTCCACTTTGTAAGAAAATTAATTTGTGTTATGAAGTAGCTCAGATTGAAAGAACAAGTGCCAGAGCAGTGAAATGACCTAAGTAAAATAAAAATAGAAAAAGATTAACAGAAAATATCCCCGTGTGGCTGGTATAGTGAAGGGATCTTTCTGATCTTCTCCAGATATTGGATTTTATTTAAGATCCAGCATATTGACCTAGTGCAGCATTACACAAATATGGAACAAGGCCAATCTCAGCTTTTCATTTAATTTAATCCATAGCAGAGTGTAGCCCTAGATGTTACTGATACCATTACAGATCTATCACTTGCTTATGAAAGAATAAACTACCCCCCCCATTCTAAATGTTACTTTAAAAAAACCCCAAAAATCCAAATCACAGCCTACTGTTTCTCCTTTGTTTCTTGTCCAAACTTCACCAAATTCAAAGGATATATTTAAATAAACAACCTCAGCTTCACAGCTCTGAAAGGACTGCGAAACAGGGTGTAAAAGACACAACACATTCAAATGCTTTAACGCTGCTAGGCGTGCATAATAGCCACCATTATACTCCCCCCAGCAGTTAAATACAAGTAATTGATTGGTTTAACTTCTTGTCCACAGTTTCACTTCCAGGAAGTCCTGAAAAAAAAAGCAGTTTTCTATAGAAAATACAGCAAATAAAAAGACAGTTGTCTATACTAATCAATTTAATGCTAAATCAGCGATGCGATAGGGCACTGAAACCAAAGGCAGGTAACAACGCTCACAGAAATAGCCTGGATTTTAAAAGGCAGCTACAGAAATTTCAATTTTTAGTAATTTGTGACAAGTCCTTATGGCTCCCGAACTCAAGCACCTTGTTTTCTGAAAATTTCAAGAATAGTGAAATGAGAACAGCTGAGCCTAGTGAAGAGAAGGGGGAATTTCCCTTACGTGTTACTTTTGCAGAGGAAAACCAGATGCATCATTAATTAAGGCTGGGCAGATTGAGGTGTGTGACACTCTGTGCTTCAGTTGTTTGGAAGAGCTTTAATGGTTCATGTCATTTACCCACATCTGGTAACACCATGACACATTTTTATAGTTGGGAAAAAACCCCACCCCACTGGTTTCCAGAAGCTGCTGGCTCAGAAGGTTCACCCACAGGGCTTCAGGGTCTGAATGTTAATCTGGTTTAGGTGCAGGCTGATAAATCCAGAGCAACAGGTCCTCAAACCGACCAGTCATCTTGGAGAGAACAAGAGCAGCATCCTTTGAATTATCCTGTTAACACACTGGGGAGTGCTGCCCTGTATCACCATGACAGCAAAACGCTGGCAGCCTACATGAACCCAGCCAACCCTGGGACACACATCCACATCAGCTACCTCTTTTATGAACAATTATGAGGGGTTTTTTTTGTCTTTGCAAACAAAGATTAGCATTTTGCAATCCCAGTAATAGTCATGCAGCAGAATCAGATTTTTTTTTTTTTTTTGGCAGATACAAATGGAAACATCTGATGGAAGAACCACCCCAAGGACGCCTTTCCTTCATCCTCCAGTTTACTGCACACAACCACGGTGCCAAATGCTTACCTGGGACAGGACTCTTGCTCAAGTTTAAACTCTGAGCCTCCACGCTCTCCTCCAGTTGCCCATCTGCTTCTGTCTCTTCCTTCTTTTCAGTATCTTTTACCTCTTCGTTAAGAGTAGTTCTTGTGCTCTCCTCTCCTTCTAAATCTCCCTGAACAACAGGGAGGGCACTAGGAGATGGAAGAGGAGGCGGAGAAGGAGTTGTAGTGGTAACAGCAGCAGCAGCAGCAACAGAAATTGGAGGAGAAGGAGGCGGAGGGGTGGGAGGTGGGGTTGGAGGAGGAGAGGGAGCAGCGTGAAGAGCACTGGAAGATGGCACGCTTTCCACTTCTGCTGGAGGTGCTTCTGGTGTCTCCAACTCAACAGTCAATGGCGCAACTTCCATCTGGGCTACATCTACTACGCTCTCTGCAGCAGTTACTTTTTCACTAACTCCGTTCATTTCATTAATTAGATTAGTACTAGCAGTCACTTGAATATCACTAGATGCTACACTACTAGGCTCCTTGCACACCTCGGCATCAGCCTCTTCTGCTGGCGAAGGGTCTGATGTGTCTGTGCAGGGTGCGGCATTAGATATAGGCATTGCCTCCTCTTTTGGGGAAGCGAGTTCACATTTCTCCTCTGAGTCAGCTATGAATGTGGATTTACTAGAAACGGTGACAACAGCAGCAGCAGCAGAAGAAACAACTGCAACGGGAGCAGCCGGGGTTGGTGATGGAGCAAGAGGAAGTTCTGGTGGAGTTTCCACTGAGGTGGACTCGGTCGTCTGGCCAGCTTGATCTTTTTTCTCCCCAGTAGGTTCTGGTCTGAGGACTGGAGAAGAAGATTTTAATACTGGATCTGGTTTTGGCTTCTCTTCTGGGAAAGAAAAAAAAAAAAAAAAGCCAACATTACAAACAGCAAGTCAACTCCATTTTCCTCCACTGTATCTAAGCCACCTTGGTTCCCTTTGCCTGCATTCTGCTCACTTTTCAAGAAGCTCCGAGGAAGACACCAGAGGCACCTGAAGCTAATCTTTGCACCTAAAGGAAAAGTCCAGACAGCCTGCAGCTGGCAAATCTGAAAATGCAACTGCTGCTTCTATTTTTCACAGGCTTTGCAATAAATGGCCATCTTTTACGGGAAAAGGCATATAAGTATGTTACAAAATGTGGATTTTTTGCAGAAACTCTGCAGCTGAAAATAGAATTTTTCTTGACAGAAATTACAGAAGACAAAAATACGCTTTACTTGGATTCTGCCTCAAAGGAGCCCAGGGTTTTAACACCAAGACCTAGGCAAACTCACGTTCTAAAATGCAGGCAAACATTGCAGGCAAAGACACTGGCAAGAGCACCGGCAACCTGCAGGTGCTGTCTGCGACTGTTCTCCCTCTTTGTAAAACAGGGAAACTACTCCATGACTGATGATGGGCCATTATTTTATGGATGCCATGTGTCACGCCATTACTAATACGTGTGATGCATCTAGTTTATTTTTCCACTTGTTATTGCTCAACTCCATCACCCATCAGCACAGCAGACTAAAGGACACAATCCCCCCTTTTTTTGTTCTAAATTTCATCAAAGATACCTTTTCCCAAAGAAAGCAAAACCAAAAAGGGATTTAAGCACAGCTGCCATCAAAGAACAGCACCATTACCTCTTGATGTTTGTGGTCGGAGGGTATCAAGCAGGGTGGGAAAAGCACAGTGAAATATGCATGTGTGTCAAACCAAACCCCAAAATATTGTGCACAGAGATGTCCCTGTACTTATCCTGTGATTAGCAACAGACTTTGTGATACCATGCCTGCCATGACCATCACGCAGCTCCCAAAGGTCTGCTGCAACTCCAAATAACGCATTTATTCCCACTTCTTTTAAACAAAGTACAAGCCAAGATCCTAAAAGATCTTGGCTTTATGGGATCTTTTAGGATCTCTACTACACCCTCTCTCACCTCCGATTTGATGACAAGACGCACCTCCGTGCTACAACTCTGCAAGACGGATGAGACAGGTATCACTCAAAGTCAACGTACAGATGGCAGGGACTCAACAGTTCAGTTCCTAATCACCATTATGAGGTCAGCTTTTATCTGTCCTCGGGGAGGGAGCTCTGCTCTGCTCCACCAGCGCAAAATGCCCTGAGGCTTTCTGAGCACTGAAGCAACGTGGAACTCCTCTGGGACACTGCCACGACAGCAAAAAGTAATTCTGGAAAAGCCAGAGGCACAAAGCTTGCTGTTCAGATAAGGAAATCAAAGGCCACAACCAACCCCAATCATCAGAATTCAGGTAGAACTGAACAGGTATGGCTTTGCTTGGTCTTTTCCAGCTCTGGTGGCTTTCCATTTGGGGCTTATTCAACAGATAGGCTGAAGGAGAAAGGGGTTTTGAAGGAGAACTGATCTGAAACCGCTTGGAGCATCAAGCCCCATCTTTAGGAATAGCTAGAGCAATGAAGAATTTTGCTTCCAGCCGCTGACAGCCCCAGCAGCGTTACAGCGAGGACCACGGCCAAAGCAGTAGTTTATCAACTTAATGAGGCACGTTGGGAGACGGCTTTGGAAGAGGATGATAAATGAGGAAAAAAGATGGGAGAAAGTATCCCAACAGCTGATTTTGATTCTAGAGACTCCATGGAAGAAAAAGGGACACGGGAACTGGTTTAGAAAGGAAAATGTGTCACCTCCGATTTCTGGAACCTCCTTTGCAGACAACTCATGGAGCATTCTTGACATTTACAGCTCACTATAAACAACTGCCTAGATATTTTCTCCCTTAAGTCAAACGAGATTGCTCAAAAAAAAAAAAAAATTTGAAGTGTCTAGAAAAACATCCTGAATTCCAAAAGATAAAAAACACAGCAAAAATACACAACTGGTTTTTAAAACCAGTGGTTTAAACACACTTTCTTCAAACTGCACCTTATTTGGCCAATATATTAGCCACCAATACAGGCTGTGTGTGCAAAATTCAAGGAGAAAAGTAATCTGAGGAGGGGGAATTTCAGAAGAACAATGACCAGATTTGGCTAATGAGAAGTAAATCTTGAATGACCACCACTGAGAACAAATCTCAAAGTCCTGGCACAGGAACGTTCATCCCTGCCAACTGTTACAGAAACAGTCACGTGAAACAACATACAGTTGCGAAGGGAAAACAAAAATCAATGCAATTCATCCAAACTGAATCAGATCCCTTTTCCTAAATATGCCAAGATCATCCCTCACATTATATTTAGAAAGTATTTACTGGAAGCACTAGGCTGTTCAGGAGGAAAGGTCGCTCCATCAATAGATATTTTAAAAAAATCTCCAGATAAATACAAATCTTGCAAAACTACTCTTCATTAGAAATACTTTTACAAACTCAGCAGGACAGATGCTTACTATCTTCTCCATGCAAAGACATTAAAGCCAGAGAGGGAGCTGGGTTGCTGGGTGGTCGCAGTGGCAACAATTGCCCAGAGCGGTGGATAGGCAAGATTTTACTGGATACAGGAATTTGTTTCTGCTTTGCAGTGTTTATCTGAAAATAATCGCTGGGCTTGCTGCCATTTTTCCATCTTTTGTCCCGATGCAAACATTCACGAGGCGGTACAGATGCTGGCTTCGCAGGCAGTTTTTGGAGCACACGTTACTGAGTCATAGTGTCAGCGGAGGGACTGAAAGTTTTCCAAACTTCGGGATCTGACGTTAAACTATTTTTCACAAACTGTGTTATACATTCTCCATGTCTGATACATCGCAGGATTTGCGGAGAGTTTTAAAAAAATAATAATACTCCTCCAAACATCCCACTGAACCTGTGCAAGCTGAGTAAACGTGAACAGCCCTGATTTCATGCACAATTATACCCCATTACAAGTTCTGCACCAGCCTGGCCTGCAGCCAGGTTCCTGCACGCTCTGCCATCAGCTTGACCTGAATTCTCCAGCAATATCCTTGCCTTCTGCAGCCCGGCTGATATATATGCACCTGGGGCATCTATAGGAATGACAGCTAACTGCTTGCCCCAAAATAATGCCACTTTTCAAGGTATTACAGTAGCAATTCCTATATTCCTCCAAATCATGTATGAATTTTGAAGCCTGAAAAGCCAGAAGCTGCTTTAAAAGCAGCAAATGCCAAATGCTTGTCTTTTAAAGAAAAAAACAAGGATATTAAGTGCAATGCAATCCCAATTTCAGCCTCGCTAATGACTTCAATGCAAAAATAACAGGGACTGCAGATACTTGCAGTGAGAAATAACAGAGGCTGGGTCTGCTGGCACAGCACACATGCTCTGCTCCTGATCCCTAACCCAGCAAACGGGCCAAATGCTGCGCGCAGTTATAAATAACTGCAAAATGATCGCTGAATATCACAAAATTAGAATGATAGCTTTATACCAAACTTCAACTGATGCAAACGAGCGCACGAGGTGAAGGGCACAAGGGAGAATGTGATCCACTAATGAATGCGGCGGAGGGGTCTTAAGGGAAGCAATAATACTGGTTTTAATAAACAGTTGCTTGAGAAAGCCACGCAACCCTATCTATGACTATTTTTGTTTTGGAACAAAAAAACCCCAACATCAGGCACAATGTGAAAAATTATTTTGATACCTTGGCATATATTTCTGGAAAGATGTGCCCCCCAAGTCACTAGCTCTGTTTAAATAAATAATTTTAATGGTGTCTAAACTTCCTTCACCTTTAACTCGCTCTGTCCAGTGACTGACACCACTGCTGCTCTCCCCCACCCCGAGGCCACAGTCGAATGCTAATGGTGTTATTTCAGGGCTTACTCTTTCTCTGCAATGCTTACATAAATGTGCTCTTTAGCAATTTTTGGACTGGAACAAATGTTTGAATCTTTCTGGGATGGAATGGAGATAAACACAGGAAAGCTCATCAGTGTTAAATCCCAGTCCAAGCCCTGATTTATATTTAAACCAGCACAGTCAGACCTGTGTAACTAACTAAATAAAGACCACTTACTTCCAGTTGCCTACAAAGCGATGAAGTTAAAGAGCGAGAGAAGAGGGAGAAGACCCACTTGTCCTGGAAATACAAGGTTTTATACACAGGGTTGAACTACTGTGATGTAAAGTGCTGGATTTTACAGTTCAGCATCAACTTGCTTGAAAGGGCAGATGCATTTTGGTGCCTGCATCACGGTCATCAGTTGTTCGAGTCCCAGTGCCACCACGCACCTCGGCATGCTCAGAGCGTGTCCCTGGCAGCGAGTGGGACTTGGGCAGGTTGGCATAGTGGGGACACAAACACAGACCGGGAAGAGCAGCTGTGCCAGAGCTGAGCAGCAACGCACGGCAGTGAGCCTGCACGCTCTGTTTGGCCAGCACAATCACAGTCGATTTGATATACATTAAACCTACCGACAATTTTTTCAGGTGACAGAGACATCTAAGTTTTGCACAAAGATCTAGTCCCGCTTCAAGTGGGAGATGGGACCAGATGATCTCTAAAAGTTCCCTTTTCAACCATTTCTAGACACTGCAGCAGTTTAGACAGGTATCCGTGGAACAGTTTGCACTGAGGGAAAACCCTGAAGTCCACGCTATGGCTGTAGAAGAGCAACGTTTTCAGCAAATTTTAGAATCTGATACAAGTTAGCCTCAGGGATACTTCCCTTTACTTTCAAGCAGTGACTGTGCTGCTATTTGGATCTATGACTTCTGAAACATCAGAGGCAGCTTCTTTTCCTCTTTCCTAGAGCTGTGCTCCTCTGGAGCTTAGTTTTCCTCTAGCAAATACTGTGGGGGAAAAAAAAAAAAAAAAAAATCTCGGCAGGCTCAAAGTTTACAGGATACACTCATGAGTGAAAGATGGCACTTCTCGACTTCCATGTACACATCGTTGTAGGCAGAAACCTCAAAAGCTGCAATGCAGTGAATAACCAGGAAGCAAACAGTGGTGTCAACTCTATTCCAACACCAAGTCCATTAACACGACGACAGTATACACATTATTAACTACAGCTTTTCAATGGCTTTTAGGTGGCTATAAAATTTCAGCGTGGGAAGGGACTTGGCATGCTCCACCTTCCCTCCTGCAACACCTTTTCTTTGAACAGTTTAAAAAATCTCCCTTCAAATATCTATTCTTAGATATGAGAAGGAAATGTAATCACTTTAAGAAACTTTTTCCATCTGTGCCATATTTACTAAAGTCAGCAAAATTTGCTATGCCGCTTATGAGATACTTTGCACTCTAATGTTTTGTGGTTTTGTTTTTATTTCCTAATTAATATTGCTCATGTCCTGTAGGACAGGATACATAAGCAGCTCTGGAGGAGCCATATGATGCTCTGGTTACGTGCCATCACTATGGCTAGTTGTCCAAATGGTATAAAGACTCTCTGGCTAAGAGCATTTTACTGACAACACACTTGTTTCTAAAGGATGGCACGTGGGCGAGAGGAGGTGCATGCTGCTAGGTGCTCTGAAACAACATTTAGTACATATAAGCTTGAATACAATTATTTTTAACCAGCTTCATGTTGGCAAATTTCAATTAATTCCCTTAGCAACACATTGTTAAGATGTTCCACTAGAGGAAAAAAAGTCTTTCCCCTTCTATTTCTGCTGACTGCTTGTCTTCATGCCAAAAATATTTAAACTAAAACAAGAAAGAAGGGAAAAAAAAAGACTAAAAATAATCAGGAAGGAAATATCCATCAACAAACCTTGCTTCGGGTTGCTAGTCGCAGTGACAGGGGTGCTGGCAGCGAGATGGGTGTTCTCCACAGTCCCATAAACCACAGGGCTGTGCTCAGGGACCTGGCTGGACAGCTGCTGAGATTTGAAGTACAAAAAAGGGTGATAATGAGCGTGCGAACATAAAAACTAGCAACATGGAGCACAAGCAAGCAAGTGGGGAGACAAGAATAGGGTGGGATAGGAAAGAAAAACAAAAGGCAGGGAAAATAAAGAGAAAAGATACACAGACCGATTGAATAAATTCAAAAAGGACATGGGAAAGGGAGGGAGGAAAAGGCAGCAGGAAAAGGGGAAAAAGAGACGATTACTGTTAACAACAGCAAGAAAGAGACAGCACAGCACAGTTATTAACACACTTCATTCTCCGAATGCTTCTTCCAAGAGCAGCAGAAATGCTCCTCTGCGTAGTTTGCAAAAAGTCAGATATACACCAAGACTCCTGGACCTCTCCATAATTTAAATTTGCTTTTTGGACTTGACTCCTTTCTCAACTGATCAGTTATTTCAAACACCTTAAATATTTTAATATATATTTATTTATTTTTCTATATGTTTATTTATAGATAGATAATGTGTGTGTGTACATGCATGAATAGTGTATATATGTATCTCTGTGCACGCACACAGTAACTTGTTATTGCACTAGGAAAACAATCTAGATTGATTGTAACTGTGTGGTCATATTAAAAAAAAAAGTCCATTGCCTTCTACAGACTTACAGATGGTACCTGCTACGTAGTATGAGAATAAGACCAATTGTGCATCAATCTAAAGAAGAGCAGGAGGAGCTGGTTCCCAATCAGCACAGAGCGAGCTTGAGATATTCTATATATAAAAACCAAAACTGCAAGACCAGCAAAGTCATCAGACTGAAAAATCCATGGCCTGTTGCGGAGGCCACATATTCTAATCATGTCCCCACCATTACTGGGACAAACATTTCACTTGTGTTCATGAAGGTTCGATAAAGACAGAAAAAATCCCTTGTATTTTATCTCCAAATGTAAGGAAGACCTTGTGTAAGACTAAATAACTACACCAAACACACCCAAACTTATAGGTAAAGCACTTGTGTACGTTAGAGTGAACATAGATGGGGCAAGTCAACTATTCACATTTGCAAAATCCCCTTAAACACGCATCAGGGACCATGCACAGAAGAAAACAGGGCTAAATTTAAATTTAATACTCTGAAGTGGAAAGCCACGCAGCTTTTTGCAGATGGCTGTTCTCATCTAGCTATACATCCATGCTGACTTCTCAGAAGATCTACAGGAAAAGGGATTTTTAAACAAACAAAATACAGCAGAGTGCCCAAGACATGGGTGTCTAATTCCTTCTTTCAGACAGGCTATCAGAAATCCATGCAAAACTTATTTCCCTAAAAAAAGAAACTCTCTAGGAACCTGCTCGTCTTCCCGGGACTCTTTTTTGCTCCCATTTACAGCTTCTTCAGCTATTGCATCTGAACAGTACAGAATAAAGAATGAATTATCTTCGATTCAATGTTTTTCACCATTTCAGGCAACAGAAAGGTAAAGGAGGACTGTGGAAAAAGCACATCTGGAAAAACCAAAATGAAAAACTAGTAAGCAGGGTGAAGGGTTGAAATTTTATTTGGGATTGCTCCTCTTCCAGGAATAAGCCCAATGAGATCAGCTGGACTATGGATGAAGAATTGCATCCCTACCTCCAGCCAAATCTGAAGGAAGCCAAAGAAAACAGAGTTTTACAAATGAGCAGGTTTCAAGAACGCTTTCCCCTCACCCTCAGCAGATCACTAGTTTCATTTTATGAAAAATCTATGGATGAAAGCAGTGGGGAAAAAGGAGAATGTGCTAAGAGTCACAGGAACCAAATGAGACTAGTGGACAAAGAACTTGTAAGCCTAGAAACTTCTTGGGTCAGTAAAAATGTTTTCTTAAGGAATTTGGAAAACACTCATGGATTTTGTGGGAATGATATGGCAAAGCAATATAAATGGTACTTAAGTACTGACCCTTATAGGCTTGCCGTTTCAAAATGGAGCATTTAGAGACTTTCTAGGAAAAAAAAAACCCACTCAAAACTGCTCTCATGATTTATGATGCTAAAAGAGTTGCTCTGTGTTATTCTATCCTACCATGGCCTGTAGACCAAGCAAACACAAAGTGTGACAAACTCATTGATACTTGGAAGAGGTTTGCCAGGAAAATAAGAGCATTTCTTACTCTTTAAAAGGTGATCTTCTATGTAAGTTGGTGCTGAGTAAATACCATAGCCAGATTTAATACATGGTCCATTTAACTTCCCAGCAAAAAATATAGTGTGAAAAATAGTGTCCTGCTAAAAACGTATAAATAATATCTCCACTTACTGCCAGCTTCTCTTGCAGGAACTTTAAGCAATTAAGCCACCACTGTGGAGGTGCTGGAAGGCTCCACCTAAAGCACTTTTTGGTCAGCAATGCTGACCAAAGCAGGAGATACGAAAAGCATGGAAATAGCTAAAACCACATGGCATGAGTCTTGGCAGCGATGCTCATCTTTTGGACAAGTCCAACTTTTTTTTGATGTTAAGCACTTAATCTATGGAGAGAAGAGGGTGCTTCAGGCTTGTGTTATCAAAGTTTCGGGTTTTGAGTCAGTTAAAAAAAATAAAAATCAAAATTTAAAGAAAAAAAAAGAAAATTTTGAAACCTATTATTATAAAATGGCTTCTTTTTCAAATGTAGAATTTGGGACAGGGACTGGTCTACGGCAGTGGCTTCCATGCACTTCTTGAGCAAGTTTCTCCCTCTGTGCTTGTGTAATTTAAATAAAGAGATTACAGAACCAGATAGTGGCCATCAATATGAAAGAAGCATTACTAGCATTTAGCATACTTTGGACTGGGAGTCACTTTGACTAGATGATATTTCATCAAGCCTGGAGATTACACGTTTGCATTTTGAGTGTTCAACCAGATGAAATCTTACCACCCCCCCCAAGGTGCAGGGTTTGACCCAAAGAGGTGGTGGAAGACGACAACAGTAACGATAGCCCCCTCGCACCTATTCCAGGAGCTGCCCTAAACTGTGAGCATTTCAATAGGCAGGTATTTTCACAAGAAGTTCACACTCACTGTTCACAGCTTTTATCAGCTGGGGAAAGGGAATACAAAAAAAGCACTAGCACATTTCAAGCAAAGTTATGGCTGAATATTTAAAGTTTACTGATTTTAGACTGTTCAAAATTATAACATCCACCACTACTGGAATTCAGCCACTGAGCATAGTTGTTAAGGCATCATCTAATTTCATCCAAGATACAACACTTGCTCCAAAGAAATGAATTAGAGATGCTGTTGGGACAATAACTTTGAATTTCCTGGTTCAAGTGGGCTTAAATTTTCAGTTATGTTACACTAATGAACTTTTTCTGGTGAGCACAATTTCAGAGCTCTTCTGTGATTAACAAATGTGGTTCGAAGTACCTAACCAAAACAAAGCCTGGATATTAATCAATGAAGTATTTGCATACCTGACTTGGAGTAGATGATTGGACATCACTGCTGTGCTCTGCATATAAATTACAGCTGATAAAAATTCATGCTTATTAATCTCCTCTTGAAAAACATTTATTTCATCCTGTTTGACTTAATTGTAGTATCTTAAAATAGATTTCAGACTGCAAAAATGAGCCGGTAAGTGCCTGGATTAGCTGCACCATGCATAAACATAATCTGAAACCCTGGCTGTTTTCAACTCTTCCCCACTTCTAATGGGGAAAGTCATTCAGCATGAAGTAACAGGAAGAAGATGTCACCAGCACTCCAACGTTTTACATCGCTAGTATCTTCTCTCATGGAAAACGCTCAAAAAGAAGTTTAAATGATTCTATACGTAACCAGCTCTTGGCTCTCTTTCCTTCCAGCTGTAGTTGCAAATCATCAGACCGCTCTTGGGCAGAAAATAGCTTTTTCCAGTCGAGCATTGCAGACCTTGTTGCAAAAACACAGCTAGACAGGAATTGCTCAAGCATGGTGCCTTGCTGCTGCTTGCTGATGATGGAGACCAGGAGGAGAAAGCAGGTGACCCAAAGCACATGGTGATGCCTTCATGCGACAAAAGGATTCGACTGAACCAGGGGAATGGCCAAAAGCCGTAACTATCCAGTTGGTCTCAACAGAGGGGAGATCTGCAGGCCAGGCTCTTATTTCATCTCAGTGATCCCAGTTACACTTTTACTGGCTCAGCTGTAACCTCAAGCCCCTGCTCCAGCACAATGGGTGTCTTAAGGCAAGCTTGTGCTTTTGCCTCAGCACAGGACAGTCAGCAGAAAAACTCTCCAGATGCAGAGGGGAAAGTAAGGTTTCAGCTCAGAAAAGGCTGTTTCACCTAAAAGCCAGCAAAAACTGGTGACATTAAACAATGAAGAACTTGGAAGAAGAAGAAATTGCACCCCAGCCTCATCCAGGCTCTGATCTAAAGCCCACCCATCACTCAGAGAAGCTTCACTTCTTCTAATCAGGCCCCCAAGCAGTGGGCAACAACCTCCAAAAAAACATGGCCAACTTCCAAGGCTTGTGCCAAACCATAGAGTTTCTTCTCCAATTGTTCAAAAAATTTTAAGTTTAGCAGCCTGTGGCTTAGCACCATCTCTCCCAAAAGAGAGATGGAGAACCAAGATGATGTATGAAGCAAACAAACAGCAGCTACACCAAGCCGGCAGCTGGGAAGAGGACAGCAGCTGCCATGCGCCTCCTCTCCATCTCTGATGCTATGGGGAGATGAAAGAGGCATCGCCTCTTCCTCCTGCAGGTGGGGAAGAGTAGTCAGAGGATAGAAATCATTTTCTAATTAGATAACGCAGCCACTTGCAGCCCCAGCGGTTCACGTCATGGTGAACTTACGTCCGCGTCAGGACTGCTGGTCTGCAAGTCCGAGCATGCTCTTTTGGCCCTGGGTCAAAAAGGACTAGAATAGACCTGGATGTCCAATCACTTTAATTTCCAGACGTTACACATGGACTTCTCAGATGAAGCAGGATACAGAGACTTGGAAGGGGTCAAACTCAAATGTGTGTGACAGGAAGAGATTTATGAGCTATGGAAAATGTTGGTTTGGGATATTTATGCTTTTTCCTACATGAGAAAAATGCATTTTTAAGGTTGAACACAGGGACACCAAATCTGTCATAGATTTATCACAGTTCTGTGATAAAATTCCTGAGCTACAGTCATTCTGGTTACTCTAAAACAACACTACTAAGGCAGAAAGACATTAGTATGGACAGTGATGCAACTGAAGATATATAATCGATCACATGCATGATATGGACTTTCCTCAGGTACACAAGACTCTAACAGAAACACCACATTTCTCACAAATGTACTGGCTTCTCCTTTAACACTGAAAGTCTTTACAAGCTCTAAAATCTACTGCTTATACAAAACCAGGGATGGGCAACTTGTAGCAGCACTGCAGCTCCACATTTTACAAGCTACAGGCTGGTAAAAATGACCAAACTTGGGGGGGGGGG
>NW_010972992.1:1268504-1327837 GCF_000737465.1 Haliaeetus leucocephalus | reverse complement strand
GGGGGGGTGGGGGGGGGGGGCGGGGGGGGGGGGGATGGGGAATAAAATTCTTGAAGAACACTGACAACTTAGGACCATCCAGGTGTCTGAGGTGATCGGTGGCGTGGATGGAAGATACAGGAATTCACTCTAACAAACAGCAAAGCAAAGCAGATGTCACTGGGAGAAGGGCTACGTGGCCACTTTATTACCTGAGGTGGAGTAGGTGTGGAAGTGGGTCTCACAATGGGAGGCGTTGGGTTCCTGCTGCCCCCTCCAGACATTATTTCTTCTGTTATATCTTTGCCTCCTTGGTTTGGATCCCGGATTCGGATCTGCGGTATTGAACAAAGAAATAATTCAAACAAGTCTTCCAGTTACACGCTGTCCTTGGGGTTTATGGAGAGGAGAACATGGACAGGACATAATTCCATTACACTTGGCAGGAGATGCTCTGGATTGAGCTGATGCTTTGCAGGAACGCTGGAATGTGGTTTGTTTCGATAACGTGAAATGCAGGGTATGTCATCCCTTAATCTCAAAACCTAATTTAATCAAAACGCTCAAACACAACAGTTAAGTCTAAACATGTTCACTCAGTGCATGACCCTGTAATTCAGAATATGGTCTCTACTCCTGGAAAATAAGTTTACTGCAACTTAGAAAATTTAGCAGACAGTTTAGCTACAGAACTAAGCTTGCCAGTTAGTGGGAAGTGCAAGAATTAAAAAAAAAAAAAAGACCATGTTTTACCCTGATATGTAATTCAGTGACCTTGCCAACTCAGCTGCTGGTAAAGGGGGAAAGCAAATCAGCTCTTTTTGGTTTTCCCTTCCCTATTGAGAAAAGTCACACCAACAAAACAGAGGGAATCAAACAACAAATACTGAGCAAAGGAAAGGGAAACAGCAAGAAGAACAAACTAAAGTCCTATGAAACTCATCAGCATTTAGTAAACAAGTATGTTTTTTGAGCCTCTTCACAGCCCCAAAATGGGAAGGAAAAATATTTTCCAAAATAAACCACTCAAGAACACACTCATTTGAATCCTCAACTGACACTTGAGCCAATGTGTGTCACCGAATACAGGGAACAATCAAGCTGTCTGGGTTAATTTGGAACAGAGTATTTAATTTTTGATATAAAAACTGAAGATTTCCATAAACCTAAAGACAGTGCTCTTGGTTGAACTCAGTCCATAAACTGCACGCAGAATCCCCATTGCACTGAGCACAACGCACAACCGCAAGCAAACCGAGACATAATCCTTCTGAGGGCAGGGGTCTCACTGGAAACCGACACGCTTTTTTCAGTCAGCAACATTTAAAGTTGTTAGCTGCAGAAGGGTTTTGTTATTTATCAACTTCAGTATGGTGTGATGTCTTCTTGACTCTTGGGTTATGAAGACAAATAAATATACATGTGGTACTTAGCATGTTGACAATAAGTGGTCTTCTCTTGTTTTTGATGGGGAGTTTTTCTTCTAAAACATTTAATTAACCACAGCTACAGGGACTTAAGAGTTGGCACGAATTCCTACCCTCTCCTCCTCTTGACAAGTAGTCAATGGCATTAAAACAAGCTTTCCCTGCCTGATAGCCTGTAGTACTCAAACACTCAACTAATGGTGCATGCCAGGTGTGAACATATATACATTTAATTTTTCTTTAATTTCTCTAATTTCTTCAGCTGAGACCCAGATGAGCAACTTGAAATAGTACGTTCAGAGAAAGGCATCTCAGGCATTCAAAAAACCTTTTGCCTTTCCGCTTCAAAGAACTTAGCTTTGTTGGCATGAAACTGTCTTAACCAGTTGGGCATTTTTGAACGTCTGCATTTCAAATGGCATCAATGATCTGGCCATGTCATGGTTTGGATGCTGAAAAGAGACTCCTCGGGACTCAAGAGGATGGTGAAGAGGTAGCAAAAGAGTTGCATCACCTTTTGCTGACAGCAGCTACAAAAAAGGTCTTTCTTACAAGCCCAGCTAACACATTGTTCAGCTCTTCCAGTTTCCCAAATCAAGTGTCATCTCACATCATCTTCAAAAATCAAAAGATACAAATATTCTGCATTTTGAGACACGTACAAGTCCTGCATTCTTTTTTCTCCCAGGAAACAGTTCTATTAATGTTTTCAAACCACCCTAACACACATAGTGATGTAACGTAACTTCCTTTTCAATCATTTAGAATCAACTATTCACTCACAGGTTCAAGTCCACTCCTAACGTTTTCTGTTTAAATGTTACATTCACCTGGTGTGTCTTTACTATTCCCTACCATCATCCACCTGCAAATGGGTTTAAATTCCATTAATCTGTGTATCTTGAGGAAATGTGGTCTCCAAACCTCTACCTACTTTGATAACGTCATGTGTTCAGGTTCTTTCAAACCTACAAATAAATGCGCAACTTACTGTTTTTCTAACTTTTCCAAGGCATAATATTGAACAATTTCTTTTTTGTCAATTTGAACCAATTCCCAACAGGCTCCCAAACTGATCTGAGTTTGTTCATGCCCACCTGGCTCTTTGGTAAAACTCTAAGCAGCAGTGCGGGCAGCTGAGGATCCCAGGCTTGGGAAGACAATGCAGCTTTCATTTATGTTCGTTACAAAACTGGCAAAAATATTTTCCTTTTTGAGTGGCTGAGATGTCACAAAGTCAGAGCAGGAAGTCCCCATAGAAAGTTGAAAATAAGACAACCACTGCAGCGTTGTGCAATGTTTAATTACACTTAGGCGTGAAAGGCAAGACTTAGCCTCTCTGTAAAGATAAAGCTCAGTTTTAAGCTTAAGATCGCTATTAATTTCCTTCAACCTTAGAACCAGGACAATTCTCAGAAGGGATGTACCAGTTAAGGATGATCACTTACTGTTTTTTTCTCTCTTTTAGCTGGTGGAGGCTGCTGCTGCTGTGTAGGCACTATGATGGGTGCTGACTGATACACTGGCTGACTTGGGTAAAAAGGTGCTCCTGGGAGAGGACAAGAAGACAGAAACAAGAGTGAAAAATTCAGTTCATCTGTTAATGAAACAAAAGCAAGTACAAGAGGTAAAACTGGCCACCTACTCCTCCCTCCCTTCAAAAACCAGAACTTCTAACATCCAGCTGGTCACCTGTCCGTGTTTTGCTCTTCCCCACTTCCACTAAAACAGAAGCTGCTACTCCATCAAGACAAGCCATTAAGTCACTACTTCGTTTTTTTCTGCTGATGGAGGAAAAAAATGATCACGTGCATCCATTTCAGAGAGGCTGTTGAAATCACCAAGGCATGAAAAGGTAAGTGGCCCACCCTTGGACTCCTTTGACAGACAAACAGGTGGGTTTGTTGTTTGGGGGGTTTTTGTCTTTGTAGAGAAATTCAGTCAAACCATTACAAAGAATTTGCAAGGTCAACTGCAACCTATTTTGAAGCATAGCCAGAAAATTTAATTACAAGCAATGTTCTTGTCATGCTGCAACACAAAAAAGCATGACCATGGTTATTATTGCAAAATTATACCACGTTGTGGATTACATTCATAATATCCAATATAGTTTCATTATGTTTTTCTTTATGGAATAAGACTGGCTCAAAATGACTGAGTGCTTTAAAAACGTGCCAGACATAAATAAAGGTGGCATAGTAGAGCTGTCTTCTGTCTGTGGATCAGATTATCAAGTGAGTTTGTAAGATGGTGCTGGGTTTTTTCCCTTCTAGGCATGGATACTGGGTGGACTGCCTGCTTGCACTTGCATCTGGAGCAATGTGATTTATTCTTCAACTGAACTAACCTTTAAATGGGAATGAAAATCTGTATTGTGCATCTGTAACCAAAACGGGAGGTTATTACTATTTCAAGCAAACGGTGAAATCCAAGAAAGCAAACAAAGCCAGCCCAGCACAATCTGATCTGCAACTTCAAAGGACACATTCCTCAAACCGAGAGCTGGAAAGCAAAAGCTCAGAGCAGGCTCCCTGTCTGCAAGCTCGGAACAAGAACTTTTCGCTGCTGAAATAGCAGGCAGGTAGCTGAAAGAGAGCATTGCATGGCACCACCATCAAGCTGCTAAAAGCTCAGCCTGCTATATTCACTCTCGGATGCTGCAATTAAGGTGGCCTAAATGACTCAATAAACTTTTCATTTTGAACTTCACAGTAAGCAGTGTGACTTCAGATCTGGCCTCAGGGCACAAAAGTCTCCGTCAGCATCCCCATGGCTTGGGAAGCGAGAGTCGTCCTGCCTCTCTCCTTAAAAATAGTGATGAAGCCTCAAACTCTTCCAACTAATGCTTTGGCCAAGCCGGCCAGGTGTACAACACGAGTTCAGATAATGTGAGAGGACAGGAGCAAGCCTGGGAGCCCTGCAATGTGTTAATTATCCTGATTTCTAGTTTCCTAGAAACCAGATCTAATCAGATTGCCTGTAATGTGATCCCTGCCAGAGAGCGAGCTACAGCATAACTCAAGGAAGGGCTCTTCCTTTATGAAAAATACTTTTAAAAAAGCAAATCCCAAAAAGCAAGAGTAACTTCTGGGAAGAAATACAGCTTCTGTGGCAACAAACCAAGTGCATTTTTCAGTGCAACGCTCTTTGCTCTTCACCCTGCCTTTTGATCCTTTCCAGTTCAGTGGCACCCAAGTTTTATTCTCCCTCCTTTCCATTCATCATTTCAAGGTCTTTCCCAGGGTAGAACGGAAACTCACTGATATAAGAGAGAACGATTAATTGCAAAACTGAGACAGTTAAAAAAAATGCACTGTCCATCTTCACAAGTTTTGTCTTCTGCAGTATTTTCCCTTATCACCTTCTTTACAGCCTGTTAAACTGCAATGATTTGATGTCTAGCAGCCACACTGGCTACAAAGTCCTGAGGTTATGGGAAGGGCCACTGCCAGCAGCATTATCCATGCCTGTATTGAAAATTCAGTTGTCTCCCAATGCCATGAGCAGCACCTGGTGAGAGACTGAACATTTCCAGTCCCTATATAAATAGCAAGGAAGCAACAGGAGGGAAACGTGGATGAGTACAGGCAAACCTGTAATCATCCTCTTCCTTGGCTAAACCTCCTCTGCCTGGAAAACATTCTGCATGACAGAGGGCTCCAGGTTCACCCACTGATGTTCCGCAGACACAGCAACCTAAAAACAAGCTGGGACTGAAAGATTACAAGGCTCTGTGCAAGAAACCAGGCACTTTCAGGAGTGGAAAGGAACCGGAAGGGAACCTTTTCCAAATTACAGAAGTGAAGACAGACAAATGGCATTAAGCGAGCAGAAAATAAGAAAGCAGACCTGTAACAGCAGAAAAAATGGGTAATTTCCTCATTTAGAGGATCAGATTTAAAGAACCATTGCAATATTTCTTCTCTTTATTTTTTCTAGGATAAGCAAACAGGAACTAGCTGCCTTGTAATTGCTCTCTCCTTTTATTCACAAATTGCATAACCAGGTTTGAAGGCTTCATGGCAACCTTTCAAAGTAGTCCCATTAGATCGCTATACACTAAATAAATAAAAAAAAAGAAAGAAGGAGGGGGGAAAGAAAAAAAAAAAAAGAGTCCAGACCTTTTAAAATTATAAGTAGGGAAGCAACTGGGGCTTTTCTCCCCTTTAAAAGGGATGTGTATTTATGAAGAGCAAGCGTGCAATTCTGCCCATGGTACAGGGTTGTCATTGTTCAGCCTGAAAGGTAATCATTCACTTCTAACACTCTGAAATACCAACAGCTAAAGCCACATGGAAAGTTGACAGTATCTCTGCCCCCAACAGATTACAGAATGTGCATGGGCAGGTAGCAATCAGACTGAACAAAATACCTCAAATTCGGTATCAATAGGTGAAGACCCTTAAAAAAACCCCTACCCATACAACATGGTGATGACTAGAATCATCCTGATGGATTTTAAAATGTTCCCATAAATAAGGAAGGTAAATTTAAAAAAAAAAGTGATATACATGACTGCAAGACACCTAATTCTGCATCTCATTCAAATACAGCTTGCAGGAGCTGATTTGTTTTAACTATCAAAATACAGATCCCACAGAAAACCTTAGAGGAGACTGTGATGTAAGTATGATATATATTGTACATGACAACACATTGGAAATTATTAAGAAAGGACTTAATTACTTTTATGTAAAAGATGACTGCCAAGAGAAGAGGTGTCACGGGACAGCGAAGGACAGTCACCCACTGTTACATGTGGTCTGCAAACTGGGACCCAAGTGAGGTAGTTGTGAAGTCCTGGAGGAGTCAAGGACCAGTGAGATGCAGACAGAAGGGGCACCCAGCACTGGACATGCAGCCTCTGAATTATTAGGTACAGCTTTGAAGCTCAGTACCTGAGGGAGTCAATCAAATATACCGAATATGGTGTGCCAAACAACCACAGCACACACAATGATGTTGGGCTGTCTCCCAAGCCTTTTGCTTGAGAAAAGGTGAGATCAGGAGTTGCCCATTAAAAGGGCAAATTTCAGCCTGTGCATGGGTTACAAACTCTTCGACTGGACTAACTTGATCTTTGCAGCATAAGACTGGTGAATCAAACCACATGGCTTGTTCTTTTCCCTCACTAAACACCGAACAAGGAACACAGGGATAAGAAATGTTAACTGCTGTATTGCTGTGAACATATTCAGGGCACAGCTCAATGGAAACCAGGGCTGCCAGATGTATTCACAATACCTTAATAAATAATAATGATTGAGCAGGGAATAACAAATAGCCACCATTCTTGTTCACGTGTGATTATGGGTAGTTCTGTGAGTTGCAGCCTTTCCTTAAGAACTCATACAAACAATACTCTGTTATTGTGAATTTTTCAGGAGTGAATAATAAGGGCTGTGACACAACCAAATTGAGCAGCTATTTGAAGTTCAAACAAATGCTAATCCATTTCACTATTATAAATCTTCAGCTTGACAACAGAAAAACACACCCAGGAAATGCTTTATAAGAAATCTCCAAGCAGAACCTACCATAGGCATTGGGGAATTCTCCAGGACCTGGTCCTGGATAAAAGGGTCCTGGTCCTGGCGGCTGAACGGGATACTGCTGTGGGGGCCCAACATACGGAGGGCCACTGTGACGATACTAGGAGGGGAAAAAAAAAATAACCATCAGTTTACAAGGAGTTGGGCATCTTCATGCTGTTGCATACAGAGCCTGTAATCGAGCGCCCCAAATCAACAGCGATGGGATTATCAAACTGATTAATGATAGATTCAGAAATGTTACTGTCAAAAAAAAAAAAAAAAAAAAAAGAGGTAAGGCATGTCATCTAAAGACACAACAGGGAGGACATGAGAGCTGAAGTAAAAAACAGTCACTCCCCTGATTTCAGCAATATTGTGTTTTTATGAGGCCCAAGGTTTTAGAGTAATTGTAGATCTATTAAGTCAATTTAGATACATTTATCGCACTAAACATTTTCCAAGAGCTTAGTTTTTCACACCGGTTTTGAGGGGGACCTCAAAAACTAGAAAGGTAATTTATTCCTGCTGCCTCCATGCACAGAACAAATACTTCATACAGAAAAAGGACAAAGGCTACATATGCAACTACCAGCTTAATTTCAACACCACCACCCCAGTCTACGGCAGGTCTTGAGAAAATCCAGATGGAGCAAATGTTGTTTTGCTGTTCCTTAGGTGCCTGGACAATGTATTTTTACCTGTGGTATACAGTACTGAGGGCCCTGAGGCATCGGGTAGGGCATTGGAAGATGATTAACCATCATGATGTGCTGGTTGGTTTGATATACCGCAGTTGGCGTTTGCGCACCAGGACGGATGGAAGGGCTGCTGTTCTGGATGGTAGCTCTTGGAGGCTGTATCTGAGGCCTCTGAAAAAACTAGGGCAGGGAAGGGAGAAAGGAGGGAGAGAAAAAGAAAACAAAGAACCGGTTAGACTTTCTGGGAGAGAATTTGAAATATCAATATAATACAACATTATAATTATAATATTGCTTTCAAAGGGTTGCCACGCATTCAGAAAACTGCAGGACAATTTCTGTTTATCTGTAAATAGCAAGATCATGCTATAGCCTTCTATTTTACAAGGTAGAAGAAGGTAAGAAACTTTAAATTCCAATAATTATTAGTTTGTATCTACTGAATTATACACCTCAACTTTCAGAGCGAATGTTAGAAAAATGATTTTTGTCAAAAATACTTTTTATAAGGTGGGTTGACTGCCAAAAAAGCCACCTTTATAAATATCCTAGGGAAATAAAAGATCAAGGAAACTGTTCCAATATACCTCCAGAACAGCTAAAAAGCCAGATTTTTACAAAGGCCAGAGGTGCGTTATGCCTATCCTTTGTACAAATTGAGCCGGGTGACTTGTCTTGCCTTCCGTTTTCAGAAAGGTGGCAACCTCCTCCAGGGTGGCACCAAACTCTTCTACCATGTTTGCATGAAGTGATGCCCCACGCAGATGGACCAGGTCCAGGAAACCAAGCAACCCACTGGTACACGCTCCATTCTCAACCCTTATGCGCTGGGAAAGGCATCAGCATCCACGGTATGGAGCATTCATGGCACTGGAAGACCTCGCTCTGGAGTCTTTGCAATCTTGAAACTCAGTCGGTAAGATATGCGTCAGACATTAATGCATTCACTAACAGAGTAATGATAGAAGTGATAGAGACACTTATGCCATGCAGAACCAGGAGTTAAAATTACCTGTATAGGTCTGAATCCTCCCTTCAATAACGAAGCAAGAAAGCAGCAGGAAACAGAAAGAAAGCCAATGGAACAGCTTACAGATCAATAGGAAGGAATAGGATATAACATGCACCCTAATTGCACACAATTCCATTCATCTTTCTATCCTGCTTTGACTAATCTCTTACAGAAACAGCAAGAAAAAGACACTGGACTGGTACCAAGGACTCTTCTACCAGAATCCCAAGGCAGGGGTCAGAAACTCTTTTAGAAAAGTTTTATATGGAAGTATAAAAGTTTAAAAAAAAAGAAAAAAACCCCAACCAAACCATGATTAACTGCAGGAAATACGATACTACAGGAAGACTTTGTTTACTCTGTTCTTAAAACATCAAACATTTTTCTTTTCTGGTCTCTTTCAGTGATACAGAGATAGCAGATAAAGCAGAAACCCTTGCTCAAATCATGGATTTGGTTTCCACTTCTGCACCAAGACTGGAAGGATAAGAAATGCCACATATTTAATTGTTAAGCAAAAAAATAATAATAACTAGGTCATCATACATCACATCGAAGACTGCTGGCTGATGAAGTGCATTGATGTAAATAGTTTGTGAGCAACTATATCATGAACAGTGAGAAGAAAAGAGAGTGGTAACCACTAAGGAATGAAGGAATGAGCTGGGCTTATCTGCCTTGGCATTTGGGAAGAATGGGGTAGGGCAGAAGGAAGCTGTGGTGCCTTTACACTTGACATGACAATGAGCTTAAAATGGTCATTCTGGTGCTGCTGAAGACTTTATGACACCTAAGTTATTCCCCATAGCAAACGGTTTCTCCAGGAAAGCCACAGATGACTCCCTGTCTCGGAAATCCAGATACCATTAAGATGAGTGCAATGCTTTTATGTCCAACCCTGTTAATCTGGATGAAGAATTGTCACCGGCACACTGTAAGCGTGACCTGAACCAGGAGAAGGCAACTATCTGGGTAGAAAGTTTAGTAGCAAGGGTGCAGAAAGAAAACAAGAAGAGCAACACATTACCATGCTTCCACATTAATAAAAACTGTGCAGCTGTCTAAATGTGGGGGAACTACACGAGTGTTGCATGAACCAAGGGCATATGATGAATTTATGGTGAGAATTACTAGAGTCTGCAATTTTCCAGTATCCAAAGACACCAAAAAGTACAAAGGCCTTTCTTCTTTCACCTCAAATTACTGAATAATTACTATTTCTAACCTGTTAGCAGGTTACAGCAGAAATGTCTCCAGAGTGGGGTGGGGGTACAAGTCAATAGCCACCACGATTCTGTATTTATGCAGAGTGAAAATGGGCTGGAGGTTGAAGCGAGATGTGCCTCTCTACTGACAGTAACTACATTCACAGGGCAGCAAGAAAAGCCTCCACTGCAAGAGATGGGAGTCCTCCACCGGTGCAAGCTGCAGACATGAACCCTGCTCCTCAAGTTTCTGCTGCACCTACGAAACCTGCTACTAACACCACTGAAACCATTGAGGAAAAACTTACAGCAACAGAAACTCCTTGTTTATGGGTAGCTTTTCGTTTCCATCACTGGCAACTGGTGCCTAAAAGATCATGAGATGTTATCTGTTGGGGTGATACACTGAAGAAACTCCATTTCATGAAACACAAGCCTGCTCTCTCTCCTGCTGTAGCAGAAGGCAGGCAGGCACACTCTGTGCGCCAAAATGAGTGGTGCGTCGCACAGGCTTGCTCTTCCATCAAACACTAAACACCACCATGGTGGTGCTAAGAAGGAGGACCTCCGACGAGGAAACTCTATGTTAAAAAACCCAGCCTCTCAAAAAAACTCTATACTGCCCACACTATCGCAGAGGTAGCTCAAATTCAAAGACGGAGAAAAAAGGAGAAATTCATTACTAGTAGGAAGACAGACGCAGCAAGAAGAAAAGCAGATCCATTATTCCAAGCAACAAGACCATCAGAAGCTTTTGCAGGTGCCAAACAGAGATCTCCCTGGCAAAGTTTGAATTAGTTTTAGCTATGCCACTTCCTATAAGTAAAACTAAAATTCTCAAGGAAATCCGGTATCATCAGAGCACTGTGTATCAGATTTGTATGTGGGTTTTACTGTTCAAAGCAAGTATCATCTGGTTGGCAAACTGTTTTCTGCTCCATGCTTGCTCCTGTCCCTCCAAAGCTAAGCTAGCAATATTCAAAGTCATTCTTAGAAATGTTTCACTATTCTGACTTGATTTGTTAAAAAATTCATCTTGCAAGGTCAAACAGATGCCTGCACAGACAACATTTTCAAGTAATGCTAATGATGTCCCATCGGAGAACACCAGGAGATTAAAATCGGATATATCTTGTCTCTATTTCTTCTAATAAGTGCAGGATTTGGAGTGGAGCACATACAGGACCCACACAGGACCAGAATGAAGGTACCCTGGGCCACAGCAAGGCTTCTGATAGAAATCCTGTGTTAAATCAACCCTTCCTTGACTGCTTCCTCCAAAAATTAACATTAAGTCCTGCTATGTCTAACAATGGTTAAATTAGGGTGAAACATGCTACACAGTCATTCAGCAATCAGTGAGGACCTGAGCCATGGTCCTCAAGTCACAGTACCATCCATTATCTATTCACCTCTTTTAGGGAGGGATTTCTTTGATTATCTTGGAGTCAGTACTACTGGGCAATATAGTCTGTTAACTTTTTCCTCCTATTGTTGCTCCCCAATATACTTACAGAAGAGTACAACTAAACCACTCTCAGGCAATGCTTTTATGGGCTGCCTCAAGCTCAAGTGTTTTAGCCTGCTTGTTCAATAAGCTCTCATCATCTCAGCAGCCCTTCCTCTACCTGCTCAAGGAATTCTTTCTGGAAAATAAAAAAGTAGAGCTGTACACACGCTCCAGACAGGGTTTCCCCAGTACTTCCCAATACAGCAGTAATAACTCCCTACCTCAGCTGGAAATAACTTTCCTGGTTTACCTAAAGATTGCATTGCACAGGTGGTTTCAGCTGATGAGCTCCTATTTTATAGGATAAATACTTCTCCTTGGCACTGAAGTATGAGGGCTTGCACCTTGCAATGCTGGATTATGCCTCGTTTCCATCATGCTGGTCCTCCTTGCACAGCATCCAGCATCCCTGTGCTAACCACATTTTCTAGCTTTGTACTCATTGTTTGCTGCAGACACATGCCTGCTAATTGTGCCAGAGTAATTAACACTAATATTAAGGAAATCCACTACTAACCTCCTGTCTACCTCTCTCAGCACTACTCTGCCCTTTACTTCTTAGTCACTCCTTATATATACATGCCCTGATATCCTTTTATTAACCATCATCATCTCCTGCTTAATTTTCTTCCCACATGACCCTGTGTCAAAAAGTCTGCTGAAGGCCAACCAGATAAGAGGCTGTCATCTAGAAAAATCAATGATCAAACAGAACACCAGAACTCCTTCTGACAAACCACCACTGCATTTTAATTGATTTTCCATTTACTCTGTATTTCTAAGCCATCACTTCCAGTGAAATGTCTGTGGAACACTCCCTCCCTACTCTAAAAGCTTCACTGAAAAATAAAATTGTGGTAAGAGGACTGAAAACAAATCTATGCTAAGCTTAGCCCATCAAACACAATGTGGATAGGCACCCATCTATTTTTTTCTAGACTGGATCAAGAGTGGCAGTTGTGATGGGTCCACAAAGCCCTGCAGAAGGTTGCGGAAAAAGGAAGCAAAAGGAAAGTTCAACAAGTTATCATCAACGTTATCAAATCAAATTGCACAACCAAGCTCTCCGCTTCAATTAAGCTTCTCATACCCTGAGACAGCTCTGTTATTAATTTTTAGTCTTTTTGGTCTGACCAGGAAGGCTGGTGGGATAACCTGATGCTGACCTGGAAGAGGGAGGAGGCAGCATCTGCACATGCAATACAGCAGGAACCACGTCTACTTGCAGGTGAAAGCTGGCACATTATATTTGAGCTTTCAAACTTCAACACAGGCACCAGGGCTCAGCTGAGGAGTTGCAGCCTTGAGACCTAAAGATCTGGTGCCAGAAGCAGGAGCTGAAGCAGAACGTCCACAGGTCCACATCTTGCTTCCCCAGTGGCCACCAGCAACCCTATAGCAGCCCTTTGGGCATTTCCCCCCCACCTCAGACTTTCCCAGTTTTATTATTTACTAAATGATAAAACAGGGGAGGGGGGATGGGGGGGATGGGGACAACAACAGGACGGGACACGATGTTTTTGTGCCAGCCACGGGATTTAGAACTGGTAGCTCATTTATACGCTCATGGATGAAGGCAGAGAAGTAACTATGGCACCCATTTCTGATTGCTTTCTAAGTCGAGATACTTAAAAAAGCTATGAAATGCTTAGTCTTGAGTCAGCTCAGGGAGTAAATTCCTGACCTCTCCAAATCACAAGGCTTTTTAACAACAGTACATGGCCAAACCCAGTTTTCTGTTGTATAAGCTATACCCAAAAGAACTCGAGTAACCCCAAGCTAAAACTGGAACAAACTACAACAGCAACCTCAAACTAAATTAGTGTGCCATAACCAGTAAACTAATCTCAAATACAACTATAGTCAGAAAGGGAACTATGACATTTCAGTTTATATTTGTTCTTATTTCTGTTTTTAATTACACTGGCCTCTTCTGAGGATCCACTTTAAAATAACCCATATGGTCCTGAAGTCACTTCTGAAATTAGGGGTTATTCTACATTTTGGACTTCAGATTAGAAGAAAACTGCTATTTTCAATTGTGCTTCATGAGGATCAGAAGCAACAAAATGACTCAAGAGCCTAACTTAGAAAGAAAAAAAGGGATGCTCTGTGCATAGTGTGGGAAACAGAGCAGCAAGCCCAGGCAGGGTAGTAGCCAAGTCAGCTAGAGCATTTCAAGAAAAACACAAGTTGACAGTATATTTAAAAATACTGCCACAAAACACTTTGTAGGGCCCACTTTCTTTCTCCTATAAAATGAGACTTTTCAGTGGTTTCTCAGGTAGCTGTGTTCATGGAACCAAGGATTAGTGATACACATTTAGCTTTTAATCAGAACCACTGCAGCTATTTTCATTTGCCTTCAGCCACTATTTACTTAGTATAGCACCCTAAATCTCATTCTAGTATTTTCTCTCATACAGACTTTGATCACACTTTCTATAGCATCAACTGGCTTGGACTACCAGGGCAGGCATTCCCATCAGAAAATAAATTGCTGACAGAGTTGCAAGTCAACTTCAGGTGCTTAAATCATGCTAATTTGATTACTTTAAAGATCTAATAATTACAGGAAATAACATTAAAGAATAATCCATTATTTGACTGAAAAAAGACACAGAATCAATAGAAGGCATATGTTAATAAAATCACACTGGGATTGACACAGGAATCGTTGCAAACAACATCTTGCTGCCACTTTCTTAGAAGAGCACATTGTATTGTTGCAACAAATATTAACACCGCTATGGTCGATCTATTTATTTAGTACCTTTTAGGTTACAAAATCTCTGTCTCAAAGCCTACTGCATATGTTACACAACTTAAGCATGTCAGAAGCTTCCCATGTGAGAATAATTATTTATGTTGGTCTCAAGCACCCTCCAAGTCTTGGGTTTGGGATGAGCTCGCTTCAACAGCCGTGACCCTCCTACACAGGTCAGTGGCAAAAATCCCTCTCTCCATCCCCAATCCGTGCCATGGGCAGAGCCTTTTGGATTAAAAGAAATAAACAGCTCATCTATAGCCCAGGTTTCTCTGTGCCTGTCCTGATCCAGTGCATGACATATAACTGGGAATAAAGCCTGAAAGGTTTTTCTAACAGTGACAGCCTCTCTCGGATAATTATAAGCAGACTTCAAATATAAGAGTGAAAAATCTAAGTGCAAGACAGTTAAATACGTAGTGATAAAACTGGGAAAACACTTGAAAATTACAACTTTTAACCTGCAGGCGGGGTCATAACTGGGTCCAAAAGAAAGTTTTAAATCAAGTTATGACAGATTGGTGGTAGAGTCATACCAGTAAAGCCACCAAGTGCTGAAAGCATCTCTTCCAAGGCTGCGTTGCCTCGAGACTCATGGTCCAAAATCTGCTCACAATGAGCTCAGTAATTTTTATAAAAATATTAAATTATATATTCAGTGTGAGCCATTTGCCTTAGTAATGACCTATGAAAGAACTAAGGAGTTTCTGAACAGCGATGCACTTTCAGTATTGCATAATATAAACACAGACCTCAAGTTAAGGTCAAGAACAGAAGTATCTAAACAAGATACTAATTCCATCGTTCCCTGCGTTGCCCAGTCATTCTGCAAACATTCCTCCACTGCCGCCTGTCAATGCAATCCCTTGCCACGCACAAAAATAATTTCTCTCTCTCTCTCTCTCATGACATTTGCCTGCGAGCAAACAAGTGCAAATGCCTCATTCTACTTTTTAAGCCTTTTTTTTGTCCTGCTCTGGAAGGACGCCTGTCTCCATGCTGCTCTCTGAGGTGGAAGGAACAAGTATTATCAGCTTTTTGGGGTGTCTGTGCCCACTTAACACACTTACCTGCTCTCCTGAGACAGTACTTTCCCAAAGGTGCTCATCTCTACAGTATTAAACTGCTCAGACTAACAGGAGCAAAGTGAGAACAAAGTAATTCTCCTGCAACAAACCTTCCGTGACTTAAGCCCCTGTCCCGACATCACTGGAGTTAATGGGATTATTTTTTTCTTCCCTATTAACTTGGTGGAAACAGCCTGTTCCTTCCAAGCCAAGAGTGACACGGAAACAACCGAATCTGGGAGAGCTTTCCTGCATTTGCCATGCCTCTCCTCCTCTTTTCCACCCATCAGTACCACATCTGTCCCCTGAAAAGCTACAAGAAGCAGCAAAATCAGTCCCCAGGGGAAAAGGGATTTGGCAAAGATGAATTTAGGAGTTGATAAAAAAGACAACTTTGGACACATTGGCTAAGACAGAAGGGACCTGTGCATCTGTCCTGATGCTGAAGAGGTCCTTCTGGTATTTCTGCCACCCCAATAAGTGCTGCCCATGAGTTTCACGAGTCAGACCTGCTCCTAATTTTCATTCTTCTTAAGTCATGCAACAGGAATACTACAAAGATTCCTACATGTTTGGCTTTCATAGGGTGAGTAAAAACAACATTAAGCAATGTAATGAGAACAGATACTCAGGCGTATCACACAAGAAATGTATGAATTGTAAAGTCGTTTGCCTTGCTCTGAGTTTGAAAAGTAGGATTTTCTCAGGGATGCAAAAGCCCAGTTCTCGTTGACATCTTCAGCTCAGGCAACATAACCCAACGACTAGTTTAGGAAATATTCAGCAAACTTTCTAGAGACTTGAAAAGGCAAGCATATCTCACAAATACCTGGCAATGATCTCTACAGGTTCTCCTTTCCTACGGAAACGGTGTTAAGTGGTATGGTTAATGAGTGCAGTGACACCAACTGAGAATTAAAAGTGTTACTCCGTGTTGCAGGCAGCTTGTTAGCAGGGTTATGCATGTGCTAGTATCTACTAACGGGGCTGGGTTTCCAAAGCGAGCCTTCGTTTTAAGTTAGTGGGTGAACCACCTCCAACCACCCGCCTCCCCCAGCCAATTAGTTTAGGATGATAATGAAGGGGCAGCGTACTGTACCTGGTGATGGGCAGGTCGAGGCCCCGCTGCAAACTGAGGAAAGGCGGGAGAAACAAACACAAAAGGAAAGGCACAAAGAGTCAGAAACACCACAACGAAACCAAAATGTCACACTCTATGCAAAATAAACCCACGAGAAAAAAAAAAACACAAAACAGTCAAAAGCTTTGCTGCAGGACAGTGACAGACAGGTACTGAGATATAACAAGTGAACATCGCT
The DNA here is from genome assembly GCF_000737465.1 of Haliaeetus leucocephalus. Lineage (NCBI taxonomy): Eukaryota > Metazoa > Chordata > Aves > Accipitriformes > Accipitridae > Haliaeetus > Haliaeetus leucocephalus. The sequence continues at coordinate 1,311,316 of NW_010972992.1, read as the reverse complement.
AAGGGGGGAAGTGTGCTGCTCGAGAGCTGGGAGATAAACAGCCAAAGCTGCTAGTTATTTTAAAGGCACTGTAGTGTGTGAATGCAGGCATTCTTTATCCTGCCTGGGGAAAAAAAAACCAAAAAAACAAAACCCAAACCAAAAAACAACTTAAAACAAGCAGCAGTGGAGATTTTAAACTGTTTCAAGGTGGAGGTAAATGGTTAAAGCAGCTGGACTCAGAGTCATTCCAAATATTTGGTGGGAGCGGAGGATGGAGACTCATGGCCTGAGAGCAGTTAAGAGCCAGGTAGGCACAGCTAGTGTCCTGCTGGCCTGGGGGCAGCGGGAAATTCCCTGCAAGGCAAAGATCCACAATTCTTTGCACATACACACAGTGCAATTTTGTTTTCAGACTTTTTTTCCCACAACTATCACAATATAACCCTCCTTCATGAGTCAGATTTGTCACCCCCATCTGAAACCGAAGGAGACAGGTTAACCCGTGATGTCCCCGGGGAGCTGAAGGCATCAGTGGTAGAGCTTGGATGGAGTACAGGAGATCCTGGTTCCCAGCCCTGAGCTCAGGTTACTAAATCACTTCCCACCCACTTGGGCTACACATGGAGGAAAGTAATCAGAATTTAACATGCTCAGTAAACATTAAAAGCATTTTCCAATAAGTAACTGATTGTTAAAATAGAAATAAAAATGAATGCAAGAAATGGAAAATATAAATAAAGATGACAAGGTAGCCTCTTCTAGAAGCCGAGTTAGGTATTTAAACCCTTAATTCTCAGTGTAATCAGCAGAGCTCCACGATGACAGCAGATAAATCTATTGATAATAGCTCCAATAATTAAACGGAGCAAATGAAACTAGATCCCATGATGGCTTTTTACCCACCGCATGCCTCTACCTGTTGCTAGTTGTGATGGCTTAGTGACTTAACACACGTACCGAAGCACAAGCTACAGTCCATGTCTGCTAATTTATACTACAGGGGCTCAGTACGTTTTACTTTCTGCCTGAGAAGAGCAATCAAAACTGGCTACTAATTATTGATTTTCTTAATAAGAATTTTTTTCAGTAAGAAAAAGTGGACTGGGGTTCACTTGCAGCCCTACCTCCCAGCCATTTTAATGCCATCAAACATGAGAAGCAAAGTATAAATATTCACTGGTCCAGCTGATTTTCTCCTTTATAAACATTTTAATTGCCTATATTTAAGATTTCCAAGAACTAGACTACTAATACCAGTGTTTATATATTCCTTCTACCTTCACCTCATCATGACGGATGAAAAGTCATAAAAACCTCCCGAAATTAGAAAATATGCACACATGGACTATTTCTAGTACAAGAGTTTATAAAGAATGACCTGCACTGATTCACCAAATGGAGAGTTTTCCCACCCTTGAAAATTTTCCCTAAGTCTTACAATTAAAGAAAAAAAAAAAAAAAGAAAAGAAAAGCATGATCATCTTGTAAGACTAAAGAGCTAAAATTTCTGTTTCAATAGCAACCGCAGGACAGTAGCACTCAAAGACTCTCAGCGTTCTCCCAAGGCTCAGGGTGTGGAGAGGACAGTGGCTCTGTTGATTGGTCCTACAGCGATGAGAAATGGGCACCTGGATGAGTCTCGGGAGGTGAATGCACTTCAAGTCCTTATCTTCCTAAAGGAAGAACTCCTCAAAACCAGTTCAAACATCTTGTGTTCAAGAAAAGGGAATAAAGCTTACCCTGGAAGGGCTGACACAAGCCTTTCCAGAGGGGCTACACACTCCATGTTATACAACAATGAAAAAAATTAATCAAAAAGACAATGACAGGGTGCAAAAACCTTGCGCTGCTTAATTTCAGGGCCAAAGTACCTCTCTTATCACTGTTCCACAGAAAAGATTCATTCTCACTGTGTTTAAAACAAGAGCTGGAAGCTTACATCTTAAGAAGCTGAAGTATATTCCATGGTGAAAAGTAATATGCGTTACAAGAAAAAAAAAAAAAAGAAATAAAATAAAACCTCAAAAGTTAGTGAAAAATACCCTAATCTATTTTGCACTGGTCACCATTGGCTATTGATTTTTTTCATTTTTAATTTTTTGAAATAATTCAGGTTGGCAGGATTTATTCCTATTAGTAGCTGTAAGCAACAGAACAAACTGTAGTCACTGCTGGCTCGGATTAAAAGAGACACTTTGGGTTTTTTTTTTCTCTGTCCAATGAAGGTAGTAGATAGAAAGGAAAGCTTCTTTATGAAACCTGGGTCCAACATTTCTACCACCCACACTCTTTACGGTTCTGCTCTGTGGACAGTGGGGCATGTTCTCTATCTGCTGACGTTGAGCTGGCACATCTCAAGCCTCTCTGAAAACAACCACTTCTGGATCGCTCAAACATCCTCTCCGATCACGTTTTTTTTGGCAGACCTCCTAGAATTGGACAGTTTGTGTTAAAATCACCTGGTGCTCAGGGGCTGGCATTGGCAAGAGCTAACAGATAATTTTCAGTAGTGCTGAATGGTTCTGATTTCGTTCTTCTTCCCCCAGCTGGAGCTGCACTTTGAAATTCTTGCTATCGGAGTGATGCTACGATGCTAACAGGGAGAAAACATGAAGCCGGTTGGATTGCAAAGGCAGCTGTCCTGGAAGGAACAGAAAAGCCTGAACCGTGCAATTGCCAATGGCCCTTGGATGCAGAAACAGGATGGAGGAAGCTCCGGCTGCTCGAGGAAGCAGGGTTAGGATCAACCTCGTTAGTGCAACAGCCTACCTACCCACAGCAGCCGCACCAGCTGCGTGACGGACAGGACTGTGCTATGGAAACCTAGGGATGGCAAAGACATCCTGCCACCTTCCTTGTCCCCTCTTCACCCTCCCCTCACCACCAAAAAAAGACAGTTAAAAAATAAATTAAAAAATAGTAATTAAAAAAAAAAGTAAATCAAGCCCAGAACAAAATGCAAGAGTAGTTCAGGACCAGGCTAGTCTTGCATTTGTTTTGGGGTGGGGAGGTGGAATGAGATGTTATGGGTGCGGCTTTTAGTAATGGGGGTGGAGATGGTCACTAGCAGAGCAGATGGCAAAAACTGCATACAGGAGAGTTTAAAAAAAATATAAAAATGGCTGACAACAGCAGACAAATTCTTCTTCAATACCTCCTCAATAATGGGGCCAAAACACTACAATTTGACACATTTTCCAGCCAAATTTCCTGACAATGTTATCTGTTGAACGGCAAACCCAAAGCCGCCCTGGTCTCTGTCCTACACCAAGTCAGACCCTCCCAACTGCAATTCAACTTTGGACCTTGCATCGCCACTTAACCTGGCAGAAACTGCCACAGTAGCTCATGCTTTTAGCAAAGAAGCAAAATCAGTGCATTTCTATAGATCAGCCAACAAAAAAGATGTGGTAAAAAAAAATAATAAATAAAGAAAGGAAGAAATAAAAACAGTGCCATTGGCACAATTGCCTGCAAGAAGGAGTACAGTTTGTTATATTGCTTACAATGCAGTATTTTATCCAGCCTCTTCCAGCCAGGGACCTGTAAACCGGACTCTGTTCCAAAACCTTCCTCCTCTTCCAGTTGTCTGTGCAATGTATTGGCACTGTTCTGCTGGGCTGTCAAAAAAACTGGTTTAGAGATGCAGCTCTTCAGTCAGGTTTTTGCTCCAGTTCTAACCATATAAACTTACTTGCGCTTTTCAACAATTAAAGATAAAGATGATGATTATACTTACTGAGTAAAGAGGGGGTTTTACCATCAGTATCCCAACGTTACTGATCAGAATGGGGGACTAAGGAGGTAGGGGGGATCCAGTTACAAATTTGCCGCTGTCCACATCATAGAATCTTCATCAAAACTGGCATTAATTGGTTCGTTCATCAACACAGAGGTTAACTGGCCTCCAAACTAACCCTCCTGCAAATCCCCTGGAATGAAACCTCCAGAAGCAGGGCAAGCGCATCGGTGCAGCTGCACGTGGGGGGAAAGCTTGCCCTGTATCTCTCTCTCTCTCTCTCTCTCTCTCCCTGTTATGTGGACAAACAGAAGACTTCTGTCTCAGAGGCTTTCAGTTGCCACGCTTCAGCAGCGTTCATCTTACTCTAAAAAGAGATGAGTGCTGGAAACGGTGTTGTGGTTTTATAGGTAATCTGAAAGTGTTACGACACAGACGTGGATTTGCAAGAGGCGCTGGGATTGCTGCTCCCTTGGCTAACTGAGGCTTGAGACATTGTGATAGTAAGCTACCATGCCTCCAGAAGCTGGGCTGAGCATCTGATGCTCTAGGAGGGTCTCCTAGCATCGTGTGGAACTGTGCTATGAGCAGAGATTCCCCAAAAAGAGTCTGGTTTGGGGAACCCAAGTCCTACAATAGCAGAGCAGTATTACAATACACACACAAAAAAAAGATTACGGAGGACAACCAAACCTAAAGCTGGATGGAAAAGGGGCTTACCACAAAAAGATCTGGGTACACAGAAGGTCTACGTTAAATGCATGAGCACCTACAGGGTGCTAGGCAGTAAATGGTTAGAACTGATCCAGTGGCACTGATTCAGAAGTAATGCCCAGAGACCACTGGAGACTTTGTGCTGCTGCTGTAGAGAATCGCTTTCGTTTACTGGTCTTTGGTCTATCACTTTACCACATACTTCCTTAAAGAAAAAAAAAAAAAAAAAGAAGAAAAGAGAAAGATTCTGGTAATGAATCTAAACTCTAAAATGAAGTGAACCTGAAAACAACTATGCTAAAAATAAATCATGTTATTGGAACGTAGATGAGAGTCCCTCCATCACTTCTTTTCTGATAAGCCACTTTAAAAGGAACATTATCCTACCAGGACAATGTCTGAAAAACTCAATCAATATTTGCCATTTGGAAGTGCTTCCAGTTCAGTAAAACACACTTTCCAGAGAACTGGCCAAGTGCTATAGACACACACATACACACAGAAAAACACACAAATGAGGAAGAAAGAACACAAGATAATGCAAACATGGGCTCCCTTACCGGTGAGCGGGTCTGAGGCTGGGTATTCATTGTTTGAGGGGCTTGAGGGTACACCAACGTGGTTGGAGCTGCATTCTGTCCTGAGGGGTAAGGAGCCTGCCAGGGAACAAGAAAAGTAAAAAGAAAATGAGTGTATCAAATGATTCATCCTGAAAGATGGGAACTGAACATGTTATCAAGATGGACTGCTGGATGAACATCGAGATAAAGACAACATAGGTGATTGTGATGCAGAAAGCCTTCTCCGTCAAGGACCCAACCAATTTATCAACACTACCCTAAGCTCCCCAAGTGCCGCAGTGGAAAACATAGCAAAGAGGCAAATCAATGCAACACCATGTCAATGAAATCCTGTGTCGTCTGATCCCCCATCCATGCACTTTCCAAAAGCCTCCTCTGAACCTGTTTCCAAGCAAAGTTGGAAACTGTAGGTATCACTGATAAATCCTCCAAAATAAGACAAGTAACAAGAAACAAGCTCGAATGCATTTAATACAAGCCGCTGCTGCTTTAAAGCATTTGCAACACAATGAAACGGCCCAAAATCGTTACAGATGTAAGGCAGACCATGGGTTGTATAAATTTTTCATAGTTCCACTGATTTCTATGGGCTATAACAATTTATACCACCAGATGCTCTCCCCAATGTTATTTGCCCAAAGTAACAATAAACTGGAGCTGGAGAGTTATGCTGATTACGCATTTTAACAAGACATTTAGAAATAACTTTTCAGAGCACCTTTCTCCTTTTTTTTTTTTTTGAAGAAAAAAGTTATAACTTACCTTTTTTTTTTTTTTAAAATAGTTTATTATTGTAATGACATAAAAACCAGCCACTAGCCTGCGACAGCCTTCACTTTCAAAAGGAATTAGGTTCTAACTCTACATGCTGCTCTGTAGCTCCTGCACAACTCCATTGAAAACCACTTCTTCAGCTCCTCAGCTCTTCCTCCTTCACTGTCTATCCCTTGTGGTGCCAGCTCTGGATATTGGCATTACTAATGGTAACCACAGTCCCTGCTAACCTCCTGGCTATGTACCATCAGATTTACTTGATGAATAAAGGGGCTCATCAGGCCTTGGGTTTCCTCTGGGAGGAGGTCTTCAGGCTCACTTCACAGATTATGGGAGAGGATATGCTTAAAAACATTGCAATACCTCTCTGTACACAGAATTATGATATATTCACACTGCAAGCCTTGCTGAAGAAACCCTTCTCATCTCTGAATTTCATGGCCTTTGCATTAAAATTCAAGAGCAGGTCTAAGGAATAAAGGGAATCGTTTCAGCCTGTAATGTGGTATTGAGAGAACAGGTTTCACTGCGCCAGCCCTCAGGCACATTTCAGGGTATCTCTGATTTGAACTGTGCTACATTTGATTTGAATAATTAAGTTTTTAAACAATAAAACTAAGTTATAGTCAGTAGGCCAAACCTGTTTGTATTAAAGAAAGAAAAAAGAAACTTATAAAACTTTAACTATCAAGAGAGGTGATCCAGCATAAAGCCTGAAGCTCTGTTTTAGGCAAATAGCTCAAGGAGTGGTGTAGAATCAACACAAAATGTGCTGTTTCTAGAAAGAAACTCAGTCCTGAAGCCTGCAAAACTTCCAAGTCTGAACTAGCAAACTACACCAAGTATAATCAGGCATGTTCTGGCTTTCAAGGGAGAGTCAACCAGTCCTTACAAGATGAAGGATGTATGCTTTTAAGGAAATCAATTTAAGAAGTTTTTCTTACAAAATAAAGTGGGCATAATAGTATGCCATTGGGGAAAGCATACATTTACTTCTCACCTCCCAGGCTGAGTCCTACAGCAGTCACAGACCTTACCCACAGCTCAGCCTCTTCAGCCCTTTCAATATGAGCAAGTGTAGGACAGTTTTGGAGCAAGAATATGTCTTATTTTGGAAGAGCACCTAGCACATCTGATCACTGAAAGAATCTACCGCCGAGTGCCCCAGCACACAATGACCAGTGTCCTGTGCCTTCCAGAGCATCTAGGAGACAGCTGGGGTCTCTGTATTATTCTTGTTTTCTTCTTTTTCATCCCTAGACATAAAATCCCCACCTGATCTCCTGCTGATCAAAATGTAATACAAGGTAAATGAAAATACAATTTAGAGACAATCCGACAAGAGAATTTTCTAGCCTCAGAAAAAAGAAGCCAAAACAAAACATGGTGGCAGGGGATGAGGGCACTGAGCGTAGCCCAAAAATAGTCCCATCCCAAACACCTACTGCTGCAACACCTCCTACTCCTGCTTTAGGATCACACTCAAACTGATCATTAAAGAGCAAAACTTAAACACAAATACATAGACAATGAAGGACAGTGCTCCTACTACACAAGCTAACTAGGCAGGACGTTCTGTTATCCTCTATCTGATTTTCACCCTGCTTTTTGTGTCAAAGAGATGATAAAAATGTACAGCTCCAAGTATATCCCTAGGTCTTTGCTGTGATTGAGGACACCAAAGCACATTCGGTAGAATATTTAGCTGAAGAATGTTGTTCTGCAGTAGTTTATATCAATACAGAGCAGTTAATGTTTTAATCGGCTCCTGCTATAGAAGCAGCAACCTCTGGCAGGTAAGCAGGGCAGGTTTTCCACTGCCCCTCCTCTCCAGGAGCTCATTTGGTCTAATCCTCTCCAACCAGCACTTCCCTCCCTTCTTACCACTGGCAAAACCTCTAATTCATGTTAACAACTAATTTACAAGAAGTCTTCTAATTTTTTGAGATGTCAGATGCAGCATCAAATATTTTCCCCTTTTATTTGACAAGTGTGATTCTGCTTGAGCTGCTCGTGTCAATGTTGTACAATAAACAGCATGTACCGTATCTCGCAGCGGTAATGACACCATAGCAATGAGCGATCACAGCACGGCATAGAATAATCGAGCGCTAACAAGACACAGGGAAGCTCTGGTATGTTTTTGTCCACAACCTAGAGAAGTTGTCCTGCATTTGTAGTACCTTGCTGCTGACTTTCTGCATCTGGGATCGCTGCCCAACCTGAGATTAAGGCTTGTCCTCTTAGAGGATGAGTGGCTTTCTGTGTCAGTCCACACACCTTGCAAAGGGTCCTGATGCTACTCTCATATCCTACCAGACAGCAGCAAGCATGCAGAGTGGGTGACTGTGTCAGGAAATATTATGAACACTCACATGTAAATGGACCAGTTGACCACCAGCTCCTTGTGCCTCCAGCTCTGCATCTCAAGAGAAGAGACCTTATCTCAAACGGTTTGAACTGCTGCTCCCACAGCATCTCAGCAAAAAGAAAAGAAAATATCTACTATTCTCCCCCTTCTTCAGGCTCATGAAAACATGTTTTCTTCAGGCTTAACTTGCACGCAAAAGAACAAAGCCTAAGTCAGATATAACTTCCTTGCTACCCCAAAGTCCTTACCCACATCCAAGACAGCCTGAGTTTTCTTTTAATCACCCAAGCAAAAGGAAATTTGAAAGAAAGGAAGCACAGCTATCAGTAAGGCTAAAAAACTGTAAGTTTTAGTAGAAAGACTGTAAAGCAGGCATTTTTAAATACAGTGCCAAAGACAGCCACCTCACTGATAACAGATTTCATTTCTGACACCAGTAAGGCTAAGAAGCAAATGTAAGACGATGCAATCTAGTGTTAAATTTGCTTTAGTATTTAAATGCTATCAGAATAAGTATAGCATTAAGTTATAAATAAAGAAAAAAGCATACGGAGGCTTAAATAGCAGCCACTGAAGGGTTTCTGCTATTAAACTGTCATCAAAACAAGGTAATTTTGGACAGGCAGTGCTGTTTCTAACCCAGACAACTGCTCTGGGTCCTAGGTTCACAACTGCAGCCTTGAGGAATGAGTGCAATACAAATCCCACTGAAGACAACAAACATCACCTAAATAAATATGTTTCACAACTATTACACAACAAGAAATGCTTCTGCTCGGCACGTTTCAAACCAGATGTAGGTGTGCCCAAACTGGTATTTGTGTTAGAACCATAACGGGGGAAAAAAAGGGAGGAAAAAAAGTGCTTTATAAATTTCTGCAGGTACTAAGTTCACATATAAGTACATGGTAGTCTAAAAAAACTATCAAAACAACTGACAGAATAAATCACAGCACTCTATTGCTTTTCAGATAAGTCAGCTGATTAAAAGTATCACATCTATTCATCTGTCAAAAGGACTTTTTTCTGTGCCAAGCATCTAAATAAGTACACAAAGTAATTATAATCACATGCAGTCACGCTGGAAATATGTGGGTTTTATGCACCGCAGCTGAAACACTGAGGATGAGGTGAGCAAATGAAGAGATCAGTGAGGAAATGCTTTAAAAATCCCCTAAATAAACTACAACGGAGGGGAAGGCAGGGAAGCAAATATCACTCTGTATAAAAATTTTGGTTCAGAAGCATCTAAATGCTGGTATTGAAACCCCTGAAGTTCAAATAATTGCAGCTCCCCAAGCTGGAACAGAACGGATGACTGCTGAGCTGCTCCACTTTTGAGGCAGAGCAATTTGCTTCCCTTAAACCTTTCATCTTAGAGATTTTATATTTCAGATGTGGCTATTCACAGGGGGAAGGCGATAATAGTTGTGTGTTTATGTATTCCCGCAACTTGCTGGGGAAAACCCTTTCTACCCATTTTCTGTGCAGTTTCTACCTTGGGCTGCTGACTGCGCTAAGCAAAAAAAAGTAAAATAATCACTACCAACAAAACAAATGAAAAAAGTTATTCTTAGATCAGTTCCCGAGCTGGTTAATAAACACTGAGCCTGCTGCGTAACATGACTCCCTTGGTACTGACTGTACTGGGAATAAACAGGCAAAGTACACACATCAGGTTCAGAAAAAGCTGAGTCACACAGCTCTCTGCCTCCCGCTGCCAGTGGAGATTTTTTTTTTGGAACAAAACTCTTAAATCCCCAGGCAGAAAGGTGTCACTTGCTGAGCTTGCTGCCTTTGGCAGCGCAGTTGGGTTTGGCATGGGAAGGGGTTAAGCCCTGTCGCCATTTCTTGAATCCTCTCCTCACTTAGGGAAGAAGTTCGGCTGGGTCTATATTTATTGAAGTTACATACGAGGAGGAGAAATGGTCTTGTAGTTCCAACACATGACTGTGACTCAGGAGCTTGCCGCTCCATTACCATCGCTATCGCGGTGACCTTGGGCGAGGAAAACCTTCAGACTTCCAGTAACTTCCCAGTAACACCAATGCAGCGACTCTGCTCCTGTCCAGGGTGAGCTGAAACTCCGCTGAACACCAGCAAAAAGCTTTAATCTCTTTTGGAGAAACATGACAGCGTAAGCAAAACATTTTATAACAACACGAAGCATGCTGGGACCACAGACAGCCCTCGGCTATCCCAGAACAACCCCAAAGGTTATTTTTCCTGTGTGGCCACAACAGAAAGCAATGCAATTCTTCCATGTGAATAAAAAATACAATATCTTGCTGTAGTGTTTTATATTTCATTTGAGCGCTCAGATCATTACACCCACGAACAGAGAGTACCCAGCTAAAAGCTTACTGAAAGCGTCACCACATGGACTTTCAAAAAGTTTTTTAACTGTTTTATGCAGAGACGTAAAATATCAAAACCATGCATTGGATGGAAATAGGATAAAACTGTTGCAAGATCCATCTCTGCCCCCAAAAGACTCCAAAACAAAACCACACACATTTCTCTGGATGTAAATGTATTTCTGCACGACAGTGGTCTTTTACCAAGGGATTTGCTAACCCAGTTAAATGCTAGATATTGATTAAAGCCACACCAGGTGGGCATTTAGAGTAACACTCAGTGTACTTTATATTGAGGGGTCCTGTCCCTAAATTTAGAAATTCTTATTTGTACAAGCTACCTGAAACAAAATGCAGCTGCCCCTGGAGCAAGGTAAAGGAGAGAGCGCTACAAGAGTCATCGCCAAGATCATTGCACGGGTGTTTCCTTTTTAACCCCATTTTTAACAACCAGACTCAGTTTTCCTTCCAGCTGCTGAACTATTTTCCTCGAGGAAAACCACAACAGGGAACATGGGACAGGATGTGTTAATGCACCAGCCCTTGAGGCTGCTCTTAGAGCCTCTTAGGAATTTTTCACCTGGGTCACTGGCCTGGACAGCAGGAGTTTGGCTTTGGATGCAGGTGAAAAAAATCTCCTGCAGCAGCATAAACCGTCACTTGGTTCACAAGCGTGGAAGGATGGTGCCAGCTAGGATGCGGCTTTTAATTCTGAATCATCATTTATTTGTTGAGTTGGGTTTGCTCTGCCCTCCCACAGCCTGAAATCAAATCACTGTACTACCTAAACAACTGCAACCGTGCAGTATCCAATAAGCAGAAATCTCTCAGCATTCAGCTCTTATGAAGTAAGAGGATTATAATTTAAAACCTGTATCTTCATTTCTACCTAATAAACTCACCGGCAGGCAAGCGGACACCAGAACAGCAGTTCTTCAGACTACCCCTCCTACAAAACCAGCACCTTTATTTTTTCCTCAAGCTTTGGTTTCTGAATGGCCTCGATCTTAAGAAAGGTGTATATCAGCACAAACTCACAGTGTCAGTAGAAGCAGCTCCCCTGTCTCCCCCAAACACAACTGTTTGCTCCCATTCCTGTGCTCTTTCAGCAGCAGTGCTGGCTTCAAGTGACTACAACAAAGTTTAAAACTTCCAAAGACTGAATGTTACAGCAAGATTATATTTTTTAATCTGATATGAAAAGTGGTTTTATTGCAAGGCAGAGATAACAGCTACAGCCAGAGCATCTGAGAACAGCCCAGAATCTCCTACTACTACAGGCTACAAGACACATCATTAATGAAAGGCTCATTTTTCCAGCCAGGTGCTGACTTACGAACACTGGTAGCATCAAGTGAAAAAGATTAAGAGGCTCCTGCTCTCGCTGTCTCCCTTACCATCCTCCCAGGGGCAGCAGTACCTGCAGCAGAGATGACTGAAATGGAGGTGAAGCAGCTTTTGACCTAAAATTAGTATGTTGGCAATGGAGAAAAAATACTTTTTAACTAAGTTACTGAGCTCCCAGTGGTGGCATCTCTGGAGATGCCCAGGATTCAGCCACCTCACCATGGAGTTGGCAACCTGTGGGAAGAGTTCAGATAGCAAAGAAGTAGATCTCTTAATCCACCTGCACTCATAAATCAACGCCATGAGAAGCCAAAACAGCCCCACGAGACCTTCTCAATGTCTTGCTGCCCCTCCAGTCTCAGTTTTGCTCAGGGTTACATTACTGAGCTAGAGACACCCGCCTTGGTGGCAAATGCATAACAAAACCACACCACCTACAGCATTTCAGCAGCCCTCCCAATAACTGCACATACAAGCAATAAAGTCCTGTGGGGAAAGAGAATTAAGTGCCAAAACAGCTTGTAGAAATCCTGCAGGAGCAAACCATGCTTGACACATCAAAAAGCATTCCCTTGGACCTGTACCAATGTCACTACAATACCTGGAAACCTGTGCTGCAACTATCTCAGGTTAGTTCCTGCATCTGAACACAAACATGACATTACTCAGCTCCTGGATTTCTTTTGAACATACTTGATTTTTATTACTATTTTGGTAACTAGATAATTATTTTTTTTTTTTCTGGTGTGCCCTGCAGTCAGAAGAACAGGGTCACAGCAGACTTCGAAGCTCCTATCTGCAATGACTTGTATAATGTGAATAATTTGAGTATGGTAGGAAAAAATCTGTAGTATCTGTAATAAATAGAACCAGCTCATCTGCAAATATAACAATGATGGAGAAGCCTGAACTATTAAATTTATTCATTTCAGGCTTTTCTACACAGTACCCTCTCAAATAATGTATAAAAGCATATTCTCACACTACTCCTGTGAACTACCCCAGCTTTACAGCTTTAAAAATAGCACAACAACAATTAAACCAATAAATAAGCACAATTCCTCTCTAAATGCTCATAGTTTAGCTTTCATTATTTATAATGATACTTCAACTGCACGTCATCAAACACACTATCAGATTAAATATAAGTCCTCATTTACAGCTACATGTTCAGATATGCAGGGTTTTTTGGTATACATGACATCAAGAATTTCAAATTTTTTAAGCAGCTCATTTGCAAATTATCTGGCATCACTGAAATCAGCTTGTCCTCATCATAGCATCTCTGTAAAATAAAAATACATAGCAGTTCTACTCTGCTGACTCTCTATAAGCCAGTGCTGCTACCCTGTAAGATGCATCAGTAACTTGAAAACACTATGTTTTTCTGCATATATTGGTATATATTACTTGGAATATTCACAGCCCCATTAAAATCAATGATGCAAGTACCAGAGCTCTTCTCTGACACTGAACAGGTTATGCAGATTAAAGGTTTCCACTTCAAAAAAGAATTTAACACAATTACAGTGCAAATACCCTGCTCCTGATGAAGGGACTGAAAGGGGCTGGGATGGGACCAACTTGTGACACTGGTACAAAGTCTTTGCACCTCGGATTTACTAGGAGACTTCAAGGTTTAGATTGGGATGGAAGCAAACACTAAACAGGAACTGTGACTGTTTAGTGCATTTATTTAGATATGTAGGGTTTTTTTCAAAAGCCATTTCCTTAAAATGCCAGATAGTCAGTTAGCTCCAGGTGTCTCATTCTCTAAAGGTGGATTTTAGGGATTCACCAAATTGCAGATGAGAAGACCAAGCAGAGAAGAGCCTGCACTGCTTGCAGCAGTCGGCATCTTCACTTCTCCTCCTCGCAAGCACACTGGTTTCCAATCCCCTCTTCTTCCATAGCCCAGCCTTCACGAGAATTCCTTGGGTTGGTAAATATTAAACGCAGCCTCTAAAAGGATAAAAATATCCTGAACCAAGAAGAATTACTTCTCTTGCAAATGTGGCTCAACTATTGTTATCTTTATTCCTCTGCAGCAGTTTGTCTCGGGGTATATCATCTGTGTCATTACCTGCCCTGCTAAATTTTTAACAATCTTTTTTACAGCTTAGTATGATTTAGTGTCACGCATTCGAGCAGGTAAAGGCAGCAAGCTGAACAGGAAGAGTCCCAAGTAACAACCACAGAACTACAAGCATTTTTCCTACTTTAACATAAATAATCAGATTCCCACCAGGGGAAGGCGGCAAAGGACATGTGGTTTCCTCTTCCCTGGACAAAGACAGTCTGTGTGGAGGACAATACAGACACAAGATACACACTCCTTTCCTTCCTGCTTAAGACACTGTGGTTACTATTCCTGTAGGGATGTTATGAAGGAGGAGGGTGAAAAGGAAAAGCAAGACAGAAAGTGTCCCTTTTTAACACACTATCTCACTGAAGCTCAAGCTTATCCCATGTTTTTAAGATAATAATTGCTATTATTTTATCAGCAGCTACAGTGCTGAATGCAACCATCCCTTAACACGGTGCAAAGGTAAACATAACACACAACTTCGGGGAGGAAAGAACAATCTGCTTTTTAAAAAAAGATAAGGTGCTCAAGCTGGTAAGCCCATGCCCAATTTCAGACCGCAGTGATGTGGTCAGCTGAAGACGCAGAGTGAAATATTTAAACAAGTGTAATTTTGAGACATCAGGGTGGACAGATGTCATGCTAGTGCCTGTCCTCCTCCCAAAGATGCTTGTTTATTAAATCCATCAACACAAAATCTGCCTAGGTTCAAAACTGTTGTTAACGAAGGCATGAGGGCAAGGATAATGCCACAGTAGATTATAATTTCATAACATCTGTAAATACTAGTATGGATTTATTTGGCTTCTTACAGAGACTGAAATGACAGTCCCTGCCTTGACTGCAGCACATGGCTCACAGCCTGGAGGTGGTCTGGTAACGACCATTACATAATTAAGTGAACTGGTATTTTCCATAATAAAGGTACTCAAAAATATACAGTGTATGTGTGTGCCTGCGTGTGTTGGGGGGAGAAATTCCAGCACCTCCACTGCTGGAAGCAGACCTGTGAATCTCAGCAGACAGACCCTTGAGTTTACAAAGTGCCTTTCACTTGTCCTCTAAAATTTTGTCCCAGTTTAACCGGGAAATGAACTCTGAGGATGAATGAATACTTGTGCTCAGGAACACAACCTGCAGTCAGCTGAGACCCCTACTCCATGCTAATGTCGAAACAGCACCAGCAAGTTTGCAGCTTTCCTCCAACTTTCCCCTAAGACACAACAAAAACCTCCAAAAATTTGTCTTCTGGCTATCTCTAAGGATGTTTCCATCCTTGAAGATACTCAAAACCCAAGTGGACATGGTCCAGAGTAACCTGCTCTAGCTGGCCCTGCTTTGAGCAGGCACTTGGACTAGATGATCTCCAGAGGTCCCTTCCAACCTTAATCATTTTATGAGTCCATGGCAGCAATCAGATAAAACGTTCAAGTTTTACTGCATTACACTGAAGCCCAGAAATACTGTTGTGTGTAACTTTATGCAACTAAATAAATTACTGGTTTCTAACAACACCATAAGGAGGGGTCTATGGAGAGCAAAGGCGCAGCCCTTCCAGGCTACAAGGAGCCAAAAGTGGAATTACTGCTCCGTAACCATCAAAATCTTCTGTGCTCTTTGCCATGAGTGCAAAGCAGCACGCTGAGTCTTCAGCTTGCAGAAGAACCACACTGTTTATGGATTTCAAACTTTCACCTCTGGAAGGCAGCCCTCCCTACTACAAGGTATAAATGGCTCCAGAGGTTATTCTTCAGTTCCCCAGTCTGAAACAACAGCTAATGGCAGAGTCCAGTAATTCAAGGGCTCCTTCTCACCAGTTTTATCTAGTTGCAGGGATATTTTATGCCCTCTACATTTACAAAATGCAGACTGTGTAAAGCTCTGACTTTTTGCTGACTTTGGTGTTTATTGGGACATACTGCCTACTGCAACACATTGTGTTTGTTTAAAAACTACGTATTTTCTGGAGCATGCAAGAAAACATCCATTAAATTGCATGGAACAGAAGGTATTATTGCAGAAGGAATACTAGAATAGAAATTATTAAACATAAGAAAATGTCAAGTTGCCTCACATTATTTTGTCATCTTATATTACGAACAAAAATGTGGTTCAACAAGTGGTAAAGTCTGAAAAGCATCAAAATAAAGCACAGTCCACGTGACTGTGAGAACAAAAAACACGCATGGAAAAGTCCTGAAGAAAGGTGTCTGTAGAATTTTAAAACAGCTAGAGAGGAGTTTGATTTTCTATTAAAAATGCTATTTCAACCCCCCCAAAAAGTCACTTGCAATTTTAAAACCACTTTTGATTCACAATGGTATCACAAGCCAGAAGAAAACTCTTCCACTAAATCATGCATCCAGGATGCGTTGTGTGGCCAAGACACCTACTGTGAGAGCTTTCTTATTCAAAATAACTAAAGTTTACACCAGGGTGGATGGGCCAGGGAAGACTCTGAGCCAGGCTAGGGTTACTCCTAAAAGAAAAAGCTCAAGCAGCAGTAGAAAAAACACATTATCTTCCCCCACTGGGCACACAAGATCACACGGAGAAATATTAAACACCACTCTCAAAGCCGTAATCCACTGCAAAATGTAGTAGCAGCAGTGAGGGGGTGGGTCTGCAAGCAGACCTAGTCCTAACTAGACTCAGCATTTGTGCTGCAATCTTTCTTTTACACATGTATGTGATAAAATTGTAACAGCTTTTTCTTTCTTTCCTTTCCTTGTTAGAAAAAAAGAATTAAAGGCTGTTTCTAGTCCTTCTTAAGTGCACAAGTATTAAAACTAATTCATTCATCCCACCTAGGTCACACCTTTTGAAAATTAACTGTTTCCAGGGTTAAATAATTACTAAAGTCAATAGCATTAATCAGTATTTGAAACTACGTTATGCCTTCCCCACTATCCCAGATCTCCCTTCCTGCAGCTCTTAACACTCAGCTGCTCTCCCCAAATCAGAAGACACCCATCAAGTTGAGCATTCATACACAAAAGCACCCCAAAGCCCAAAAGGCACAGATACCAGGTGCTGAGACACAGATGTGCTTTACATTTCCAGCACAGATTTGCCCAGATTTCAACTAAGGAGGTAAAAAGCACAGCAATGAATCAAAAATAATTAAATATGTTATATGAGCAAATATTCCCAGCATTATTAACCCAATCAAAAACCTACTAATCCTATTACAAAACAGAGAGTTCAGCTGCACTTCCAGCAGGTCTTTAACACAAAGGCCAAAAGAAGATTACACTTCTCCCGGATTTATCAGTTATTAAGTAACTCGCATTTTCAGATCTCCACCTGCAGCCATATATTCCTGCAAGCTCAGAACTAGTGAGCTGCATTAAAAATAGGTGTTGTGAAGAAGCCTGACCCCGATGTACAGAAGGATGCACAAGAAAAGAACTGAGAAGTAATAGAGGTCAAATTCTCGACTGCTCAGAAAAAGACATGCCTCTGGAAGGCCCATTTCTTTCCCACAAAGCACCATCAAGAGTTTGTTGCTTAAATTTTCTTTATCCTTCATTAGCTGGTATGGACAAAAGACCCAAGAAACTGAAATCTGCTGTTCAGAGGGGCAGCACACACATGCAGACTTCTTCCTCGGCTGGTCCAGCCCCGATTTCTTCACTTACACAAAGACAGTTTAATCATCCATTCTGTGTCCACATCCTTGTGGCCGCAAAGACAACTGCTAATTAATATCCTGACTGACAACCGTACCTGCTCTACAAGTTACAGGATTCTGTGTGGTTTTAATCAGCATGAAATCCTTACATAAAACAAGGAGGTTCCTGTATGGAAAAGCTCTCTGGGTGAAGAGTTCCCTGCAAAGCTTAGGGAACCGACTCTGACCAAGGGGTCCATGAAAGATGCTCTTGAAACACAGAAAATTAGGGACAGGGTGTTTGTACAAAAGAGACGATAAAATTAGGGAGTTCCTCGTGCTCTAAGGGCCATGGAAGTTTATTATCTGACTTTACACAGACTACTTCTTCCTACCAAAGTATACATGGGCTCGAATAATGGGAAATAGCTGCATTTGGGGGAAGGTGAGTGTAACGTGTAGTTTGCAGGCAAAAAAACAGAGAAGGCAGCTACGTCCAACATGAGGAGTGAACCGTAACACTCACTGTGTCCCAGGGCACCTGACTTATCACAGGGCATGAATGGGCGAGGTTACGATTAAATTACATTCCTCCTCCAATCAGTTAATAAATGCCACTTTATTAAAAGCATCGAAAATCTAAATTGAGCTACAAATGATGGGAGGGAAGTATTGAATAAACATCATGGCTATAACAGGATTCCAGCTCCTGTAGAAATAATCCAAAATAATAAAAGAGGGGCTTGGGGATTGCCTATAAACATGCCACAGATGGCACACAGGCATGTTTCCTGGCACAGATTCCCAGACCTTAAGGTACTAAGGAATGTCTCACTGCTATTACAAACGCTAATTTAGCAATGGTGACATTTTCGAGGACCAGAATGAGACCACAAAACTCTTTTCACTTAAGGCAAAGAACCAGATGGTAACAAGTTTCAGCTAGTACAATCTGTTTTGGATTTAAATCAGCCACCTAAAAGTCAAGGTCTCTGTACACCACAATCCTGAGAATTCAGCTCTCTTGCACTTTTGTTTTCTGCGGGTGTATCTCAACATTGTCAGAAATGGATAAAGGATTATTAAACACAACTGTCAATAACTACAAAGAGCTTCAGAGTAAGGTCTCCAAAGATGCCACAGGGTCCTCTGCTAACGGGGTACTCCATCATTTTAGCCTAAGAGGTAGCCGTGGGCACGAAGAACTGATCTGCTCAGTGCACAGTGTCTTCTTAATGAGAGCTAAAGCTTTCCCTGATTACAGAGGAAATTTCTGGCGATTTTTTCCAAGCATGGTCGGTCGGTGCTTACAACTGGGGTCCCGGACTAAAAGAATCCCTCAGCACGCACATCAGAGCCCACAGTTTTAAAGCTGAGGCGGAGAAAGCCAAGAGTCTTTTCCAAACCATTCCCCTCTTGCGTTGCTTCATGTCATGCGCCAGAACCCACTGCACTTGCTCCTTGGAACCTTCAAAACGCTCCTAGGTCACGAGGAGGGATGAAATTGTTTTCTCCTGATGCTCTAAGCTTCACATTCTGGCTCCTGCTCATGGTACAACTGGAGGAACCCTCTCCTCCTCTTTTGATCACTCACTGGACAGAGGGAAGCACTTTTCAGCTGCCTCCTTCCAAGCCCCAGTCTGGCTGCTTTGGAAGAGCTCCCCTTTCTCGTTATTCCTGTCTTAACACAGCTACACCACAAATTACTGTAATGTAAAGCCAGAGCAGGGGACAGATTTACAGCATTTCAGCTGCTTTGTGTTAACTGCCTGTGTGAATGCTCTTTGCCTGCACTACTTGCACTGGACTATCTCACATCCATCATGGGATGAGAGTGCTCAGGCAAGCAGTGCCCAGCACACTGTAAATCCACACCCTACCTGATCTCAGGATAACTTGCTGAGGTAGCCATGCCCAAGGAGAAACTTCTCTACTCCTTTTTCAATGACTCCTTTCCTCTGTATGCTCAGAGAGAGAATTGTCTCAAACCAGCCACTTCTGATGTCTGCAAGCCAAGGGAGGAGGCAGAAGAGATGTGCTCCTCCTTTTCCAGTCAGTACGAGGGGCCCTTTCACGCAAAAAAACAACAGAAATATGAAATTTTATGTACATGGGGCCACATCTGGCCATAACATCACTGCAGCAACATGTGCTGTGCATTCCCCAACACTGGCGGAGTTCAACACATTCCTGAGAGCAGCAGTATGATTTCAAGGCCCTGGAATTTGGGAAGCAGAAACGCTGTCTCTTGCTGCAGAGACGGGGGTGTGGGACTGTTTCACATCGCTGCCAAGCTCTTCTCATTTTGCTACAGAAACTAATTCTGAAGGGCAGCAAAGCACCAGAGGCTGTTCTTTATGAAAGACTTCGGAGGAAGTTGAACAGCAAGCCTTTCTCTTGTTTTGGCTATGTCAAATGGAAAAGGTAGAAGAATAAGTGAAAAAGACACCAAACCACAGCACCGCACAAACATCTGTTTCTGTTTATTTAAATAAAGTTAAAGGAAAGCCAGCTACAAAGGTACAACATACATTTGTACCTGACTTTTCTTCCCACAGGAGACACTAAATATCCTGTATGTTTTCTGATCTGTGGTTCCCAAACTCTCTTACAGGCCACTCAACACGATGCTGTCATCTTGTCACACAGGAGTTTGCAGACCTATAAAGCGGTCCAGCTCCCAGTGTCCAGAGCTCTTCTACAGGACAGTAGTTCCTTTTATCACTTACTAGCATTTTAAGATATTACCTAATCTCCCATCGCCCAGACTTACTGGAACAGAGAGCTTTAGAGCAGCCAGGACAGACAGGGGACCACTTGTGGAACCACAGCACTTTTTAACCCTCCGTTCTCCTTCGCAGCACGGCTTCTGCAAGATCCCCACTTGAAGAAACTGGTAAGTGACTCTGAGCCCCAAGAGGAGGGATGCTGAGGTGCCTAATAGATAAAAGCGAGAGACTAACCTCTCTGCTGAGCTCTGGACTGACAGCACTCAGAGTAATTCATGACCACACAAGCAAGTAACACATATTCTATCACTGGCAAAATTTTTTTTAGACCTAAATGTTATCCACAGCCCAAAAACATACATAAATATTTTCATTCACTACTGCCTAAACAGCAGTCCCTACCTTGGAAAGACTCAGTTTTATGAGTATTCATTAAGTCATGGTTCTGGTGGAGAAATCAATGACTCCTTAATCAGATTCTAATTCAAATGAAGTGGTGTCTTCCTTACCTTTTTAATTACTCTGTCAAATCCAGAACACACACACCGCTTGCCATGCAAAAACACACACCGCTGCGTTAGGCACGACTGGCCAAACGCAAAGACAACCTTTGTTCAATGTTCAATCATCAACGTAGCATAGATTGTTAAGATACAGGAGTAGTTTGTGAAGTGTTATATTGCTGCTAAAGAAATCAGTAATAAACCATTCATCAGAATACCACGTCAGCTTGGGTCCCTTTATCTCAAAAGGGAAATAGCAGGATTTAAGGGGTCCAAGAGTAAGACAAAAACAACAATTAAAGCACGGAAACACTTTCAAGTGATGAGAGGTTTAAAGGATTTTGATTGTTTACCTAAAAGAAAGCAAATAAATGAAATCATTATAGAAGTTCACAAAAGTACAAGCCGTCTGGAAATAGGACGTTTCCACTCACCTTGTTTCTTAACGCAAACACAACAGGGTTATTCAATGAAACCCACAAGAAACAAATGATAGATGCAATGAAAAGGTAATTCTTTCATCCAACACTCCGCTCAACTGGGGAATTTCTTACCATAATATAATACTGAAACTCAACAACTGACGGGTTGAAGTGAGATATACATAAGTATACTCAGAATTCTAGTGATTAAAAAAAAATATATATATATTTACCCAAACCTCTAATAGTTCAGGGGTATGGAAAACTTTCTCTGGGGACAGGTTATCCTGTAACTGTTTATGTCCAGAGTCTTGAACACCTTTTGAGCCTTACTGGTGGAAGTGTCAAGTGTAGGCACTTCCATTTTGATTCTTCACCATCACCTCCAGCTGCAAATGAGAGGGTCAACTGATGGGATGCCACAACAGTGAAGACACCTGGTCAAAGGCAAGCAAGTGCTGTGAATGAACAGAAACCAGTATTTTTGCTGCTTTGCTACCAAATCCCAGCTTTATAGGAATCACTTAGGGAAAGGAAAGCTCCCCAGACCTCACTCCTCTATAGTCCCAAAAGTGTGCAATGACTGATGCTTCGTCTGGGTTATAATCTTGGATCTTGCTTTTTCTTCCTTGCACTAAGCACCTAAGGGGCAGCCCCATACAGTCAGAGGACAAGTATCTTCCTAGAGCCCTTGAGGATCCTCAGCTGACATGGAGGGTGTAAGGTCAAACCACTCCTACCAGCAGCATCGGAGTGACACAATCTGACGCTCATTTCCAAGACGATAAGAGCCAGCAGAACAGGAAACGAGCGTTTTCCCGGCTGGCTGGAGTGGTGATTTGGCACAGAGGCTGCTCTCTACGTATGCACTGACTCAACAGGAAAATATTAAGGGAAGAAAAAAAACCCTTGATTAGAATATTTTTTTAAAGAGGCTGCCTAGAATGTTCTCTTTCTTCCTCTCTTATCTGCCACATGATGAGCTTCCCTCTGTTGATGAGGTTTACCAGGAATGAATTTCTGAATACATGACACAAGCCAGACAACATTTTAGGGTTTGCTCTGCACCCTGCTATGTTCTCCCTCTGTTATGTGAGGCTCAGTCTTCAAATCAGACACTTTATTTCCAATAACCATGCAGCAAGAATGAAAGAAATGGCTCTGATACCACCGACTAATGTCTGCAAACTACTTATGATCCTGAATAGATACTTCAGCCTCTAATTTCCCACTCCATAAAGGACAAGCTTTTGCACATTTTCAAACATGACCACAAGTTTCCAGTTTTCCCACCAAGTTTTACCTAGAATGCGTAACCTTAAGGTGAAGCGTTCCTTACATGACCTTATTTGCTTTCATGCATCTAGTCTAAAAGGTCAGTTGCAGTTTAATATTTCATCCATATTAAAGAGGCTGGCAGGAGGACTAGAAAGCTTGCCTTCTCCCAGTGCTGCAATACGCTTGAGGCTCTCGCCACCACCTCACTGCGGTGCACAGACATTCCCAGCCCATCCTCAGCTTGTCATCCTGCCTCCCCACTTAACATCTTGTTCAGAATGAAACCACACTTCTTAATAGCTGACCTACTCACATCTTTCTACTTTATTCCATTTACTCAAACAAGTATAAATTAAACAAGAGCAAAGGAAACATAAGGCTTTCCTCTATCTCAAACCTCAATGCTTTTACATATCCCACTTTCCCTGATCCCATATCTTTTATCTCCCCTCTTTCTGTGCCCCATTACCTGTCTCTTTTGCCCCTTTCTTTTTGAAGATAAGCTTCTCCACTCTAATGTCAACCCTGTAGAACATTCACCTAATAAAAACTACAAAAAGACCAATTTATTCCACATATCTTACTAAACGCTATTTCTCCATTCTTATTATAACTCCTATTTATCTCTTCTTCTGTACTTTTTTGTAATCAGTCCTTTGTCTCGTTTCTTTTATTAGCATTCATTTTTGTAACTCATTTTACTGTCCCACTTCTTAGGAGAATTACAGGAGTTGCAGCATCCTGTACAAAACATTTGAAATGGAAGATCCCTAACAGAGAACATCAGACACTTTTACGGCATTTAAAATGCCCCAAAGCAGCCTAACCCAACAGTGAAGCACATTCCTCATCAATGAGTATTTCCTACAGTTTTTCAAGTTGCTTTTGGCTTCTGTTACAGAATCGACAATGAACCAATGACTAATAAACCTGAGTGCTACCTGTAAGTCACTGCAAGGTTCAAGGCACACAAAGACATTCATTAATCAAGTTTTATACACTGGTCATAGACAAGACAGCTATGTCAAATTTTGAGCAACAAAGCTGAGAATTGGACAAGAGGAAAAGAGGGAGGCTGGGAATGCTCTGCTCCAATGCCAGGTCTTACCTGTGAAAGCCCAGGGGACGATGCATGTCCCGGTGGCGTTGCAGCAAGATTTGGGTGTCCCTTATTTATTTCATGTGCAGTGTAAGGGGATGGGGCAGGAGGACCTGGTTGTCTTGCTACTTGTGTTACCTGTGTGGAGATAAACTGTTAGTAAAACATAATATTAGTAATCCAATCTGTATAGATACTGTAATCTTTTTAAGAAAGCAGCTAGCAGCATTTATATATATATAAAATAATATATATCTTTAAGTAAAACGCTGTCCAAGTTATTTAACTATTTGTGTGATTCAGGAAAACGGGGAAGGATCAAAAAAAATAAGAGCACCAGCTGGAGCCACTAGTGGAAATCTGTAGGAACTGGGGTCTTGCTTTGCAACATCCCTTTGACTTCAGGCCTGGGATCTTCTGATCTTTCCACTATAAGCCATATCAAACAATATTGTGATTTTGCAAAGGGATACACATTACCAGTGACCCAAAAAACAAAGTAAGGGGAAAATTTGCATACTCCCCTCCAAAATGGGAAGAAAAAAAAAAAAAAAAAAAAAAAAAAAAAGGACCGCACAGAGGTCTTGTTATCTGAAGGGCTTGCCACGAGCAAAGAATGAAATACTAAAGCAATTCTTGCATACACTTATCTCCTTTCTCAGCTTCTATAAGAAAATACTAATCAAAACACATTAAGCAAAATGTTGTAAAATATATTCATGGCACATATACTTGCTCCACTGTGCTATCTCCATGATGGAAGTTTTTTAAATATACTTTATATAGTCACTAAAAAAAGAAGAATCGAAGGACAAAAAGAATCACAGAACCATTGGGTGACACCCCCCAGCAATTCAATACAAGTAAATTTTTGTGGATTTGTTTAAAGTTCATAGTACAGAAATCCAGCACTCACTTCTCATTGACCTTTTCTCAGACCTATATTGCGCTTGCTGAAAAGCACCACTTAGCTATAGGCACTTAAAAGCACAAAACCAGGCAATGCTTAGAAGGGGATGTTGCCCCTGCGCAGGTAGGTATGTGTGTATGTATCTCCCCAGCACGAGAAAAGAAGGCAGAATGAAATTCCTGGCTCTTGATCTTCAGTGGAGTATTAGCACCAAGCTCCAAGAGAGCAAACTATGAGAGCAAAAGTCACAGAGTTCATGACTAAATGCTTTTTCCAAGCCATTTTATTGCACTCCAAGTATCAATGCCTGTTGTTACATTACCTAAACCGCTAAAACAGCTGTACCAGCAATGAGAATGATAACGTGCAATTTCTCGAGGCTTGGAAATGGTCCAGAATCGTTCACTGTGGGAAGATTTACAGCACCCTTGTGCTACTCAGAGGAAAGGGTGGGTCAAGTCAGAGAACTTCATTCTCTATCCCCAACTGGATCCTTCCCTTCCCCAGGGGATAATTGGGTCTTTTTTTCTTTGGCTGATCTAGATTGGCAGGTGTGCACACACAACATCAGTTGGCTGAATCAAAACCAGCATTACAGAGAGCATTACAAAACTTTCTACATCCCATCCCCAAGAAAATTGAAGTCTCTTACATGACTCCTAAGACAACCCTGAAAGACTTGTCATGTCAATCACAGTCACTTCTAAGCACCAACTACTGCACGTATCATGACAGACATCAAAAAATGCAGTTAAGGTGAGGAGAAGGAAGTAAAGGCAACACAAAATACAAGGAAATAATTCATATAAGTAGCCCCATCAGTAGGTTGAGTGTGTACTCATCACCAATATGTCTCCTTGAATGTCGCTTTTTGTGGAGAAAAATAGGTTATTTCGGAATAGCTGTGGCACTTCAAACACTGCCAGCTTTTGTCTCCCTACACTTAAAAAGTGCCTACACTATTCCACCTAAGGCCTGATCTCCAAACAGAACCCAAGTCCACACAGACGTTTGACAAGGGGGAGGGAGGCATTAATAATATCCCAGGTTAGTGTGAGCATTCAACAGTCCTCTTCACAAATTAAAACATGCATGTAACCTAGGTTGGAGGTTAATTAAAGACTACAAGGAATGCTGTTCTGAATTGGGTATGAAATCTGGAAGCCACATTGAAAGGAAAGCTGTGCAGCTGCATGAATGATGGTCCACGAGATACCCTTGTGCAATGCAGCAGACAAGTAGCAGATACATTATGGACACAGGTCTGGACCTACTAAAATTTGCTTCAAAGCCTAATTAAGGCAACAGAACAATCATAAAATCAGCTTGATACCTTGGCAACAACATACTTGGACAGTATCTGATGGGAGTCTACCACTGATCTGATAGGACTTCCTAAGATTAGCCAAGTCTAGCTTAGTGGATGCCCCACCCCCAAAAAAAAGACAGGTTGTCCTTCCAGCACAAGCAAAAGGATAGAGTGCCTTTCCACAGCAATGTAGGTATTTCTACACCTTCCTCTTGGCTCCTACAACAAATTATTTACAAATAAACTGATTTGAATGTTAACAGGTGATAAAGGAAGACAAACTTGCTGAATTTGTGTGTTTATTCATTAATTTTAAAAAAATCAATGAAGGAGAGTCTCTACTAGCTCATCACTTGTGTTTTGGGGTCTTTGCCCTCATAGTGCCCGAGGTTGGGTTTTCTGTTTATTAAATGGGATTCTGCAGAACATAAACTTGGTCTGTAATTACTATGGAAGCAAATATCCTTCTTAAATCTAGAGATGAAATTATTCTCCTAAAAATGGATACACAAAATTACATATTAATTTGCTAGGGTATCACTTTCTTTTTTCCTTAACTGAATAGCAAGAGGCTAACTATAGTTTTCCAGACGCCTTAAGCCTGTGTTTTAAAGGAAATAATGAATGAAACAGGAAATAAAACTCAGGCTGGAATTCTCTCTTTTCCTCTTGAGCTTAAATCTTTTGGTTTTAGCATCTTTCACAAGTTTTGGATTATTCTTCCCCCTCCTAGGTATCTAATTTCAGATACATAGTTGTGTCCATGAAACATTCAGGTTGGATCAGAATGAATGGGGCATGCCACAAAAATCCCTCGATTACCAGGACAATAGTTTATGATTAAGAACTGCTCTGTTCCTAAACAAATAAAAACCCAAAGGGTTCAGACTTGGACAGAACCTCTTTCTTTCCAGCATTCCATTTATTCACTCAGGCTGGTGCAAACAGCAGCACTGCCAGCACCCGAGGAACTGAGCATCCCTCTTGCACACTTTGCAGCCTCCACCACAGCCAGGCAGGGGAACGAGTCGGCCTCCTGACCCAGATCCTTCCTTTAAGCACAGGGTGGCTGGAGCAGCTAATCCTCCCTAATCTCTTTTCTACAGGATTCTCTTCATCGCAGGAAGATCCTTTTAAAGGACACAAAGGCGAATCACAGTACCTCTGCTGGGTGTGAAATTATCAGGGGGCCACCAATGGGCACCCCATTGCAGAAAAGCCACCACATGAAAACCCAGAGAAGCAAATGATGGGAGAGTCAAGCCTTAGTCACTGAAAATTTGGAGCAAGTAGATTCTTCAACACCTTCACTTTCCCATTACCTTCTTTACCATCAGCTGGCGCTGAGTTGGGCAACCTGACACAAGGTGGTATCTGCTCCAAAGAGACACAGTGAGACTTGCAATTAACGCAGAAAATTTAAGCCACCCTTGGATCTAGCCAGGCTACAGAAACTCTGCTCAAGGCAACATCCGACCAACTTACAAGCACTTCACTCCAAACAGGTACATCAGATTGACACTCATTCTAATCAGTTCACATCCAGGACTCAGCATTGCTCCTTAGCATATAAAAGTTTATCCCACAGTATTGTGTTCCAAGCTTCAGCACTTGAGATCACAGTGTGTTACTGAGGCAGTTACGAACCTCCATTGTAATCTGGCAAAAAAGGTTATTTGTGCAAGAACTGGATGTACATTAACAGAGTTATTTTTCTTATCTGATTCCCAACTCATGCCTCATGCTGAATCTGAAGAGCACATCTACTTCTGATCATTTGTCTGTATTAGTTTTGTTTTCAACAGAAATCAGCCCCCGTTACCCTGAGTGTAGGCACACATGGTGGCCTGTGATATTTAAGGTCACCTTTGGTGCAGTTCCCTTTCTGTTAGAAGTCAGTGTCCTTCCCTCAAACTCTAAGTCAAAAAGCTTCTTTGAAATATTTTACAACAGAAACAAAATTTCATACTTTCCCCATTCCCCTTTCCAGATTCCACAGGTTTGGGATCTTATAGCAGATGTGAAAGTAATTGCATTAATTTCTTGCAGTATAGTTAGGAAACACCACTCAAGAAGCTCCTTACAGGATGAAACCCAAATCTTTATGTCCAAAAGTAGTTCTTATGATATAGCATTCTCCATTATCGGTGAGGGGAAATTGTTAAAATATTAGTTCATTGAAACACTTATTTCCAACTGTGATTTGCTTTAAAATAATTCTACTGCTGGATTTATTAAAAAAAACAACCCCACACCCAAAAAACATAACCTACCAAATATAAGTATTTGTATAATATACAAATATATATATAAAATAATATACTATATAAAATAAATGAAGATGTATACTATATAAAATAAATGAAGATTATATATGATGAGGTTAGGTGGTTTTGGTTTAATACCAGTATGATTTCATTGAGAAAGAGGTTCTACCAAAGTTTTGTTGGGAATTTGGAGCACCTCCAAGTTCTCGGACAAACTTAATTTCATCTGACAAATCACACTTTCCCTCTTCCTCACCTTCTATCTCTGCCCTACAGGAAAATGTGTTCCTCCGATTTTATTTCAGGGTATATTATTGGGGCTCATAGTGAAAGCCACATGCTTTTCCTTTCCCATTTTTGGCAAGAGACAAGTAGTTCTGGAAAAAAAGAGCTCAGGAATGTGCAACTGCGGTCCTGATAATACATGTGGAAAGTTAGGGAATGGATAACCAAATGATTTTTTTGTCTTTATCCAACTAAAAATAGCGGTTTCATCTGTGGGTTGTCCATATCTCAAATGATTCGTTCTCCCACCACATGCATGACATAGTATAACCTAGAGGGGAAACACCGAGGCAGCTCAGAGTCACCATGTGGTGGTATCAGACCACAGACCTCCTCCTAAACCAGCTGTCCTCCCCGAAAATATGCATATTTGAAAACTGTGATGCATAATCCATGTGCAAACCCACATACAATGACCAAGCAAATAAAATGTGGAAGTGAAAAAGCAGTTCCTGGGTGCCGAAGATGGTGCTCTTCCACACCTCCGTACTACGTGACTTTTGTAAAACCTGGACAAACTATATATAAAAATCATAAACTAAAAAAATTACTTATTTGTTGCAAACTCGGACCTTAAATACACGACACTGCTACTCGAGTAATAAACCACAGAGACCTATGATGAATGAATTTGTCAGGGACCTCCGATCATGTGCCTCTTCCACCCTAATTCATTTTTTCTAAGACTTACTCTAAATTTGCAATCAGCCAAGGGCTTCAAATAAAAGCTCAAAAGGAACCTAGCTGAGAAATTTCTCTCCTTTCTCTAAAACATGAAATTTTCTTTCAAACTTGTGTTTTCCTAAAGCCTAGAAACCAAGATACTCCCAGCCCTGGCTTCTATTCCTGTAACATATCAAAGAGTTATATTTTTCCACACTGAAAAAGCTATTTTAGGTCATTGTTCACAGTTACTTTTATATTTTACATTAATTTAAATTTTTACAGTCATATTTTCCCACAGGCATCTGAGTTATGTTTTTAGAGGAAAGAATTGAAAAAAATAACCTCCTTTTTCCCCCAAAAGGAATTCAGTTATTTCTAAAGTGGTTTTTAAGTGTTGTATGGGGTATATAAAGGACAATATAAACTGAATTATTTATTACAACTGTTTGTACACTTATGTTCCTTTGGTTTTGCTTTTTTGCATGCATACATATGTATATGCACACATACATATGTATATGATATTGAGGACAGAACTAGCAAAAAAAAAAAAAAAATTAAAACCAGTCCGCAGCTCGAGTCTGTCAATCCACTGCTGTGAAAGCCACAAACCTCGAAATCTTTAACCCTCGTCACTGAGTTGTACTCCAACCTTTCCGACTCACGTGGATGGAAATCCACTGCTGGCTGGCCACCAGACCATCCATGGTCAAGCCTGAGTCTTTCTGCTACTACTACTACTACCCGAGTCTCTGCCTTTCTTGGACTGATGGGCGCTGGACAGCACTTTTGCACTTAATCCTACACAAAGCTTGGCTTTGCATTGCTTGACAGCAGTCTCCCTAGTAGAAGAGGCAATCACAAAACTCTTCTCTACAGCCCAGAAAAGGAAGGGGCCAAAGATGCTCCAGACCCAGACTCCGCACATGGAAGAGATGGAGCTGATAACCCCTTCACCAGTTATTCATGCAAACAAGGGGAAGGAAAAAAACCTTGTACAGCAGCTTATGTTTTTCTATAAGCAGCTTATGTTACTGCATAAAATACAGTGAATTTCTCCCATCTACAGCTTTTCTTCCTGTTTTCCAAATAATTAAAAGAGCAGCTTAAAAGCGTTTTTTTGGCATTAAAAATATTTGCACCATCCCACTAGAAAAGCAAAATATTACTTTCCCAGGGCTCTGCTGATTTAGCAAAGCTTACAAATAACACTGGGCTTCCAGCTATTACCATCTGAAAAAAAGAAATCAGTAAAAGGAAAATGGTATCATATGTTCACAAATAAACACCACTACGTTTCTAAGCTAAATTTTCTTGATAATCAGGCTTTATAAACACAGATGTAGGACAGCAAGCCAAAAGCACCTATCCGAAATATTCAATGTACAATCAAAACATTTCTTCCTCTGTGTAATGGAATGTTGCATGTGAAAAACAAATCTTCCTTGACTGTTTTTTGTTTTTTGTTTTTTTTTTATAATAAACTATTAGAAACATGCAGCCACTAATACACTCCAACAAACCAGTCTTCGAGATGCAGGAGGCAGGAAAGAGATGGAGCCAACAGACTGAAAATATGGCCAGTAACATTTTCACTCAGGTGACACTCTATTAGGAAAAGCCACTCTCATATCTGCTAAATAAAACTATAGACGCTTAACAAAAAAAGGAATGGACCCAAAAGTCCCCAAGACTTCTTATTTTTCTACTCACATGCAACAAAAAGGGTCTTCATCCAGCATCATTTATTTTAGGAGGCAAAAAAAAGTTGCATTTTTTTAA
This sequence comes from Haliaeetus leucocephalus, assembly GCF_000737465.1. Classification (NCBI taxonomy): domain Eukaryota; kingdom Metazoa; phylum Chordata; class Aves; order Accipitriformes; family Accipitridae; genus Haliaeetus; species Haliaeetus leucocephalus. Next base: position 1,280,502 of record NW_010972992.1, on the reverse strand, counting down.
TTGTATGGTTTTTAACTGTATTGTTTTTTTAAAAACTACACAATTTCCCTATGCTTGGGAAACACACTCCTTTCAAAAGCAATACGACTGCAGCGGCACCAGCCAGATACTCACAGTGCTGTACACAGCGGAGACGGTCGGAGTGAAGATCCTATCCTCAAGGGGCTGCTGAACAGGACCTCGGGGGATTCTGCAATACAGCAAGTTAAGGAAAGCAACTTCGAAGAAAGGGTCGTGTTTTGGGTTATACACACAGCAGCAAATCTGTTGTCCGTCAACGCAGCTGGTCACCTTCCATGCTCAGGCAGACACACAAACATCTCTGAGGCACTCACATGCAACCAGGCAGGTGTGACCCTTCAAGGTTTTCCAAAAGAGGAGCAAAGTGTGCCTTCAAAAGGCAGATGTTACTAAAAAATACAGCAAGAGAAACTGAAAGCAAATATATCACCGAACAATCTACAAAACCTTCGTCCTGTCAAGAGAATCCCCCACCTCTTTTTTTTTTTTTTTTTTTAAAGAGTAAGGGAAAAAAACCAAAACCCACAAGCCCTTCGCATTCAGCGAGACAAACCCTGCTGATCAGCAGGGCATTTTCTGACAAAGGCAGCGCCTGTTTTGCTAACCACGCAGGAACCGTGTTCTAATTGTTTCCTTGTTTGCCTCTTTTCAACCAGTAACTCCTTTCCTCATCCACCCACCAAAATCGCTTCTAAAAGGGGCTGTCAGATAGGTTTTAAGTTTTGAGGATCTGCTGCAGGGTTATTTAGAGGCAAATTGCAATAGTCATCTTAAACTGGAAAGGTATTGTGGGAATCCAGGGGAAAAAAAAAAGAAAAAGAATTTATGCAACAAACAAATAAGCTAGAACCCACTTTACTTGCGGAATAAAACAAAGGGGATGCAGGTATTCAAAAGAAAAAAGCTTCCCAACTTAGCTAACACCTTGTGGCCTTAGGCCCAGCATATGTCTACTGAACACCCAATGCCCACTGTCATAAAAAAGCCGCGCGTAACTTGCTGAAAAATTTTCCACTACAAGCCATATTCAGATTTCACCTTTTTGCTGTTTACATTTTATGTGTCAAAGCCTCTTGGAAAATGAGAACAACCCAATTGATTAAGTTTCTTGCACACCAACCAGCAACAAAAACCTCACGTGTTGACATGATGGTAGATAATTTAAAATAAATAAATAAATAAATAAATCATGAAAACACTTCTTGAGTTTTGCTCAAATGAGGAAAAAAACCACTCATAAGTTAAATTTTGAACCTAGAAGATTAGTTTGAGTCTTTCAAGAGTCCTCCCTTTGCACTACAAGTTTGCTCTCCAAAGAAACACTGCTGCCCAAACCTTTGCAGGGACCAACATCACAGCAGCAGGACAGACCCTACCAGCGCTGTCAAGACTCAATGGTGATCCAAGCTCCACAATCCCACCTGGTCCGCTTCCTTAAAAACAGACAGAATTTTAAGGTTGAAGTAAGGACTGTTCAGACACAACCTGCTCTGTGTCTGTCGACTGTTCGCAGCATGCCCCAGCCGGATCTCCTCCTCTGAGACCAGTGCTAAGGCAGAGCAGAAACAGATTTACAATATCGCACTATTTTGATATCGAACACATCACTAAAAAAGGTCCGCCCTCACCAAGCAGGCTGAGAAACTGTTTTAAAAACTTCCAATTTTGTTATATACTCAATGTTTGAATGCCAGACACGATAAAAACCCTGCATTATAGGATTACACACAGAAAAGACCGCCACTGACCTTCACAACACCTTCGCATGTAAGTAATGTTCCTGTTAAAGCCTGGCAGGTGTAAAACAGGACGCCTACGACCAGCTCCAGATTGAGAGAACTGAGATGAGGATCTGGCACCGCTGGTTCCCAAGACGGTGCTCACTCAGCCTACATCTTTTTTTTCTTTTTTTTTTTTTTAATGAGTGCAAGAATTTATTTTCGGGGTCTAAGGCTTGTCTTCAATTTGCAGGCTTGCCAGCTTGTGCCTAAGTGGTATCATTTGATAAAATAAAGAGGTTTTTAACAACAAAATTAGATGTGAAATCCTGACTCCAGCAAAACCATGGGAAGATTTGCCACAGACTTCAATGAAGCCAAGGCGCCACTCCTAGCCTTCATCCTGAAGATTTTACATTCATTCCCGAGTTTCAGAAAACGCTAACAGAAAGCCAAAATTTGGGAGAGGAGGATTAGAAACACACCGCAAGACAGAACAAAAAGTCACAAATCTTCTGCACGCCACCTCCATAGCACCTTACCATCACACCCATAACCATCTTCTGATAAAGGATAGGGTGGAGGCACGGTTATAAGCTGCCACCCTTTTGTCACAGCTGAGATTTCCAACCTTGAGGCAGTTTTGACAATTAATTGAAGCAATCACTGCTTCAGAAAGGATTGTTCCTGAGTTTGGAAAAACTGTTTCATCCTTGAGAAGGTTGGGATTTATTTTCTTATTTTAGAACTTATATAAGCCAGGAGAAAATAATCTTCTTTCAGCAGAGTAACCTCTCTTTTTGCACCCAGGAAGAGCTGCCTAAAGGAATGAGCAGTTTAGATGGATCTTCAGAATTTGGGGTTGCCATTTAAGATCACTTCTGGAAAGCAACGATTTCCATCAGATTAAAAAGAAACCCTTTAAGTCCTTTTTGCCAAAGGACTTAACCTGGACATGAGACTGATAGGGACAAAAATGCCTTAAATTCCAGTAAGCCTTAATGAGATAAAATGGTTGGAGAAAGTGATTATTTCTGACATCTAACTTCTGGCACCTATAGACTGACCCTCTGCAAAGAGTTGGGCTGGTGGAAAGGCTACCACTTCCCTGCAAGCCTCCCGGAGCTCGTTTCTGCCCCACTAGAAGTGACCACCCTCCTTTCCCTTACATCTGCCAAAGGAGTCCATCCTGCAGTAACAGTTGCTGTTATTTCAGGAGAAGCGAGCCAAGGTGCTTGCAAAAGTTCATCAGCAGACTCTTGCTAATGAGGCTTTTGCCTAGAAGTGGGTTAAGTGTGACAGCACAGAAGACTCCACCATGGGATGTGAATAGGTCATGGCAGGCAGGTGGGAAGTGAAACCTCATCCAGCAGCATCGTCTCATCCACATCCACAGCAAACCATCCCCCGGGACACTCATCTTCTTTCACTACATAGAGATTTTGGTACCATCAACAGCTGTACAACCCAAGATGCAATGCAAACTGCACGAATGCTGCCCTCCCGCTGCCCCCATCACACACAGTAAAGTTTAAGCATTAAAGTATAACCCAGCCTGGCTCTATTGCAGCACTTAATTAACCACAGCGCAAAGAAAATAGAGATATGCTGAATAATTCAGGCAGCTCCTTCATGTTACTATTCTGGCATGCTTAGATCCAATTCAGGAGGATCCTGTGCCCTCCCTCCTCCTCCTCCTCCGCCTCCCCCTATATCCCTGCCATGCACGTCACCCTCTTCAAGTGCACCGATTCAACTATTTGTGCAGTCATGCTCTGAAATGATCCAGGAGGGTGGGAAGCAGGGCAGGGTGGGGGGCGTGGAAGTGCAAAGCTAAACCCAAACCTCACACCATTCTCAGACATCCTTCCATTACCACAGGGAGAAAAGATGAGGCAGGTGACAAGGCAGAAGAGCAGGAGCAAGGGGAAGCTCTTAAATCCCATTGCAACCAGCAGGTTAGTAAAGTGGAACTACTGTCTCCGCTTTTCATGCTTGGGTCGGGCTGAATGACTCTTTACCACTCTCCCTCTTCCCTCAGCATCACGCCAAAAACCAGGGAAAGGACGGCAGCCAGCGGGTAGCACTGACTGGATTCTCTTCATTGCTGTTTAGAGCTCATTAACTCATGAAATATATATAAATATATTTAAAAATATAAGTGAGATACTTCTGGCAGATTAATAAAAGCAAGCACAGATGCAATGGGAGTTCCACCTAGTCCCCATCTGGCTGCGGCAGTGATTACAAGCTGGGGGATTTCAGGAGCTATTAAAGACCCAGTGGGAGAAGGCAAGCAAAGATGGTAATGCTGGTTGGAAACGAAATATAATTTTTCTTGAAACCAAGTCTCCCTAAAAGGAGGAGGATATCTTTTAATTAGACAGCCATAGCCACACTCTGAGGAGAGGGAAGATACTCAACTTCTCTGTAAAGCGATTAAAGAAAAAGAATCCAGACCAGAGCTGCCTGTCAGCTGGAGCACTCAGAGGCACCGACAAATGCAGAGTTAAATGAAAGTCAGGAGGAATTTCTTGCAGAAATCTCCCCCTTGTATCATACTTGTCTGCTTGCTCTAATCGTGCTACAAAACTGAAATACTGCAAGATTTTTGTGTGCTTTTACAGCAATGAACAACCTAAAAACATGCAGTAAAATAGGCTCTTACAGCAAGAATTTGTACAGTATTTTCTGCTCTGTTCCTGCTTCCAAGACTGGAGGGGAAAGAAAAAACACTACTACATTTTCTTCCAAAATGGATTCACTTTCCCCTCAAACAGTGCTTCTCACCTAAGCTCATTTTCAGCAACTAGCAACCATTTTATCCTGAGCATGCACTGATGGCCTCTTTCTTCACTTCCAGCTGACGGTAACGGTAACGAGTAAGCACCTTCTCACATGAATAAAAATATCTGCGGGTACCCAAGGGCACATATGCAAATGTGTTACACAAAAAACATTCCAGAACTAATGATTTTTATCCCTGCACAGAAACGGAGTGAGTCTCCCACCAGCTATCCCCGGGGTTATATAATCCCGATGCATGTCCCCGCTTGTACTGAAATTGTGTATTAAACAACTGAAAAAATACAAGATAAAACCATCAAGCAAGATTACAGAAGGGCAGGAAACCACATCAAATTCAAACACTTCTTTCAGCTTTTTGGTGCAAGGGATTTTTAAAAACCCTCCAAGTAGGGAGGTATTTGATGGCAGAGAGCTGTTAAAAGAGTGTGTTTCTCCTCTGCAGCCTCTTCTCTATTCAACATGCAATTAAAATGCAGGAGGTGAACATCCTAACAGCAGAAGCACCTAATTTAGCAGGTTCGGAAACCACAAGGGCTTGCTTAAAAGGTTAAAAGGGAAAAGCTACGCCAGTCATAGCAGCTTGCTGAAACTTCCCCAGCATCACCCCATCCTTTGCAGGTCTGCTGTCCTCCACTCACTAGGCAAAGCCTTTTGTTCAGCGTGCTCCATCCTACCTGGCAGCAAGCTCCCGGAGAGCTTCGTTAGCGAGCTGGCTCAAGCGCCAGGTCTTCTCCCCCCATCCGCCGGCAGCGAAGCCCACAGCCGCATCTGTGCCATTCAGGGATGATTTCTTAGCTCCTGCCTGCCTCTCACCCTCGCAAGCAGAGCTCTCGCAGCGCGCTTGTGGTCTTAAAGAGGTAGTGCAATGGGGGTCTTCGCGATACCTTGGTGGGGTTTTGTACCAAGTGCTTCCACGCTGCAGAAAACCCTCTGCTTCCTGAATTTTTTTGCTCTGCACACAGTGGAGAAGGGATGGGAGGTAGCATCAGGCTCCTCTTAGCAAGCTTATATAGGATAAAAATCAAACCAGGCTTAAAAAAGAAAGCATAAGGTAAAAAGATAAACTCACCTACAGCATGTTGCATTTTAGAAATCTGCATTGCAATGTATGAAGAGCTTGGAAAGCTTCAATGCTCCCTATCGGATGGAGAATTAAATCGCAGCACAAACTCCTCAGCAAGAAATTTTGCAACTTGTTTCCCTCAGCTTTCCACTCACTACCCCCAAACACAGCAACACGCACCACCACAAACCCATTTATTTAGCAAGTACTTCGTGAATCAATTTTCCCTTCAAAATAAATTCCTCTTTTGACAGACCACATTTCAGAAGCCAGGGCAAAGCAAGCTGGTAAAGCAAACTACAGCCTTAAAAAAAACTAAACAAAAACCAAACAAAAAACCCAAACAAACTCCACCAAGTGACATGTCACATGGGGGAAAAAAAATAAGTATATAATATCAAAACAGAGCCATCCACTCTCTCCATGCTGAAATACTTCCTACAACCAAACAAACTTCATCCAAGGAAAAAAAAAGTCAAGTTACAAAGCAAACAACTCCAAACTTAGGAAAAGGCAGGATTAACATTGCCCGTGCAACCATAATTTAATCCCCCTGTGTATACGCAGAATCGAGCCTTTAATTACAGAGGCACATGCTGGTTTTCCCCAGTGTCCCCATCATCTCCACTTTTTCAACTGTCTTACAGGAATCCAGCACCTTATACCCTTCATAGCTAAGCAGCTCTTGCAATAAGAGGTGAGAGATAATGAATATTACAAAAAATCAAGACCAACATAATTCAGGGACTTTGGAAAATGTTTAAAGGCTTAAGAACCTAATAAAATGCCAACCTGCTGCTCAGCCCTCTCTAACCCTTCCACTGCCTACATCCAACTGCATAGCCCAGCAACTGCACGCTGCCCAGACATGTAACATCTCCCACCCTTGCAGAGATCTCCTTTCATTTTAGGGTGGGGTTGGGGTTTTTGTTTGTTTGTTTGTTTGAGTTTGGGGTTTTTTTGCTAGAGGATTCCTGACAAGGGGGCCATGCCTTTTGGTCAAACCTCAAAGGAATGAGCTGGCCCTTTGTATTAAACCAGTGGTTTTATTTTAGTTTTCTTAGATGGATGCAACTGGTCTCACGCAATGTGATGAGATGTCAAAATAGAGTACAATTCAGAGCCCTGACTGTATCACAGGTCAAGACCGAATGGGGGATCGTTGTTTCAATGTTTGGTGTTTACTGTTATTATAACGGGGGGTGGGGTGGGGAGTAAATACAACTTCTTGCTGGCATAAGCACTCAGAAATACAGTCAAAGTTACGAGCCGCAGGTGAAGAATTCCTTAAAAGGCCATGTCAGCTTTACACCAACACTTAATTCTGACATTAAGGACGTACTTCTGGCTAGTCAAATGTTTAAAAATAAAGGAACGCAATAAAAGGTGTTTGTAAAGTGGCAAAAATGGGGTTTATGGTTTAAAATTAGCACGCTATGTAATCGAGCGGTACATTATCATGCCCCTATTCCTGTAAATAGATGCAAACCATACTTCCAAGATTCACCACCTTCTGTAATGACTTACACCCAGAAGGATCTTATGGCAAAAGCCATTATTAAGCTTGTTTTAACATTTTATGGCCTAATATAAAGCTCCTTTACTGCAACATGTGTAGTCAATGTTCACAACAGAATTGCCATTTGTCAAACATATAAATTTTAAGTGGATCAATGAAGTGTTTGTGCAAACTACCTTTTTAATCCTTCATGTTATTTTGTGTATTAAACGGTAACACTGAATTCTCTTTAAGTTCTCATTTATGGGCTATTTTATACTCATAACAAATACCTTAAATAAGGTATTTATTTATCTTCTGCTTTTGTACCAGAAATGCACCTACATAAATATTGTTGATGTTTCACACAGTCTCACTGGCTCCTTTATGAACTGCAATTGCCTCATTCAAAATTACTGACTGCAGGACTCTTTCCTTGCTCCCTGGTTGAACTATTTGACAATAACTGAAAGTGATAAGGCTTGTCCATCCCTCTGCCATTTAAGCGCTCCTCATTAAAGTATCATCTCCCAAGCTTTGTCCAGATCCAAATGTTACAAGCAGTGAGGCTTTTGCTACTTATCCCAGCTTATGCCATGCTCTAAACGAATACTCTCCCCATAATAAAACTTTTCTCAAAATTCATCTTAAGCTTTTTACCTAATTACGTATCATTAATCTCAGTACTAGCTTTCAAATAATCCCAAACACTTCCTTTCCCTTCTGTCTACCACATAATGTCACCCGATCTCCGCTTACACTGAACTGAATAGGAACAGGGCAGCAGCGAGAGCTTTCAAAAGAAAAGGGGCACACAAATCCCGATGAACCTCAATGGCTGTCGGAAGACAAGCTTTCCAAGGCCCCTCTGAAAATTGCAGCTTGAAAGGAAAATGTGACCTTCAAATGCTTACTGAAAAGCGTGATTTCCCTCTCCTTCCCCCAGCATCACTGCTGGTGGGATCCAGCATCCTCCAGCTATTCAGATTTCTCCTCCTTTCCCTTCGTGATTGAGTCCCAACACGTTTTGGAGGCGCGCTGATGAACGCTGCTCTGTATCTGCAGATGCTGGCATTCATGTTTACACATCCGATTGCATCGCCAAACTTCAGGGTGGCACACAATACCTGACGCATAACCTAGCACATCTTTCTGACTAAATGTGCTAAAGCTGCACTGCAGCAGCCACATTCAAAGTGCATGTTCTATTTATACCCAAGCATATCTCCAAATCCTCCAACTTACATGCTTTTTAAAAATATCCATTCCACAAAATATCTACTTCTAAAGTCTTTCCTCCTACTTACATCCACTCTGCAACATGTTTTTGCTCCTCACTCACCTTCCTGACGTACAGGTAACGTACTGCGCTGCATTTTTTGCATCAGCAATGCCTTCACAACCCATTTAATACCAAGGCAGGAATTCGAGATACTACTTCCCATCTGGCTAATCGTTAGTGATGATAAATTAGATCAAGCCTTTCGTCAATCTATGATGCACACCAGACATCATTGCTGTGTAATACAACACTTTGCCACTTATCACCATAATTTCCTTTTAGTCTTTGGTCCACATGTGATACATCTCATGGCCAAGCCAAACGGGAATGCCAAAAGAAAGCTGGGGGTTAGAGGGGAAGAGAAACAGAAAAAAACCCTCTTTGTTGCAAATTACTGTATTTCCAACATCTCATTCATTCCATAATGCTTTCAAATAAAAATCAGCAATACTAAGAGCACCAACTGTAGGCAGCTGCAATAGTTACACCTGCAGACAAACACCTAATTATCCAGAGCTCATTACTTTCAGGCTCAGTTTTGCATCTCTAAATTAAAAAGAACTGGACACAGCTCACCAGCACGTAAATCATCCCCAGACCTCGCCTCACCCTGATGCATTTCATTCAGCCTGTAAGCCGTCAGGAGTGAGTTATCAGGGGAGCTGTCAAGCCAATATACCAGATCACTGCAAACGTGACAAAAACCCAATCAATTATTTTGTCCAATACAAATGCGTTTCTAAGGGCAACCTGATTTTGTTATTTCGTCTCTATCTTCTTCAACTGCAACCCCAGCATCAATGCAAATCGTCTATTTTCAGCTTAGACCTGGAAAGGTTGTTTGAGGTGGAAGAAACTGTGTCTAAACCTTGCTAATCCTGCTGGGATTTTCCTTGAAGCATGGTGTTTGTGGGTGGGGGGACGGGTCTGGTAGCGATGGACTGAATATTTCTGTAACTTTGAACTTTGTCCTATGTGTATTTTTAACCGCAGCATCTCCAAAAAGTTGGTTTTCAAAGCACAGCCTGAATAAGGTTAAATGCAGGCTTGGACCAAGCTGCAAAGTATTAGTAATTTAAAAAAAAAAAAAAAAAAAAAAGCCACAAAGGCACCCTGGATCATGTCTGTGCCAGCTCAGGTAACAGGTAACATAAGGTGAAAAATGTGCCGGGAAAGCATCTCTTGCTCAACTACAGAAAACTTCTCACTAGCTGAGTTGTTTTAGCTTAATAGTCCATTTTCCTCCATAAAACACCAGCCACTTCCATATTTATTTAAATTCATATTTTATTCTTATAATATATGGACTCTTCTAAGAGATGGAAAAGTCAATAGATTTCATCAGCTCCCTTCAGCTGGAAAGTCATGGTATTACCTCTCCAGAGAGGCAATGGCATCATGGGGAATATGCCGATGTAGCCTTAAAATTCCATTTAATTTTAGGAGGGTTATTTATGATTGTACTTGTCCATGTTAATTAAAACTCCCATTACGCTGCAGAAAACAGGCTATGCTCAGGAACTCAAAACAGCCCCATTAGTCTTCAACAGTCCTACCCTGGTTGGCCACCGCTCCCCTACTGCTCAGAGTGATTTCTCACAGTCCTCTAACCACACCACCAGTCAAGGGACCTTATAAAGAGCTCAGGATATTAAGGTGGGGGAAAGGCTCAACAGGGTGAGCCTTGGTGACCAGCACTAAAACTGGCTGAGCTCTGAAGGGTCTGCTCTAAGTCACAGAGGACCATCGCGGGCCAATGTCCCAAGGAGAGATGCCAGATGAAGCCTGTACTCCAAAATACACCAAACGAATCATAAGCAGAGATGTGTTATGCCAGTACTGTGCACACCCAATCAGCTCTGAACAGTTTGGCATCAAAAACGAAGCCCGAAAGTCCCACACAGGGCGATGCCAGGAAGCTGGGCTCATGCCATGCGATACTGGGCTAACTATCTCTTCATATTACATGAAATTGCTACAGATCTTATCTGCCGGGGGTGTGGGGCTGTGCTGCTCTAATCAATTATTAAGCCTTCCTTTGCTTTCTGCCCAAGTACAGACAGCAAGGCGTGGGAACAATGGGTTTACATGTTGCTGCTCTTTACATCTGTATATTAAAGGCAAACCTGGATTTTTTGTTTGTCATCTTAAGATCTACACCAAGACATCATTTCCTTATTTCTTAAAACACGTATGAACTGATCAATACATGGAGTCCTAGCAGTCAAGAGTGTATTTGTAAGCATCCTACAACGTATACATGCAGCTTTATAGATTCCTATGTACATTAAAACAGGGGGAAGAGAGCCCGCATCTCCCTGGTGTTGTTTTGGCAGGAGCTATGTGCCCCCAGCCACCATCCATGTGCGGGGGATAAACAACATCAAATGTGACCTGGGTAAGATGTATGTCACCCTGCTACCAAAAATGGGGCTACGCACCTGGAGAACCCATTCCCATGAGGCCAGGCAACTGAAAAGGTCTGTGGGTCAAGAAACCACCGAGGTTACCAGAGGAATACCAAGACAAGGACAGGTAAGGAAATCACAGCTTTTAAATTGTCCTCTCCCTACAACACATCAACTCCATACCTGAACTCTCAATACTCGCTTCCTAATGCTCAGTTCCTCCTCTCAAACTTTTCATTTCACCTTTTAAAAATCCAAATCCAGTGCTAGGTTCCTTCCAGGGGAGGAACTGATTTGGAAAGAAAGCAACTCAGGTGGCTGGATGCTCTCAGAGCTATTCCTAGCCAGTCCCTAACCTGAGAGAGGGGACAGGCAAGACTCTGCTCTCAAGGCTCCTTGGAGCGAAAAAGTCACAGATAGCACCTACAAGAAGTCAGGTGGCATCAAAGGAAAATTACTGTCATGAACATGTAATCCAAATAGCAGGCGCCTGCAGGCAGAAGGACACAATACGAGGAGATCTGGTATTAAGCCGTCATCCAGCAGCAGCCGCTGCCAGAAGAGGTGGTCCTGGCCTCTCTCTGCCGCTCGCCCTGTGCCAGTGCAAACCCATTCACTGCTGCTCAGTCAACCAGACCGAGGAGCAGTTTTGGATTAAAATGAACCTTTTCTTCCAAACCTTGTTCGCCACCCAGCCATGCCGACAACTATGTCAGCCTAAAGGATAGGACCAAGCAGGAACAGAGAGATGGGGAGGTTGCACCATAAAATGCCCTTGTTAAAGCTTCCTTAAGCACATCCCTGGCATACACATAAGCTGCAGGGATGTATTAACTCCAGAGGCAGCTGCTGAGGCTGACCTAAACATAACATAGTGATCCTAAACATTATTACAAGTTTAAACCACTGCATAAAATGTTTTTTCCAGATGGTTTTTTGTTTTTGCACTCCCAAAGGAGAATGCAAGTGGATCCCCCTTAAGAAATCATTTTCCTGTATGAAATGGTAATAGCTTAAGCCTTCAGTAACTGAATTCACAGCATGACAGCTATCAGAGTTTTAGAAATCATAAAAGCCTTGGAAGATTTATTCAAAGGATGGAAGCTCAGCAGGGCTGGGAAAGGAGGAGCAGATACACACACTAAGGAAACGAAGCATTGCTGCATTATACCATAAGTAATGCTCTAACTTGAGGCCATG
>NW_010972992.1:1267979-1268411 GCF_000737465.1 Haliaeetus leucocephalus | reverse complement strand
GGGAAGCAATAGTTTTGACTCCAGCTGTGCTGCAGAGCTGCAAAGTGACTGCAGGTAAGACAGCCAAGATCATCGTGTGGGTTAGGAAGTGTTTTCTTTAGGTTGAAGATGCTGTTGCCCACACTCATGAGCATCTCTTCTAGTAGCACGACCCATTTCAAAAGCATCAGCTCACTCAGCTTAAAACATGAGGGATGAAAAGACCTTAGTAAGATAAAGGCTTTAAGTTTTTTCCTTCTCAATTACAGAAAAGCCATCCTCCATTTGCACTCGCCACCCTATGAGGCTGTCCCTCCTAACTGGCAGACTTGAACATGCCATCAATTTACAATCTGGAAGCTACAAACACAAGATACAAAACATAAAAATCACCAAAACTGGGTAAGTAATAGGCTTTTAGTTGACAAGAGACAGTGATATTTCTCACAAAAT
>NW_010972992.1:1267223-1267663 GCF_000737465.1 Haliaeetus leucocephalus | reverse complement strand
CCTGCTATTCCCTGAAATGAGACATAGGTCTGAAGTTCCCCTGTCACCCACATACTTACTTTTGTGGCCCTGACAAAAATAAAACCACCTTTAGTGTCAGCCAGCAGGCTGCCTACCTCTAAAACAAGAGAGCTCACCTTGCTTAATGCAGCCCTTCCAATATAAAAAAAATCTCATCTGCCTGTTCAAGTAAAACATCAGCTTCTATAACAGCAAAATTTATTGTGCAAGTGAATGAAGTTAGCAGCTCTTGCTATTTTACATGGCTCTTACAATTCACATCTCACACTTCTACTGTGCAAGAGACAATCCCGGATCAGAACCGGAAACAGCAGGTAAAAAGCTGAAGTCCTATGTCCAAAAATTCCTCCATCAGTTCATGTCTGGGTGGACAGATAGGGGAAAGAAAAGGAGACTTCAAGGTGCTGGAGCTTGCAGTT
>NW_010972992.1:1266679-1266972 GCF_000737465.1 Haliaeetus leucocephalus | reverse complement strand
CCACACACGTTTCTGCCACCTCCCTTCTGTAAGGACTAACAATCACAAGACTCTTTGGTGACCCAGCTCAGCCCGGTGATTCAACAGAAAACTTTTTTTTTTCCCTTGGCTGGGTGAAGTTTTCAGTCGATTCCATGAGCTGACCTACATCACCAAATACTCACATGATCATTACATCCCAGACAAGAGAGCTAGCATGAAGACACAGCCCAGTGATGGCAGATCCACCCTTTCAGCTGCAGCTCACAGGTACATCTCTTTAATCCTAAAATGCAACTACACCCATCAAAGCA
>NW_010972992.1:1266074-1266561 GCF_000737465.1 Haliaeetus leucocephalus | reverse complement strand
GAGGAACTGGGCATAGCATTAAGTTCAGCTGCATACACACCACGTTCTTTAATGCTTCCTCCTCTGTTTCCACACCTCTGCCAAACTGCTGCAGCCTACGTCGGAGCCAGTCATAACGGTCCCGAGGGGCCAAAATGAATTTTGCAAGCTATGAGAAAGAAAGAAAGAAAGCAAAGCGATGGGCATGTTCACACCAGCTGAAGTCACATAAGTAGCTCTGTGATCCTCCAAGATTATTTTTGTCCTTCACGCAAGATAGCAGAGAGGGAAGTCTCAACAGGATGCAGTTTATTCCTGAGAGGGATGGAGTCTGTTTTAGGTGAAGGAGATCAGCGAGCGCTCCTTTACAGAGCAAATGGGCAAGAATGAACGCAGACACCCACAAGAACCTTATCAGCTTCAAGGCAACATGAGCCAGCAAGGCCTAGGACAGACACACAAAACTTCTCATGCATTTACAACAAAAAAAAAAAAAAAAAAAAAAAAA
>NW_010972992.1:1264280-1265915 GCF_000737465.1 Haliaeetus leucocephalus | reverse complement strand
AAAACTTCTCACTAGCTGAGTTGTTTTAGCTTAATAGTCCATTTCCCTCCAAAAAACCCCAGCCACTTCCATATTTATTTAAATTCATATTTTATTCTTATAATATATGGACTCTTCTAAGAGATGGAAAAGTCAATAGATTTCATCAGCTCCCTTCAGCTGGAAAGTCATGGTATTACCTCTCCAGAGAGGCAATGGCATCATGGGGAATATGCCGATGTAGCCTTAAAATTCCATTTAATTTTAGGAGGGTTATTTATGATTGTACTTGTCCATGTTAATTAAAACTCCCATTACGCTGCAGAAAACAGGCTATGCTCAGGAACTCAAAACAGCCCCATTAGTCTTCAACAGTCCTACCCTGGTTGGCCACCGCTCCCCTACTGCTCAGAGTGATTTCTCACAGTCCTCTAACCACACCACCAGTCAAGGGACCTTATAAAGAGCTCAGGATATTAAGGTGGGGGAAAGGCTCAACAGGGTGAGCCTTGGTGACCAGCACTAAAACTGGCTGAGCTCTGAAGGGTCTGCTCTAAGTCACAGAGGACCATCGCGGGCCAATGTCCCAAGGAGAGATGCCAGATGAAGCCTGTACTCCAAAATACACCAAACGAATCATAAGCAGAGATGTGTTATGCCAGTACTGTGCACACCCAATCAGCTCTGAACAGTTTGGCATCAAAAACGAAGCCCGAAAGTCCCACACAGGGCGATGCCAGGAAGCTGGGCTCATGCCATGCGATACTGGGCTAACTATCTCTTCATATTACATGAAATTGCTACAGATCTTATCTGCCGGGGGTGTGGGGCTGTGCTGCTCTAATCAATTATTAAGCCTTCCTTTGCTTTCTGCCCAAGTACAGACAGCAAGGCGTGGGAACAATGGGTTTACATGTTGCTGCTCTTTACATCTGTATATTAAAGGCAAACCTGGATTTTTTGTTTGTCATCTTAAGATCTACACCAAGACATCATTTCCTTATTTCTTAAAACACGTATGAACTGATCAATACATGGAGTCCTAGCAGTCAAGAGTGTATTTGTAAGCATCCTACAACGTATACATGCAGCTTTATAGATTCCTATGTACATTAAAACAGGGGGAAGAGAGCCCGCATCTCCCTGGTGTTGTTTTGGCAGGAGCTATGTGCCCCCAGCCACCATCCATGTGCGGGGGATAAACAACATCAAATGTGACCTGGGTAAGATGTATGTCACCCTGCTACCAAAAATGGGGCTACGCACCTGGAGAACCCATTCCCATGAGGCCAGGCAACTGAAAAGGTCTGTGGGTCAAGAAACCACCGAGGTTACCAGAGGAATACCAAGACAAGGACAGGTAAGGAAATCACAGCTTTTAAATTGTCCTCTCCCTACAACACATCAACTCCATACCTGAACTCTCAATACTCGCTTCCTAATGCTCAGTTCCTCCTCTCAAACTTTTCATTTCACCTTTTAAAAATCCAAATCCAGTGCTAGGTTCCTTCCAGGGGAGGAACTGATTTGGAAAGAAAGCAACTCAGGTGGCTGGATGCTCTCAGAGCTATTCCTAGCCAGTCCCTAACCTGAGAGAGGGGACAGGCAAGACTCTGCTCTCAAGGCTCCTTGGAGCGAAAAAGTCACAGATAGCAC